>NW_022103921.1:3120177-3152639 GCF_000313985.2 Echinops telfairi
GAAGGGATCAGGTATCAGACATCAAAGACCAAAAAAATCAAAGCACTGTGAATGAGGGGAGTGCAGAGTGGGGACCCAGAGCCCATCTGTGGGCAATTGGACATCCCCTTACAGAAGGGTTGGGGAAGGAGACGAGCCAGTCAGGGTGAAGTCTAGCAATGATGAAATATAGAATTCTCCTCTAGTTCTTGAATGCTTCCTACTCCACCCACCCCCAAAATGATCCCAATTCTACCTTACAGATCCAGCTGGACCAGAGGATGTACAGTGGTACAGATAGGAACTGAACACAGGGAATCCAGGACAGATGAAACCCTCAGGACCAGTGGTGACAGTGGCCATACAGGGAGGGTGGAGAGAAAGAGAGGTCAGAAAGGGGGAACAGATTACAAGGATCTACATATAACCTCCTCCCTGGGGGACGGACAACAGAGAAGTCGGTGAAGGGAGACGTTGGATGGTGTAAGATATGACAAAATAATAATAATTTATAAATTATCAAGGATTCATAGGAGATGGGGGAGGGGGGAGGCCATAACGGACTTTGTTAGGGGGAGGGGGAGGACTCGTCTGGACCATTTTCGTAGGTTCCAGGGCCGTCCTTTGGACCAGTCATCCTGAGCTTCTTCCAGCTCCCACGGCTGGCATTTTCAGCCGGCAGAAGGTGGACAATAGTTTACCATCTATTGTGTTGAGGCCTTTGGAAGAGAGGTGGTCCCGACCTTCGCGTAGAGGACCTGTTTTCTTGGCCCTTCTTGCAGCTTGGTATGCATAGGTTGATCATTCCCTTGAAGTGCTGTACGGAAATAAATGGGATAGGTAGACTCATTCGACCTTGTTCCAAGCTAGTAGGATTGCCAAGTGTTGCAAAACTGTAAACATTCATCGCGGTCACCCAGTTGCCACTCAGCTTGTTGCCATTGTCTCGTTAAGGTGACACGACCAGGTGCTGTTTGCAAACTTGGCTTATCCAGGCAGCGCTAGAGGTCTCTCTGCAGCTACTAATAAAAATCAACAACTGCAGCTACTAATAAAAATCAGCAACCAAACTGATTGCTAGCGAGTCGATGCCGACTCATAGCGACTATAAGACAAGTAGAACTAACTGCCCCTGTGAGTTTCCAAGACTGGGACTGTTCATAAGAGTAGAAAGTCCCTTTATTTCCCCCAGCTACGAATAGTAATGAAGGATAATGTACAAACTTCAGTGGGACTTGCCCTCTGCATTTGTTCGGAGGAAAACGGTCCAGTCTCCTTTTCTAAATCTAGGTAACATGAACTGCGATTCTGTACTTCTTGTTAAGGGGCCAGTGTGATGAAGTGTGCGTTTTAGCCTGTCCAAGAGGGAAAGTGGAGGGGGATGCGCTGTTCGTTCTTCCGTTAAGGAGCAGACAAAGCGCACACCATTGTTCAGAACCTCACAATTAAATAGTAACTGGCAAAGACATAATCTGTGGAATGTCCATTTAGATCAGACAGGACTTTGTCCTGATCACCGTTACGATTTCCTTTGAGAAAAATGTATCTTAAGCAAAAGTGAAATTCAGAAATAGCAACAGGAGTTTGGAGAACCATTTCCTGTTCTCAGTCCATTTAGTGGTAGTTCATTGTTAACATTGTCCAGCTGTAATTTTTCTTGAAGCTACCACTAGTATAAAGCAAACCTTACCATAGTTTTGCAGAATACTTACATTGATTGTACAGAAGAGCTAATAACTTTCATATTTTGCTTTTTTGGCTATTCATACAGGTTTTTGTCTTGTTATTGGCCTTTTACTGTGTTCTGGAAGCTCAGTGACATTTAGCAAGGACTCCTGCACATGATAGGTCCACAGCAATTATTTGCTGATGACCAGAAAGTGGATGTCTGCAAAAGACAGCATAGGTGCTTGAAAATATTGGTCACAGCCACACCACACTTTCCAGGGTACATTAGGATCCCAAGGCATGAAATAGGCATGTATAGGGCAATTCTATGCAATAGTCATTATACTGACAGCTTCATGATACCTCATTTAACCCTTATTAATGGTTTTATAAGCAAGGTATAGTATTATCCCCATGACCTGAGGAGTAAGTATTGCAGATGAGGCAACAAGGTGAGTGAGTGGTTGTAAAGCTTGCACAAGGCCATGCAGTCAGTGGTTGTGAATACTCACTGACTAATTTTTTATTGGGTATCTAGAACGATGTGCCCAGCCACCACAGTAGTACTAGGTCTTGGGGATACAAAAGGGAAGAAACAATCCAGTTTGCACCTTCAAGGAGTTGATAGTCTAGTGAGGGATGATAGAAGAGTAGATGAGTCATTCCAATGCGTTATCTCTGTAAGAGTTATGGCATAGGTACTTTGAGAATGCCTGAGCAGACCATAATTTGGATCTGAGGGTCTGAGGAGATGGTTCCAGTTGACTCCTGATGGATGGGAGTGAACTATGTTGACACAAGGAAGTCCTGAGAGAAGTAATTGAGCAGTTCTGATATACAGAGAAAGGATGCTTGGTAGCATATTGGGCAGCACACTGATTGCTGATCACGAGGTATGTGGTTCGAACCCACGAACCATTCATTCCAGTGGAGAAAGATGAGGCTGTCTACTCCCATTAGGATTTAAAGTCTTGGAAACCACAAGGTAAAAACTAGTTTTACCCTATCCTATGAGGTTGCCATGAGTAAGAATCAACTCAATGGCAATGAAAGTGAGTTTTCTTTTTGATAAGATAGTAGAACTGCTGAGAATTTGAGAGAAAAGGGAGTACTAGAGATGTGATTAAAGGGTGAACTGAAGTCCCATCTTATCAGATAGATGCCTTTATGTTAGATTTAGGTATAACTAAGACTAGGCCTTATAGCTGTTCCAAAACAGTGGGGTGGGATGTTATTCCTATCTTCTCATAAACAAGATGGATGAAAGATTAAACATATAAATTATACAATCAGTGGAGACACAAATAACAT
Source organism: Echinops telfairi (assembly GCF_000313985.2). Classification (NCBI taxonomy): domain Eukaryota; kingdom Metazoa; phylum Chordata; class Mammalia; order Afrosoricida; family Tenrecidae; genus Echinops; species Echinops telfairi. Next base: position 3,123,136 of record NW_022103921.1, read on the forward strand.
GCCAGGTGAAAGGATAGACATTTTCTAAAGAAAAGAAAATGTGTAGAATTGTGCCAGCAGATTGTGAGTGGGGATAGGGTGGAGGAGGAAAATCATTTCATGGTCACTTATGTAGTCAAAAATGGTTTCATAGAAGAGAGATTTTTAAGAGGTCCTCATGAGCCCGGGTGGCTCATAGTTGGTTACACTTTGGTCTATGATCCTTAAGGTCAGCAGTTCAAAATCACCAGCCACCCTGCAGGAGAAAGACCGGGCTTTCTACTCCTCTAAAGAGTTCCATGTCGGGGGTTTAAATGGAGAGAAAATGTTTTGAGAAACGATGTACAAATGCGCTTTACACAATTGATGTGTGTATGGATTGGGATAACAGTTGTATGAGCCCCTAATAAAATGTTAAAAAAAAAATCAAGAAATAAATAAATGTGTAAATATATAAACACAAAAACAAAAAACAAACAAACAAACAAAAAGAGTTCCAGTTGTAGAAACTCACAGCAGCAGCTCTACCCTGTCCAGTAGGGTCACTTATGAGTCAGCATCGACTTAACAAACAGTGAGTGTGTTTGTTCGCTTGGTTTTTGAGAGAGAAAAGGAGCACTGGTAGTGTAGTGTTTACTCACTAACCTGCTAACCACAAGGTTATCTGTTCAAAACCACCAGCAGCTCTCCAGGAGAACGATGAGGCTTTCTACTCCTGTAAAAGATTAGTCTAGGAAACCTACAGGGAGAGGTCTACCCTGTCCTATCTGGTTGCTCTTATAAGTCAGAATCAACTCTATGGTAGTAAGAAAACAAAGAATGCTAAATATTTTACATGGAATATTTCATTTAATCTTCACAACAACTTTATGAAGTAGTTATTATTATTAGCCCCATTTTCTACTGACAAAACTTGAGGTTTGTAACTTAAGTAACTAGTAATAGAGCTTGGAATTAGGTAGTCTGACACTACAGCCAGCCTCTTGATCATTGTGCTACATTGTATCTCCACTGTTGGAGCCTAAAACATGATATGGAGCATTTCTGAAATTTAATGTGGGAAAATATTAGGAAGTCTCGACTATACCACAGAAAATTCTATTTTGGTCCATTCAAGTCCTGCTGATGTTAGGTGCCATGAAGTCAATTCCAACCCGTAGCGACCTTAAGCACAACGAAGGAAACAGCCCAGTTCTGTGCCATCCTGACCATTGTTTCTGTACTTGAGCCCTTGTTGCAGCCACTGTGTCAATCCATCTCTTTCAAGGCTTTCCTCTTTTTCCCTTTACCTTCTCCAGGGACTGGTCTCTCCTCGCAACATGTCCAAAATAGGTAGGACAAAGTCTCGCCATTCTTGTCTCTGAGGAACACTCTGGCTGTACTACCAAGATTGGTTTGTCATTTTAGTAGTCCATTGTGTTATGCCAGATTGACTAGCAAAACAAATCCAGTGCCACGCCTCTATGTGTAAGAAAGAGCTCTATATCAAGAAATAGTATATATGAGGAAAACTACTACTCCATCAGTCCCTCTTCAGACTCATGTAACCACATGCAGTGACGCAGAATGCAGGAACATCACAGGCTGGTGGGTGCAGAGTGCAGCTCCAATGGCGGTGGAAGCATCACAGGGCTCTTGGTCATACCTCCAAAGGAGGTCGTCAAGCTGTAACCTGATTGACACGCTAATAATCTCCACCATACCTTTTCCCAGGTGCCTTGTTACTTCAAATGCATCTATTCTTCAGTCTTCTTTATTCAGTATTCAATTTTCATATGCATATGTGGCAATTAAAATTACCACGACTTGAGTCTAGCATATGACAGACATACAGCATACCTTAGTCCTTAAAGTGACATCCTTGCATTTGAATACCCTAAAGGACTTTTGTGCAGCAGATTTGCTTAATGCAACGTGTCTTTTGATCTCTGACGGCTGCTTCTGTGAGTATTGATTGTGGATTCAAGAAAGACAAAATGCTAGTCAACTTCATGCTTTTCTCCATTTATCATGATGTTACCTACTGGTCCACTTTTGAAGACTTTTTAATTTCCTTGACATTGTTGTAATCCATACTGGAGGCTGCAGTCCTTGATCTTTATCAGCAAATCCTTGATCTTCCAGTCCTCACTTTGAGCAAGCACGGTTGGTTGTGTCATTTACCTATTGCAGGTTGTTAATAAGCCTTTCTCTAATCTTGATGCTACATTCTTCTTCATATAATCCAGCTTTCTTTATGATTTGCTCGGCCTACAGGTTTGATAAGTATGGTGAGAGGATACAACCCTGTCACGCACCGTTCCTGGTTTTAAGCCATGCAGTCTTCCCTTGCTCTGTTCTCACAGTGGCCTCTTGGTCCATGCACAAATTCCATAGGAGCACAATGAAGTGTTCGGGAATTCCTATTCTTCTGAAGGTTATCCATAGTTCTTTACAATCCAGAGAATCCAGTGCCTTGGCATAGTCAATAAAATACAAGTAAACATTTTTCTGATACTCTCTACTTTCAGCCCAGAACCATCTGACATCAGCAATGATATCTCTTCTGAATCTGGTCTGAACCTCTGGCAACTTCCTGTCAATAGACTGCTGCAAGTTTTGTTGGATGATCTTCCGCACAATTGTACATGCCTGGGATATCAATGATAACTGTTCTGTAGTTTGAGGTACTTGTCCACCTTTCTTTGGAATGAGTACAAACATGGATCTGTTGTAGTCAGTTGGCCAAGTAAGTAGCTGTCTTTAAAATGTCCTGACATAGAGGAGTGAATGCTTCCAGTGCTACCTCAGCTTGTTGAAACATTTCAATTGATACTCCATCAATTCCTTGCTAATGTTTTCAGTACAGCTTGATCTGATCCTTCATCATCATTGGTTCTTGCTCATATGCTACCTCTGAAATGGCAAAATGTTGATTAGTTCTTTTTGGTACAGTGACTCTATTATTCCATCTCCTCGATGCTTCCTGCGTCAGTCAATATTTTGCCAATAGACTCTTTCAGGATTGCCACGCGAGCCTTGGAGTTCCTATTTAGTTCTTTCAGTTCAACATTCTGAATGTGAGCCTCCCTTTTGTTTTTCTAATTCTAGAATTTTGCACATTTCATTATAATATTTGGCTTTGTCTTCTCGAGCTGGCTCTTGAAATTTTCTGTTCAGCTCTTTGACTTCATCATTTCTTCCACTTGTTTTAGCTACTCTACGGTTAGGAGTAAGTTTCTTTTCTGCCTTTTTAATGACCTTTTGTTTTCTTCATGGATGATATGCTTGATGTCCCCACAGCTCATTAGGTCTTCTGTTATTAGTGTTCAATGCATCAGATCTGTGTTTGAGATGTTCTCGAAATTCAAGAGGGATAGACTCATGGTTGTATTTTGGTTCTCATGGACTTGTTGTAATATTCTTCAGCTTTCTTCTGAACTTATATATGAGCAATTGATGGTCTGTTCCAGTTAGCTTCTCCAGCCTCTCTTCCCAATGCGATTTGATTCCCATGTGTCCCTTCTGGGGAAGTCCATGTGTGTAGTCTCCTTTTGTGTTGTTGAAAAAAGGTGTTTGCTGTGAACAAGTCATTGGTTTTGCAAAATTCTGTCATGCTTCATTTCTATCCCCAAGATCATATTTTCCAAGTACTGTACCTTCCTCTACCCCCACCCCCCCAATTTCTGTATTCCAGTCACTGATATTTATCAGTGCATCTTGATTGCCTATTTGGTCAATTTCTGACTAAAGTGCTTGGTAGAAGTCTTCTGTTTCCTCATCATTAGCTTTTGTCGTTGACGCATAAATTTGAACATAGTTGTATCGATTGGATTTCCTGGAAGGCGTATAAATATAATTCTATCAAAGACAGTGTTGTACTTAATGATGGATTTTACAGTGTCCTTTTTGACAACGAATCCCATGCCTTTCCTTTTGATTGTTATTTCCAGCATAGGAAATCATAAGATTTTCTGATTCAAAATGGTCAATACACATCCATTTCAGCTCACTAATGCCTGAGATATAGATCTTGATACATTCCATTTCATTTTTGACGAGTTCTAATTTTCTTAGATTCATACTTCACCCATTCCAAGTTTGGATCATTAGCGGATTTTAGCACCTGCTTCTCCTTACCGTGCGTGAGTCGTACCCCATCAGCAAAAGAAGATCCAGACAGCTCCCCTCTTGCGGGCTTCGCCCCACCTCCATCACCACGGTCCGCTCAGAAGCCGCTCCTCCCCAGTGACAGTGTGAGTGCCACGGGACGATAGTCCACGATGTTCTGCCTTCTTCCTTTAGGCTTCTCAGTATTTAAAAATGCTTTGAAGCTATGTATAAGGTGTTCAGCAGCTCTTCCTCCCAAGTGGGAGCTGAGTTCTTTGTTCTTCGTCTGGAAGCTTCTCAGAAACCTGTGTTCACTTTGGGTGACCCTGCTGACATTTGAAATACCAGTGACATGGCTTCCAGCATCACAGCACCACACAAGCTAGCCCAGTAAGACAAACTGACGGACAAGTGGCAGAAAGTTCTGCTAATTTGGGGGTTGAAGATGTTTTCATATGTTACTTGGCAGTGAATTGTTTCTGATTAATAGGAACCTATACAATAGAATGAAACGCTTCTTGGCCCCGTGCCATCCTCTGAGTTGTTAGGTTTGAACCCAGTGTTGTGTTGTGAGTGCTGTGTCAGTCTGTCTGGTTAAGGGTCTTCCTTTTTTCTGCTGACCCTAATGTCCTTCTCCAGGGACTGGGCCTTCCTGAGAACTTAGTCAAAGTTTGTGAGACCAGCTACCACCCTCCATTCTTCTAAGGCTGTGGTTCTCAACCTGTGGGTCATGACCCCTTTGGGGATCGAACGACCCTTTCACAGGGGTCACCTGATTCATAACAGTAGCAAAATTCCCGTTATGAAGTAGCAAGGAAAATCATTTTATGGTTGGGGGGGGTCACCACAACACGAGGAACAGTATTAAAGGGTCGTGGCATTAAGAAGGTTGAGAACCATCGTTTCAAGGAGCACCCATTTCTTCGTGTTTTTTTTTGGCTGGCTCACTCCTTCACTCACTCACTCACTCGTTCACTCACTCACTCACTCACTCACTCACTCCTTTGCTCACTCGTTCACTCACTCGTTCACTCACTCACTCTCACTCTCTCACTCACTCTCACTCACTCTCACTCACTCTCTCACTCACTCACTCGTTCACTCACTCACTCTCACTCACTCACTCACTCGTTCACTCACTCGTTCACTCACTCACTCTCTCACTCCTTCACTCACTCACTCCTTCACTCACTCACTCACTCTCTCACTCCTTCACTCACTCACTCACTCACTCACTCTCTCTCTCACTCCTTCACTCACTCTCTCTCACTCACTCACTCACTCACTCTCTCTCTCTCTCTCTCACTCACTCGTTCACTCACTCACTGTCTCACTCACATCGAGTTGATTTTGACTCACAGTGACCCTAGAGGACTGGCTAGAACTGCTGCTGTGGGTTTCCCACACTGTAACTCTTTACAGGAGTAGAAAGCCTCATTTTTCTCCCGCTGAGAAGTTGGTGGTTTTGAACTCCTGACCTTGCAGTTTGCAGGCCAACTTATAACCCACTACTCCACCAGGGTTCCCCCATCTTTCTGGCAGTCAACTGTATGTTTAATAATCTTTGCCAACACCATTTTTGGCATATTATTTTTTGTCTCTTTTCCTTTTAAGTCCTTCAGTTTTCTTTTAGTTGATTTTATTCCAAATGCTGGGAATAATGTATATTGTCATGCCTTTAAATTTACTTGGCACTCCCAAACATACTCCTCTCTCGGTAGTGCCTTGGTAGGGAAGTGGTACTCCCTGATTGTCTAAGCTTAAAACTTTCAGTTCTTTCTCTTCCCCTTCTTCAGTCCTCTGCATTAGTCAATCATCTGAGCATCTTTTGTTTGTTTGTTTGTCAGTCAGCAACCTTACTACCATTGCCTATCATTTAGACCCTTAGCATTCTCAGTCTGTATATTCTTAATAGTCTGCCTGTTTTCCCTATTTCTAATGTACTCCCTCTTTGTTTTTGTGGATTGATTTTTCTAAAGTTTGAATCTTTTTTGTATTCATTTATTTATTAAGATTCTTCAATCTCTTCTTACTGCTTTCAAGATAAAATGTCTTCACCCATTTAGGTGAATTGGTAGGCTGTACAACAAATTCCATATGTATAGCTAAAGTATGTGGTCTACATCAAGAAGCCCACTGAGGAAGGAACTTTGGGCCGTGGCTGTCATTTAATCTTTCATCATGCCACCTTTAGTTCCACATATGGCCCAACCTTTTTTCTTTCTTTCTATTTTTTTCCTTATTTCTTCTCTCACTCTTGACCTCTGTTTGTGCCAGCCATGAGACAATGCTTGGGGTGATGGAGTAATCATTGGGTTTTATATCTATGTCTCTATTTGAGTGTGTATATACAAGATTGCAAACAATCCTTCAGGAGCTCTCAACGAGACCTTTCTGACTAATCGTATACTTGCCATTGTCAGTCTTTTATCATTTTCCTCCTTTCCTTCTATTGTTTTCTTGAGTGAGTTTTCCTTCCCCTATTTGAATGAATAGCTGGGGTATACAACACTATGTATATATAAAATTATGCTGTCTTCATCAAGAAGCCCACGAGGGGTTTAGTGCTGTGCTAGTAATTTAGTGCCCAAATTCATAAAATTTAGTAATTATTCTATGAGAAGAGAGACTCAACACTTTGGGAATAAAAGGTGTGATATTATTTAAAGGTAGAAATTCCTTACAGCGCTGGCTCCATTGATACTTCTGTTTATCTCTTCTCTGACAGTCTGTGCTATAATGCATTCTTATAACGTGACCTAGTATATGTTTGCATGGTAAAAAATAGAAGAACCGTGTTAGTTGATGCAAAATTTCTAGTGGTTCGTCTTTTTAAAAACAAACAAACACATTAATGTTTAGCATTCCCATGTAGCAGCAGGTGAATACAGTACAGTAACATAGCTGAACACAGTAAGTCCAGGACTATGCACGTTCTCTAGGAACTTCATTTGCTCAATATAACCATATGTTTTATCATAAAGGTACTCATCCACAAATATCTTTATGCATTTCCTCCTCTCCCTAATTTTGCAAAATCTGAAAATTTTCAGGAATTTCTTTGTTATATACTGCAGATGACACTAATTTTCTTTTTAAAAATAGTTTTATTAGCATGCACTTCACATATCATACAGTTTAATCATTCATCACATTAAGAAGATTTGTGCAGTCATCACCACAATCAATCTCAGGACATTTTCTTCTTGTACTCATAGTTGTTAACTTCCATGCCCCGATTCTCCCCTGCCATGCCTTTAGGCAATTACCAATCCACTGTCTTACTGTCTCTATAGATCTATCTGCCTGTCCTGGATTTCACAGATAGAAAATGATACAAAACACAAACAGGAAGAAAGCAAGCAAACAAAAAACCCTGAAAACAAAGACTAGACAAATCATAGAAAAACCTCAATAGAAAAGAGAACAGAAAATATTAAGAACTAAAACAACTTTAAAATGAGTCAATAGGAAGATAAAATTATATGGTATGTAGGGCATACGAGGGGGTAGTCCCCCCCAAACCAGAACTTTCCCCCAAAGCTATGTATTTACATTTTTTTACAAAACAACCTTGTCACCTTCAAAGTAACTTTCCATCACACTTAATACATTTGTCAAATCTGTGATTCCATTCTTGGAAACGTTTTTCAAACTCATCTGTTTGGGTGACTGACAGCATCACCTTCATTTTCCTTTTCATCTCTTCTTACAACATCAAATCACTGTCCTTCCATGCCCCTCTTCACTCACTGAAACAAAAAGAAGTCCACAGAATGAGGTCAGGTGAGTAAGGTGCGTGGGGCACGAGAGGCATGCTGTTTTATGACCCAAACTGGTGCACTGAGATGGCTGCATGAACAGGTGCATTGTCGTGGTGGCAAAACAAGTCCCTCAGCTGCCACAAATCAGGCCTTTAAAAAAAAATCATTTTATTGGGGCCTCTTACAACATTCCTTACGTCACTTGTATCAAGTTTATTTGTACCTATGTTGCCATCATCGTTTCCAAAACATTTTCTACTTGAGCCCTCGAGTTTTTCCCCCTCCATCCAAATCAGGCCTTTTTTGTTGCACGCTGTTACACTATCTTTTCAGAACCTCTAAATAGAAAGCTTGGTTAACAGTCTGCCTGGTGGATTGAACCCCAAATGCACTACAAGTCGACATTTTCGTCCGTTCAGGAAGTTGATGGATGTCCAGAATGAGGTTTGTCATCAGTCAACATTTCACCTTTTTTGAAACAAGAAAACCACTCGTTCACTTGCGTTTTTCCCATAGCACTGTTCTTGTAAGCTGTGTTCAACATCACAACACTTTATACGGCAGTTTTCCTGAGCAGGAAACAAAATTTCACAGCCGCAGCCTGTTCTCTTAAATCAGCCATCACAATAAACAAGGTTTGAGCAAAAGTGCTTTTACGAAAAAATTCTCTGTGATCAGAGAGAACATTCCTAGGTGATGCTACTGGGAGGAGTTGCTAGATGCTCACCTAGCAGGAAAATGTGTCCTATGAAAGCCCCACCCAGAGGAGCTTTTTCCCTTCTGGGGGGGGGGGGGTTGGGAGGAGTACCCCTTGTATACTTACTTCTGGTCCTTCTATTTCATTTAATGCTCTTAAGTCTGCTTTGCCAACTCATTTCTGCACCTCCTACGTATGGTCTTGCCTCGTTCTCTTCCCTATTGCTCGGCTCTGCTTTCCATAACAAACAGCTAACAGCTCTCTTGATTGAACCATCCTCACAGTGTTGGGGACTTTTAACGGTTTTAATCCTATCTTGAAATTATTCACATGAGCTTACCATCAGCTTCTTCAGAACCATGTTCTGCTTTTGTTTTCTTATTTCTGCTTCTGGCATCACCACCCTCCCTGTGACCTGAGCTTGAAACTTGAGATGCTTCTTGGACTCCGTGCTCATCTTCCACATTTGGTGAGATACTGGGCATGGAGCTGGAACCTCTGTGCTGTCTCTGGAATCTGACCCTACGTCTCAATTCCTGCATCCAGCCTGGCTTATGCCTTATTACCTATAATTTGGCCATTTAAAAACTGCCTCTAGGAGTGTTCTTCCTCTAATTCAGCGGTTCTCAACCTGTGGGTCGTGACCCCTTTGGGGGTTGCACGGCCCTTTCACAGGGGTCGCCCGATTCATAACAGTAGCAAAATTACAGTTATGAAGTAGCAATGAAAATGATTTTATGGTTGGGGGGGGGGTGTCACCACAACATGAGGAACCTGTATTAAAGGGTTGTGGCATTAGGAAGGTTGAGAACCACTGCTCTGATTTATACAATTTTCTGTGAGCTTGATGCCTGTTTCTCCAATTTCAGCTGTCTCCGCCCCAGTTCCTGCCCTATCCCTTTAAGCTCTAGTAGCAACATTGAAATTCTTATATTCTTTTTTTATAATCTTGGAACCCTCCCCCTGCCTTATGCTGTTTCTATACTCAAGGTTGTCTTTCCCTGCCCTCTTGTTGTCTGAGTAATTCCTACCCCTTTTAAGTTCTCAATTCTGAGGTTAGCTTTCCTGAACAATCTTTCTCAATCCCCTTGTCCTCCAAGATTGCACTAGGTAGCCTTCCTTGCTGTTACAAGAGCTTGAGTATGTTATGATGGAATATTTTAACTATGTGTTTGTTTCTCTTAGTAGATAGTGAGCCCTTTGAGGACATGCCTGTCTACTTCCACTAAGTACAGTGGTTGGGACAAAGTGAGCATTTTCAAAATATTTCTTGAATGAGCCCATCCATACCAGGCACCACTAACAGCAATTCTCACAATTTTTGAGCAGAAATATTTCATCTCTGAATGCCCTTTCTCACTCCTTCTCAGATCCAGTTCACATTTTTTATTAGGACAGGTAACCCAGACCAACCCCACTGCCGTCACGTTGACTCTGAATCATAGTGGACCTGTTTCCCAGGTTGTAAGTCTCTATGGGGCAGACAGCCTCATCTTTTTTCCTTGGGAGCATCTGGTGGGTGTGAATTGTCAAGCTTGTGGCTAGCCACCTGCGCTTACCTAACAGCACCAGCAGTGCTCCCTTAGGACGAGTCAAGTATTAGGAAATTAAGGCCCTTGCACAGTGGAATAATTTTAATTTTTTTCTAGCAAGATGTGCAGGAAAGTGGAAAGATGAGCTCCTGTGCCTCCCTCCGGGTTACAGTCTCAGAAGCCCAGTGGATGGTGGCTGTTATGTGTTGATGTTGGCTCTGTCGGTGGCTTTTTGATTTGAGTTGTTGGCTCTAATACTAATTAGCCTTGCTGTAATTACTTCATTTTCTTGTTGACCTATATATATAACAATTTGTCATTTTACTCCTGAATTTTTTAGGCTATGTCTTTTAATAAGTAAGAATACTTTTTTTTACATACACATCACCCTAAAACAGTTAATATCATAACATCTGATACTCCACATTTAAATGTCCCAGTTTTCCCTTATAATTTCCTCCCTAGTAGAATACTCTCATTACTGGATTTATCTGATTATTTCCTTCAAGTGGCATGCAATTTGTTTCTTCCTTTGTTCATCACCTCCACCCCCAGATTATAGATTTCCTACATACTAGAAATGAGATGTTTAAAGACTTGATTAGCTTCAGGTTAAACTTTTTTTTTTTTTTTCAATAAAAAGTACTTTAATTGGTAATTGTGTTAGTCTGGGTAGACTAAGGAAACAAATCCAGGACACTCGTGTATAAGAGCTTTACACACAAGAGCAATTGAACATTGAGAAAACATCCTAGCCCAGTCCAGATCAAGTCCTTAAGTCTGATATTAGCCCGTATGTCCGATACCAATCTATAAATTCAATCTCTTCAGACTCATGAAACCTGACGCCCAATGCAGGAAGGTCACAGGCCAGTGGGTGGAAAGTCTTGTGGATCCAGTGGTTGTGTAAGTACTGGTGTGGGTCTCCACGTGGTTACTCCAGGTCCAGGGCTCTAGTGTAGCTCCATGTGTCTGTCATCAGGAATACGAAGCAGAGAGTGAGTGCATCTGGCCTCCTGTGAACTATTTACCTTCTCTGCAGCTCCAAACGAGGTCATCAAGCTGCAACCTGATTGACAGGCTAGACTCCACCCTTTCGCAAATGGACAGATTATGAGACTGCCACAGTAATGCTGTATACTTTAGGACAGGGGCCCTCAAACATTTTAAACGGGGCCAGTTCACTGCCCCTCAAACCGTTGGATGACCGGACTATAGTTTTTTTAAAAAAAACAAACTATGAACAAATTCCCATGCACACTGCACATATCTTATTTTGTAGTAAAAAAATAAAATGGGGCAAAAACACCCGGCAGGCTGGATAAATGTTCTCTGCCGGCCACATGTGGCCGGCAGGCCATAGTTTCAGGACCCCTGCTTTAGAATACATACAGTAGTGAAGCTGGGATTTATCTGAAAGTTCAGATAATAAGAAATAGCTTGATTTCTTGAATTTGAAAGTTACTATATTTTGTGAAATGGATTATAGCTATATGGGCAAACTGTGAGCGGAACTGGATCTCATTTAAAGTGGCAAAAGTAACATCACTTCGAAAGGGGGAATAGATTACAGGGATCTACATATGGCCTCCTCCCTGGGGGACGGACGGTGGAAAAGTGGGTGAGGGGAGACGTCGGACAGTGTAAGATAGGACAAAATAATAATAGTTTCTAAATTCTCACGAGTTCATGGGGGAGTTGGGAGCAGGGAGGGAAGGGAAAAAATGAGCTCAAGTAGAAAACAAATGTTCTGAGAATAATGAGGGAAACAAATGTATAAATGTGATTAACAGTGGATATATGTGTGGATTGTGATAATAGTTGTATGAGCCCCCAATAAAATGATTTAATAATAAAAAAAAGTAACCTCACTTCTTAGGATGTAGGAAAGGATTCTAAAAAAATACTAATGTAAAAGTCAGTATTATTCTCTTTCCGTTTTTATTGCTATTGCTCCTAATTTATTATTTGTTTCGGTAACGTAAAACCCAAACCTGTTGCTGTTAAGTAAATTCCAACTTATGGATCCCCAGATGCTACACATCAGAACTGCTTCATAACGTTTTTTGGGCCATCATCTCTGTGGGTTACCATGTTTTTCTCTCGTGGCATTGTGTGTGAGCCTGAGCTGCCAACTGTTATATCCAAACTGTGCCATGAGAGTGGCTATATTTTCATTTCTAAGTCTTGATTCCTTTGCCTTACAGCAATACAGTGGAGTTTTATGTTACTTTGGAAGTAAAGGAATGGGTGAAAGAAAAGGGGGCTAGAGCTACCACAAATTGCAGCTTTACTATTAAGAGATTTTTACGATTAAGATAATTTTTCCATCATCTAAGATGCCAGCAGCTACAGCTAGGGGGACTTCTAAAGGAAAAACTATATATATAATCATAACAGGGTCTCCCAAGGGGGTGGAAAGACTCCCTTCAGAAGTATATAGACCTAGATATATGAGAAGCAGTAAATTGACATCTTGATATTTTTGTTTTAGTAAAAGCTATGATTTCATATGAATGCTTTTTGGCTTACCCGCAGATAATTTACTCTCTTAGCCCTTGAACATCACCAGTGTGTAATGCCTTGTGTGTCTTAAATTGTCAGAATTTTACCCTTAGATTTTTGTGTTTGCAGAGTGCTTGCTCTCTATTGTTGTGGTTCCCTTGCCTTGTCTTGCTCCTAGTTGTATCATTGTCACTGTAAGCATGTTTACTTCAAGTTACTTTACATGTTTCCATGTAAGCTACTTTAGTAGCTCCTTGCTTCCCTTTTATAGCCTACTGACTTGGACAGCAGACTTATGAGGTGGCTTCAAAAAGTTTGTAGGAATTTTTCATCATCTTTTAATTCCATTGCCCTACACGCTTTTTGAAGTCCCTCTTACCACTCACTTATGTAGCATTTGCTGTGCGCCCGCGAGCCAGTGTTAGATGTCCAAGATTATAAAGCAGAATAGTTTTTGTTTGTATTCTAAAGACGTTCAGTTTAGTGGAGGAGACTGAGACTTAAATGTGTAGGTAAAAGTATGATAGGTCTATGATTGGGGAAAAAAACAACAAAAACCCAGTTGCCATTAAGTTGATTCCTGACTCTTGCTAACCCCCTATGTTCCGAGGAAAACATTTAACATGTTTTTGGTGATTGATTATTCAGAAGCAGATCACCAGCCCTTTTTCGTTCTAAGACTTCTCTGGTTGGGTTCAGACGTCCACCCTCTGGTTAGTAATCAAGTACTTAACCATTTGCACCACCCAGGAATTTTAAGTTCAATGACACTGGTAAATAATCTGCAGATTACTGTAAAGTGAAGAAAGGGAATGACTTATCTTACCTTGGGAAATTGAGTTACACAGAAGATCATCCTTGAGCTAGGTCCTTGAAGGATGTCTAGAAGGATGCCTGGTAGAAAGAAAAACCACACAAATAACAATGACTAGATACGAATTTACATTCATTCCCCCATTTTTAAAATAACAATTCTTATTTGGCTTTTGGAAACTTTGAACCATTAGAAAGCTCTCTTTGGGATTTTAAAATTATTATTAAATACTTTTATTGGGGGCTTTTATAGCTCTCATTACAATCCATACATGCATCAGCTTTCTTCACCACATTTGCTTATTCACCTGCTTTGTCTTCAGCGGTTGTGTCAGGAAGGTGAGCATCATAGAATGCCCATTTACTAGAAGAAAGTATTCTTGTGTTGAGGGAGTACTTGAGTGGAGGCCCAATGTCCTTCTGCTACCTTAATACTAAACCTATAAATATAGGCTCATAGATCTATTTCCCCATCCTCATATAAATATATTTGCATATGTACATGTCATTATCTAGACCTCTATATATACCCTTTGTCTCCCAGCTCTTTCCTCTATTTCCCTTGATTCTCCTCTTGTCCCACTATCATGCTCAGTCCCCACCAGGATTTCAGCGCTTCCTCTTGGTTACATTCCCCTTGATCCTGCCCTACCAGGTCTCCCACACCCACCTCCCCACCAATTTGGATCGCTTGTTCCCTTGTCCCTGGGTTTGTTAACACCTCTCCCCCCCCCCTCCCCCTCTCCCATGTCCCCCCGGAACTGTCAGTCCCGTTGTTTTCTCTTCCAGATTGTTCATCCAGCCTGTCCTATCCAGACAGACCTGCTCCAGGGCTGTTTTTGCTTGACAGTGCTCAAATTCTGTAAGATGAAGTCTTGTCATCCTTGCCTCTAAGAAGCACTCTGGATGTACTTCTTTAAAGACAGAACAGTCTGTTCTTTAGCAGTCCATGGTACTTTCAATATTCTTGTTTTTCTCTTTCTTTCTTTTCCTTAGCTCTGTAGTTCAAAAGCATCAATTCTTCAGTCTTTCTTATTCATTGTCCAACTGTCACATGCATATGAGGCAATGGAAAATACCATGGTTTGGATTAGGTGCACCTCAGTCCTCAAAGTAACATTCTTTTCAATACTCCAGAGGTCTTGTGCTGCAAATTTACCTAATGCAACATGTCCTTTGATCTCTTGACCGCTGCTTCCATAAGCATTAATTGGATTCAAGAAAGACAAAATCCTAGACAACTTCAATCTTTTCTCCGTTTATCATGATGTTACCTGTCGGTCCAGTTGTGAGGATTTGGGGCTTAACATTGAATCATAATCCATAGTGAAGGCTATAATCCTTGATCTTCATCAGTAAGTACTTCAGGTTCTCCTCATTTTGAGCAAACAAGGTTGTCTCATCTGCACATTGCAGGTTGTTAATAAGCCATTCTCTAATCCTGATGCCAGTCTTCTTTTATATAATCCAGGTTCTCTGATGATTTGTTCAGCACACAGGATGACTAAGTATGATCAGAGGATAAAACCTTAACGCACACCTTTCGTGATTTAAAATCACGGCCTCTTGATCCATGTACAAGTTCCACAGGAGCACAATGAAGTGTTCTAGAATTTCTTAGTTCTTTACGATCCCACATGGTTCAATGCCCTGGCATAGTCAATAAACACAAGTAAATGTTTTCTCATACCCCAGATTCATCCGACATCAACGATGATATCCCTTGTTCCAACTCCTTATCTGAAGCTTAACTGAGCCTCTGGCACCTCCCTATCAGTTTATTGTTGCAACCTTTTCTTTGGCAATTCTCCAATGTTGAGTTGGCTTTTATTCAATAACTGGAGAATTATATTCTCTGCTTTGGTTGTTTAGGGCTACATTTTCCTACCAAGCCCTAAGATGGGTAGATTTGCCTGACATTAGGTGTCGTCTGGTGGGTATACTATTAGGATTTTCCTGTGGTCTTTTTTTTTTTAATTATCATTTTATTGGGGGCTCGTACAGCTCTTATCTCAATCCGTACACACATCATTTGTGTCAAGCACATTTGTACAGTTGTCGCCCTCATCATTTTCAAAGCATTTTCTTTCTGCTTGAGCCCTTGGTATCAGCTCTTCATTTTTTCCCCTCCCTCCCTGCTCCCCCGTCTCTCATGAACCCTTGATAAATATATAAATTATTATTATTTTGTCATATCTTACAGTACTGTCCGACGTCTTCCTTCCCCCACTTTTCTGTTGTCCATCCCCAGGGAGGAGGTTATGTGTAGATCCTTGTAATTGGTTCCCCCTTTCGACCCCACCCTCGCTCCATCCTCCTGGTATCACCACTCTCAGCACTGATCCTGAAGGGATCATCTGTCTTGAAATCCCTGTGTGTTTCCATTTCCTGTCTTTACCAGTGTACATCCTCTGGTCTAGCCAGATTTTTAAGGTAGAATTGGGATCATGATAGTGGGGGGGCGGGGTAGAGAGGAACATTTAGGAACTAGAGGAAAGTTGTATGTTTCATCGTTGCTACCCTGCAACTTGACTGGATTGTCTCCTCCCCGCGACCCTTCTGTAAGGGGATGTCCAGTTGCCTATAGATGGGTCGTGGGTCCCCAATCTGCAGTCCCCCTCATTAACAATGATTTGATTTTTTGTTCTTTGGTGCCTGATCCCTGTGACACTTCATGATCACACAGGCTGGTGTGCTGCTTCCATGTGGGCTTCCCCTCTCCTAGCTTCTGATCTAGATGGCCATCTGTTTACCTTCAAGCCTTTAAGACCCCAGGCGCTATATGTTTTGATAGCCGGGCACCATCAGCTTTCTTCACCACATTTGCTTATGCACCCATTTGCCTTCAGCGATCGTATCAGGGAGGTGAGCACACAATGATATGATTTTTTGTTCTTTGATGCCTGATAACTGATCCCTTCAGCACCTCGTGATCACACAGGCTGGTGTGTTCTTCCATGTGGGCTTTGTTGCTTCTGAGCTAGATAGCCGCTTGTTTACGTTTAAGTCTTTAAGACCCTAGACGCTATATCTTTTGATAGCCGGGCACCATCAGCTTTCTCCACCACATTTGCTTATGCGCCCACTTTGTCTTCAGTAATCCGTTGGGAAGGTGAGCATCATGGAATGCCAGTTTAATAGAACAAAGTGTTCTTGTATTGAGGGAGACCCAATGTCCATCTGCTACCTTAATAGTAAACCTATAAATATATGCACCTAGATCTGTTTCCCCATCCTCATATATAAATACATTTTACATATGTACATGGCTTTATTGAGACCTCTATAAATGCCCTTTGCCTCCTAGATTTTTCCTCTATTTCCTTTTACTTTCCTCTTGTCCCACTATCATGCTCAGCCTTCATTTGGGTTTCCGTAATTCCTGTCAGTTACATTACCCATGATCATGCCCTACCAGGCCTCCTACACCCTCCTCACCACCGATTTGGATCACTTGTTGTTCCCTTGTCCCTGGGCTTGTTAACACCACTTCCTTTCCCCTCTTTCCCCCCCTCTCCTATGTACCCCTGCAACCGTAGGTCCCGTTATTTTCTCCTCCAGATTGTTCATCCAGCCTATTTTATTTAGACCTGCACAGATAATAACATGCACAGAAACAAGACAAAGCAATACAGAGCGACAAAAGAAAACAAAACAACAACAAGCCAATGAAAACAACAACAAAAGAAAAGCCTGTAGTTAGTTCAAGGACTGTTTGTTGGCCTTTAGGAGTATTTTCTGGTCTAGTCTGATGGGTTGCCAAGCTCTGACCCCACAGTCTACTTTTGGTATTCCCTGAAGACTTTATGGCTCTGTTCCCCTTGCTGTTCTGTTGCACGGCCTTAGTGTTTGCCTCGGCGTGGTGGGATCAGATAGGACACAATTCCCACACTGTGTTTCCAGTATTGTCCCATGTAGGGCTGTGGGTCAGTGAGGGATGTCGTGACTCATAGTGGGGCCGGCCATATGGTCTTCTCTGTGGATTGGCTGCTCTGAGCGGGAATATCGTTCTCAAGGCACGGTGGGCCAGGATGTGCTCCACTCTCTCTTCCTACCCCTTATTTGATCCCGTGTGCTCTCCTTTGACATGTGCCTCTCCCTGAGCTGCAGCTTCAGTGCTGTCCTCTGAAATAAAATCTTTTGGGGAGAGGGGCAGTTTTCCACGTAGTTGGGATGGGGGCCGGCCCCTCAGACCTCTCCACTGGTTCCCTACTCCATGCCGGCATGTTGCATTCACATCTTGGAGCACTGGGTTGAAGTCTGGTCCCTCTTTCCCTGTGGACATATAAACAATACCCTCCCCTTGGGTGGGTTAGTGCCCTGTGCCCCCGCTACCCATTTCTTTCTTATATTTTTTCCTTTACCCCCCTCCTTTTCAGTTGGCTATCATATATATCCGTGCATTGGCCCCTGTTTGGTCTTAATTATTAATATAAAAAGGCTAGATGGCTAAAATTTTGAACAGTCCCACTAGCACAGGGAAGGGACATGAGCTCCCCTCCAAGATCCTAATCCAAAATTATAAAATATGTGAGCATGAGAAAATAAATCTCCCATGGACAGATGTACAGATGCCTGAAAACACTTGTCTTTAGTGTAGGAAGAAAGTCAGTAGTAGAGTTATAAGAGAAAGATTATAAAATAAGTGTCTTTTAAATGATTAAATCATTGAATGTAGGAATCAGAAATATCAGGTCAATAAATAAAATACTATCACAATTGACCAAGTGAAAATATTTAACATAGCTTGAAATGAATAAAAAATCCGTTGACACTAACAACTCATTGGGCAAGAATAGAATTTAAATTGGAAAACCAGATGACAACTTGTAGAAAAGAGAAAAGGAACCTGATATTTACCTACTTAGTATCACTGTGGTAGATGCTTTTATTAAAGTTTATCATTTAAATCTTAGCACAACTTTTTAAGTTATTTTATATTCCACTTATAGAGAATGCCCTTATCAATAGATGGGATTAAAAGTGACAGATGACGCAAGATCAATGAGGAAAAGATGAGTTCCATTTTGAATATTTGTTTGTGGTGTTTTCCGGGGCGTAATCCAAGAGGCACTCTAGGCCAGGAAATAGATATGGACTTTGAGTGTTAAGTTGCTTCAATTCCTTAGGATGTTAACACTCACAGAATACATTAAAAGCAGTTTGCTTGCATGTACAGTAGTTAAAAGATGCTGGCTAATGGAAGATGCAGTTGAAGAGATTCAAGTTTGTACCAGAAGTTCACTATCTACATTAGCCTTTCTTTTCTTCAGTCAGAAACTAAGCTGCTTATTCCCCTACCTTATAGCACATTTTATTCACTTTTTAATGTGTAACATTATAAAAATTTTTTTATTTGAACACATACTGTCATTATCAGGTGGTTAATCACTTTAAGTTCCCCATTTCTTCCTAATTGAATCCTTCCATGGGTCTTTTTTTTGGCTGAAGTACGAGAACTACTTTAGCAGTTTAGCCAATATAGACTATGGATGGATGATTAATCAAGACTTTGTGGTATTGACATGTCAATGACTGCAGTAGACTTGAGTCCAGAAGTAAACTCACATCAGTTGATTCTAGATAAATGCCAGAGCCATGTAAAAGAGGGGATAAAAGTCTTTCCATCAAATGGTATAGAGATAACTCCACTCCACATATCCAGTCCACATTTACAAGAATGAAGTTGAACCACTACTTCCTACTACATATAAGCCAGAGTAGATCAAATGTAAGAACTAAAGTCATTATTCTTTTAGGAAAAGATAGATGTAAATCATTGTGATCTTGGACTAGCCAACGATTTCTTAGCTATGATATCAGTCCACAAATGACAGCCCCCCACACACAAAAAAGTGGGGTGTAAATTAGATTTCATGAACATTAAAAACATATTTCACCATAGTTAAAATTGCTCATGAGTTATGCTTCCTTCATCATAAGACCAGGAGAGCATTTTGATCAAGGATTCAATAAATTCAGTAAGCAATCAAAAGGGAACAGAATTTCAAATTCCATGGTAAGTGATACTTCTGGACCCATTGAGACGGGAGGAATAGGCCTGAGCAGCTCAGTTAGTAAAGAATACTTGCCTTGCATATTGCACACATTAATTTAATATTTTGTTTTTATTGTTGACACATTGATTACATTTTTAAAGTTGTTGAGCCTAACATTAGTTCACTCACCCCTAAGGTTCCTATCTAATCTTTTGAGTTTCTATTGTCAATTCGATGCCATATAGATAGATCATGAAGAGCATTGTACTCTTTTAAAGCTTTATATATGACATCAAATTAACAACAGTCACTTCAGTTCAGAAGGTTAGGAAGTAGTGAGTCCAAGTTAATGATGAAAGAATTTTAAGTGATAGAAGGACGACACGCCATGAAGAATGTAAACCGTGTTACTAAATTGCACATGAGAAATTATTGAATGGTGTGTGGCTGTGTATATTTTCACCAAGAATTTTTAAAAAACTGCTTTTCAAAAGACACCATAGAATGGGAGAAAATACTTGTAAATCGTGTATCTGATCAAGAACTTGTATCAGATCTACAAGGAACTCTTACAGTCCGACAATAAAAAGGCAGTTTCTCTAATTTAAAAATAGGCACAGGACTTGAGTAGACATTTCTCCAATGATAGGCAATTGGCCAATGAACCAAAACAACACAAACTCACTGCCATCAACTCAGTGCCGACTCAGAATGACCCTACAGGACAGAGAGAACTGCTCCTGTGTTCCTGAGACTAACTCTTTACAGGAATAGGACCCCCACCCCCACCCCCAGCTGCTCGACATTTTGAACTACTTACCTTGCAGTTAGCAGCCACTACACCCCCACACCAGGGTTCTTTAAATGGCCAATAAGCACGCGAAAAGATGCGGCACATCAGTATTTGTTTTGGAAATGCAGATCCAAAAGCACCTTGAGATGTGTGGATTTGCTGTTAGCAGTTGTTGATTCCGCCCCTGATTTATGGCGACTTCATACACAACCAAGTAAACAGCTTCCATTCATCCCATCTCCTCATGATTGGTTACAGATTAGACTTTTGTGATCTGTGAGGTTTTCACTGGCTCATTTTCAGAAGTAGACAGTCCCTCGTCGTCTGCTTTAGTCTTGAAGCTCTGTTGGACTCTGTCAGCATCGCAGAAATATGCAAGCCTCACCCGAGAGACAAGCAGTGACTGTGCTTGAGAGACATTGGCTCAGAATCACACCTGGGTCTCTGCAGTGGAAAGCAAGAACTCTACAACTGAACTAACTATTGGGGGAGATCAGGAGAAAGCATAACTCTTGTACATCAGGTGGGATTGCAAAATTATGCAAGTGTTTTGGAAAGCTCTCTGGCAGTCCTCAGAAGATTAACAGTTATGTGTGCCAGAGATACCGCTCCTAGGTACATGCTCAAGGAAATAAAACATATGTCTCCACAAAAATGACCCAAGTGACCGTAACAGATGAATGCGTAAACGTGATCTATCACTATGATACAGTATTATTAAACAATAAAAATGAAGTACTAATCAATGCTAACAGCATGAATGAACCTTGAAAACCATGCTACGTGTAAAAAATAAGCTTCAGAAGACCACTGAGGAAAAGCAGCCGAGTATATCAGAAACCCTGTATAAGGTCAATATGAGTTGGAATGAACTCAGTGGTAGTGGGTCTGGTTTGGGTTGGTGATGTTAGCAATAACATTGTCAATAGAGGCTAGACGAAAGTGGGCTAAAAGAGTGGAAATGAAGAATGGGAGGCAGTGTAGCATACTCTTTCAAGAACTTTGACGAAGGAGAAATTTAGAAAAAAATGATTTTGAAGAAGGGTTTTTTTCCCTCCCCCACCCCAAATAAGAGGAAAGATACTTAAACAAGCTTAAATGATGATGGAAAATAGATGTTGAAAATGGAAGAGGGGGTGATAAATGGAGTAAACTTCCCCTCCCAGTGGGAGATAGGGGATTTAGATGAGAGGATGTGGGAGTTAAAGGATTAAAGTAATCAGGGACACAGATGGACACCTTGTGATAGGATGAAAGGAAACAAGGACATTTGAGGATACACATTATTGGGGGCAGGTTAGAAAGGAGATTTGAGTCTACGTAGTACGACGTTGAAATGGCTACTATTTGATTGTTTCTGTTAGTAAGTTAGGAGGCCTGGTCTTTTGTGGAGAGTAGGCAGGTTATCGAGAAGGAGGCTCTTAGCATAGTGTGATATCTAGCACAGGAAGCCTGAAATGATTTCCAGGCAGCATGCTCTGAGAGCTTAATTGAAATTAGAGATCTAGTATTTGTAATGCCCATATTGGAGGTTGAGTTTTCTTTTCTTTTCTTTTCCCTGCATCACTTAGCAACCAGCTCTTGGCGTGGGGATGGAAACAATTAAAGTGACCCAGAGTTTGTTTTTTTTTAAGCCAGGGCAACAACATAGAATGCCAGGGTACAAAAGAATTAAAATAGGGTGATCCTGGGAGGTGGAAGCATCCACAGGGAAGGTTTGATAGACTGGGAGGAAATCAAGGAGTTAGAGAGATTAGTGTCATCTTTGTGCATCTAGGTCAGTGTTTCTAATGGCTCAATATTGGGAAAGTGTCCAATGTCTTAAACTGAGTCTATAGAGTGTGTTAGAGTTTTGTCGTCAGGATTCAGATTCCCTAAAGTAGAGAACATGGCACATAACTTTTCAGGGAAGATCTTACCCATTTCATAAAAACAAACAAAAGTGAACATTTAAAATATTTCAAAAGGACTTTAGGCTGTAGCAACTGGACACCCCCTTTCTGACGGGTCGTGGGGAGGAGATGAGCCAGTCAAGTTGCAGGGTAGCAACAATGAAACATACAACTTTCCTCTAGTTCCTAAATGCTTCCTCCCCCCACTATCATGATCCCGATTCTACCTTACAAATCCCGCTAGACCAGAGGATGTACACTGGTACAGGTAGGAACTGGAAACACAGGGAATCCAGGGCGGATGACTCCTTCAGGACCAGTGGTGAGAGTGGCGATGACAGGAGGGTGGAGGGAATGTGGGGTGGAAAGGGGGAACTGATTACAAGGATCTGCATATAGCCTCCTCTGTGGGGGATGGACAACAGAAAAGTGGTTGAAGGGAGACGTCGGATAGTGTAAGATATGACAAAATAATAATAATTTATAAATTATCAAGGGCTTATGAGGGAGGGGGCGGGGAGGAGGGGGGAAAATGAGCTGATCTTAAGGGCTCAAGTAGAAAGCAAATGTTTGAGAATGATGAGGGCAACAAATGTACAAATGTGCTTGACACGATGGATGTATAGCTTGTGATAAGAATTTTACGAGCCCCCAATAAAATGATTAAAAAAAATTTTTTTTAAAGGAATGCAAAACATCCAAACCTTATCCTAATTGACAGGTATGTTGCTGGTTGCTGTCAAAAGGATTATCACAGAATCTTGAGTTATGGTGAAACTGAAACTTGGTGAGGTTGGGGTGTGCCCAGCCAGCCTCTTCAACTGCTGGGTAGTTAGATTGCTGGACACCAAAGGTGTTGTGAAGAGAAACACGGAGGCAGCTGCTGGAATCCTCCATGGATATAAGGAAGTGGTGACAGAAATGAGAATGGACATACAGTCATAGGGTAGATGATGTAAACCTATCTTAGTTATCTAGTGCTGCTGTAACAGAAAGAATGCAAATGGATGATGTCATAAAACAAATTTATGTCATAGTTGGAAAGCTACAAGTTCAGATTCTGGGCAATCGGTCTAGGGAAAGACAACCTCTCTTTGTAGGCTCAGGGGGAACTTCTTGATCTCCTTTCAACATTTATGGGCCTGGTGTTCCATGTGTCTTGCTTGGTATCAATCTTCTGCTGGATCTAGGAGATTCCTGGGTCTGAAAGATGCATTCCACTCCCAGCTCTTGGTAGCCAGGTCCCTCTGACCTCTGCTCTCTTGTTTAATCGCTTATATCAAAAGAGATTGACTCAAGATATAACCTAGACCTATAGGTTGCTTCATTAACATCATAGAGATTAAAATTTGTAACACAGGGTAATTATATCAGTTAACAAGATGGAAGACTGTTATATAATGTTGGTACTCTTGGCCTAGCCAGGCTGACACACGTTTTAGGTGATATAGTTCAATCTATAACAAAGACTTTTACAGAACTGGGTAGAATTGGTGGTCTTGAGGTGGCATAGAGATAGATGAGACATTTTTCCTAATGTAGATGGAAAATGGGAGCGTAAATCATATCTATTAACAATAATAACAGTAACCCAAACCCAGACCTAATGCCATCAAATGGACCCTATAGGAGAGAGTAGAACTGCCCCATAAGGTTTTCAGGCTGTACCTCTTTAAAGAAACAAACTACCACATCTTTCTCCTGCAGAGCAGCTGATTGTTTCGGATTGCTCACTTTGGGCTTCACAGTCCAATACTGAACCCCCAACACCACCAGAGCTCCCCTTAACTTCACGAAGTGGAGAGGGGATCCTTATCTGTATCAATAGCATCCACCCAAGGTTGATTCCTATGAGTGGGAGGTCAGCTATGCCTCCACCTTGTAAACGCTTTAAAGCCAGTTTTGACGCCAGTCTTTGCTCCTCTTTCTCCTCCTCCTCTTCTCACCACTGCCTTCTCCTGTCACACACAGAGCTCCCTCCTGGGTCCAAACGATGCGCTCAGCTCTTGGCTTTCTTTCTTTCTACCTCATTTTAAGCCTGCATGATGGCAGAACTAACCAATCCTCTTTTTAGGTCCCCTAAGGGCACGGTGTCCCTAATTTATTTACTCTGTTGGCAGCAAGCTATCCGATTCTCTGGGTGGGACACAGGCACCTCACATTGGTGAGTGCTACACAGTCATTCGATGGGAGCTACTATTATTAAGTAATTCACTATACCGTAGGACCTTGGGTTGTTTGCATATTTTTGCTATTGTTAATAATGCTGTGGTGAACTTAGGCATTCGTATGCTTGACGGTCTCTCTCTTATTAGGTCTCTAGGTTATATACCTGGGTGTGGGACTGTTGCATTGTAAGTTATTTCCTTTTCCTTTCTTTTTTAATTTATGTTACACTGTTTCCATAGTGGCTATACCATTTACCAGCCCTCACCGTAATGCGTAAGTATTCTAATCCCCCTACAAGCCCAGCAACATTGCTACCCGTTTTCTTGTTGCTGTGTGTCTGTGCCCTTTGAGCCAGAATGCAATGGCTTTTTAAAATTTGTGTCTTTCTAATGGCTGATTGTGAGCATCTTTTCATGTTGGTTGGCCATTTGAATGTTCTCTTTGGTGCAGTGTCTGTTCATGTCTTTTGCCCACTTTTAAATTGGGTGTATTTCTTGTTATTGACTTATTCAAAGCTTTCTGTAGGTTTTACAGACTAGACTGTGGTCAAATATGTCGTTGATCTATTTTTAATTAATTTTTGTGTATGCTGTGAGGTTTATGGGTTCTGTTTCGCTTTTCTGTCGGAGGATATCCAGGGTGGCCAGCACCCTTTGTTAATAAGATTGCTTTTTTCCTCATTGAAGGGATGTTGCACCTTTGTTGCAAATCATATTTTGATATCAGGGAATGTGCGTCCTCGTACAATAGTATACGGCTATGCAGGGACTCTTCCTTTTCCATACGAGCCCGCTTGGTGGTGCAGTGGTAACAAGCAAGGCCAGCACTTTGAAACCAGCAGCCACTCAGCAGGAGAGAGATGAGGGCTTCTCCTCTTCGAGAGTTACGTCGTCTTGGAAGCCCGTAGAGGCAGTTAGCCTGTCCTACAGAGTAGTGTGAGTAGGAATCAGTGCAGTGACAGTATGTGTACTTTTGGGGGGTTTCCCTATAAAATTGGTCAGTAGCTTTCCCATGCCAGGAAAGGATGTTCTGGGAACTTGCATCAAGATGATATTGTGCGCATGGGTTACTCTAGTCACTGATTTGGTCATTGTTTCCACCCCTTGTAAATGGGCAGACCTAGGACTCAGAAACAACAGAGATAGGCATTTATCCTGATACTTTCCATTCAGATTCAGATCTGTGGAGTTCATACTAAACCTTTTCTGTCTCTCCTTTCTCCCAGACGGAAATTCCTGGCTTTCTGTGGTACCAGGTATAATAGAATAAACGGTATCATACTGCTGTCATTGGCATTATTCCAAATACACACACAATAGTTTCAGAATAACAATACCATCAATACTAGTAATAATAAAAAATTATATCTCATGTACTTGTGTTGGTTGGGGATACAATCAAATTAAGATATTAAAAAGTTACATACAATACTACCGTTCCGCCAACTAGACACACACTTTGGTTCATGTGCTTTTATTTTTTTCGAAAGATTGTTTTTCCATGTAAGTTTGACTTTGTCATATACATGGTTCTCAAGTCAAATTTAGCCTAGTTTCTTTGTCCTTTCTACCCTCTTTTCTCTGTGCTACTAAAGGTGGCGAAGTGTTTGTGTGTTGGGCTGCTAATCACCTTCAAGGTGCTACTCCTTGGGAGAAAGATGAGGCTTTCTATTCCTGTAAAGAGTTACTGACTCGGAAGCCCGAAGGGACAGTTCTATATCCTGTCCATAGAGTCGCAATGAGTCAGAATTGACTTGGTGACCGTCAGTTTGGCTTTCGGTTTGGCCACAGGTGATCCTTTAAACAATATTTTATCATTTTTGTGCATATATTCCTATCATTTCCCCTTTTCTTATATAGCATAGTATATATACTTCTCAACACTCTCAACATAGTATATATACTTCTCAGTACTCTCAACATAGTATATATACTTCTCGACACTCAACATAGTATATATATAACTTCTCAGTACTCTCAACATAGTATATATGTTTCTCGACACTCTCAACATAGTATATATACTTTTCAACACTCTCAACATAGTATATATACTTCTCGACACTCTCAACATAGTATATATACTTCTCGACACTCTCAACATAGTATGTATACTTCTAAACACTCTCAACATAGTATGTATACTTTTCAACACTCTCAACATAGTATATATACTTCTCAACACTCTGGGTCCACTTAACCATAAATCCTGATGATTATTCTATAGTTGTATATGAAGATATACATCATAATTTTAGATTTAGTGAGTAAATTAAGCTCACTTAATTAATATGATAGGTGTATGTTCTCAGTTCTTAACAATCCTGTGTTATTTATATGTATATTGATCAAATAGCCTCTTTTGTAATTGGTTTTATTTTTTAGAGTTTTTCAATAGGAAGAATTGTTTCTGTTGACCAAATCTATGGACTATTTTTTCTTTTGTAACTGGCATTTTATTGATTGTTTTGAGATTGGTACGGAGACATTATGAACAATTTGTACACAATTCTTTTTGTTTTTTAATCACTTTATTGGGAGCTCTTATAGATATTAAGATAAAATGTCACAGAAACTGTTGTGATGTTGAACACAGCTTACAAGGACAATCCATAATTCATTTAGATCGAGCATAATTGTACAATTGCTGCCACCATCATTTTCAAAACATTTTCTTTATTCTTGAGCTCTTTGATATCAGCTCCCGCTTATCCCCTCCCTCACCACTCCCTAGGAACCCTTATTATTATATTATATGTTATTAGTATACCTTTTTGCCATATCTTACACCACCCCAATGTATCTGGTCACCTACAATTCTGTTATTCATTCTCTGGAGAACCCTGCCTAACATAGCGCCCTGCCTTCTTAGGCTCCTGGGGCTCCCCTACCCAGGCCCTCCCTTCTAGCTCTAATTGGTCCCAGAATGTAGGAACACTACCTCCTGGTTGAGATGCCCTGATGCTCACCCCAAATATTCCTGTTACCCCTCCCAGACATTTATGAAGGGGTAACCCCCCCCCCCCCCAATGGAAAAAAGCCCCACTAGGCAGAGCGTTGGGAGTACACATTTTTCCCTGCTAGGTAAGCATCTAGCAACTTGCTCTGAGTCGTTGCACCCATGGGATTGCCTGGGAAGGTTCTCTCTAGTCATGGTTTTTTGTTGTTGTTGTTGTTTTGTTTTTGTAAAAGCAATTTTGCTCAACCTTCATTTTTTGTGATGGCTAATTTAAGAGAACAGTGTTTGGCTGTGAAATGTTTTTCCTGCTGGGAGAAAAATGTCACAGAAACTGTTGTGATGTTGAATACAGCTTACAAGGACAGTGCTATAGAAATATGTCAAGTGTACGAATGGTTTTCTCATTTCAAAAAAGGTGAAATGTCGATTGATGACAAACCTCTTTCTGGATGTCCATCAGCTTCCTAAAAAGGAAATGTAGACTCAAAGCGCATTTGGAGTTCGTTCCACCAGGTCAGACTGGTAATCAAGCTTTCTATTTAGAGGTTCTGAAAAGATAGCATAACAGTATGCAACAAAAAATGGCCTGATTTGTGCCAGACGGGACTGGTTTTGCCATGATGTCAATGCACCTGCTCACACAGCCATCTCAGCGCACCAGTTTTGGCAAAAACAGCATGCCTCTCTTGCCCCACACACCGTACTCACCTGACCTTGCTCCTTGCGATTTCTTTTTGTTTCCATGAATGAAAAGGGACATGAAAGTACAGTGATTTGACAACTTAGAAGAGGTGAAGGAAAAAATGAGGGAGGTGCTGTCAGCCATGCAAACAGATATGTTTGGAAAATGTTTCCAAGAATGGAATCATAGATTTGACAAATGCATTCAGTGTAATGGAGGAGTACTTTGAAGGTTTGTGATAAGGTTGTTTTGTTTAAAAAAATGTAAATACCTAACTCAGGGAGGGGGGATTTTGGTTATTTTGGGTACCTTCGTGTAGCCACCTCCCCAGTCCTCTCCCCTTCTCCCGGTACTATTTACAGGGTCCCGAGCCCCTTCTCTTACACCAAAACCCAGCTCCTGGAGCCTTTCCCCTTTTTGTTTTTGTTTTTTTTTTGTTTTTGAGCCTTTCCTTGTAGCCGGTATCTCCAGTCTGCCCCAGCCTGTGGCACCACATCACCCCTTGAGACTCGGGCCCACTCTGCTCTCCTGCAAGGCCTGACCCATCCTTCCCTGTTCCTCCACACTGAACCTCAGCTGCTTCAGGCCTGGCTGAGTAATCCAACTCCTCTTGCATGGCCCGCCCTACTAAGCCCTCTTCTGCCAAGCGCAACACACTGTCTTAGCTCCCTGAGAGCCACAGAGACTCATCCCTCTAGGTGGTGCTGTCTGTCCTTGATGCTCACGTTTTCCATCGTTGGCCTGGGTCCTTCCACCTAGTTCCTGAGGAGAGGGGGCCTGGGCCCCTTCTGCGCCACCTCCGACCACCACGTCTGGGTGGCCGCGTTAGTTCTGCAGTAGATTTTTCACCGTAATTTTGACTGTTCTCCCAAATATGAAATGCCTGATACTGAGGTTGATCCTAAGGGAGGAGTTAGGTGCCTAAGCGTTCATACACAGGTTTTATGTGGATATCATTTTCATTTCTTTTGAATAAATGTGCATAAGTACAATTTTAGGGTCATATGGGAGTTGCGTGTTCTTTTAAGAACTTGCTGCACCATTCTAGAATGGCAATAGCAGTTTATGCTCAGCATTTTATCACTCACAGTGTCTGTGTGATCACCTTTCCCCGAATTCTCATCAGCATTTGGTGTTGTCACTTAAAAAAAAAATTGTTCATTTTTTGTTTTAACCATTTGGGAAGTGGTGTGTGGTGTCCCGTCAGTCCCACCTTTCAGTGCCCAGTACACAACAGCACGAAACACTACCTCGTCCGTGCTGATGCTCACGGTCATTGCTATGTGTGAGCCCATTATTACGGCCTTGTCAGTCCATCTCCTGAGGGCCTTCCTCCCTCTCAGTGACCCTCTGCTTCACGAAGTGGACTGATAACATGCGCAAAGTACGTGAGAGAACGTCTGTCCCTCTTTGCTTCTCAGGAGCGTGATAGCTGTATTTCGAATACACATTCCTTTTGTAGTACTCTTACAATGCCATAATCAAAGCCATAAATTCTTCCTTTCTTATTATCCAGCTTTCCCCTTGCCCTTAAGGCAGTTGGTTCAGGTACATCTTAATCCTCAAAACAACGTCCTTGCTTTTTAGCATTTTTTTTTAAACATTTTATTAGGGGCTCATACAACTGTTATC
>NW_022103921.1:3153796-3155498 GCF_000313985.2 Echinops telfairi
GTGCTTCTTCCATGTGGGCTTTGTTGCTTCTGAGCTTGATGGCCGCTTGATTACCTTCAAGCCTTTAAGACCCCAGACGCTATACTTTTTGATTACAGTCTATGATCTTTAAGTGCTTCCAGGTCCTGTAATCAGCAAGGAATCACTGCATATCACACGTTGTGAATAACCCTTCTTCCCATTCTGTTGCTGCATTCTTCTTCTTATTGATCACCTTCTCAGGTTATTTTGCTCAGTGGACAGAGTGGACAAGGATGTATGGTGAAAAGCCACAGGCCTGAAGTACCCCTTCCTGCGTTTAAGTCACCTTGTAACCCCTTATTCCACTGGTGGTTTGAGCCCACCAGCAGCACTGAAAGAGTAGCCTGATGGTCTGCTAATGTAAAGATCGTTTTCACAAAACTAAGCATCCTAGAGATGGAAATCAGGACAGTGATGAGATACCGTGTGATCCCAGAATGGATAGCACATTTCTTTCTTTTTTTTTTTTGTATAAGAAAGAGCTTTATATACAAGAGCAGTTGAAAATTGAGAAAACATCCCAGCCCAGTCCAGATCAAGTCTATAAGTCCGATATTAGCCATATGTCTGATACCAATCTATAAAGTCCTCTTCAGACTCACGAAACACAAGCAGTGACGCCAAATGCAGGAAGATCACAGGCCAGTGGGTGCTAAGTCTTGTACATCCAGTAGGTATAAAAGCATCTCAGCATTGGCAGGGGTCTTCCACGTGGCTCCTCCAGTTCCCAGGGCACCAGGTCTATCCGTGTAGTGGCAAGTGCCTACTCAGTAGAGCGTCTCTCAGGGAGTGAGCAGAGAGAGTTCTCCTGCTTCCAAGGGGGAAATACAGGAATTCTGAAAATTATCAGGGGAAGGCCATGCCCACACAGAGGCCTCATTGGCTACGACCTCCCCTTCACGTGGATAGCACATTTCAAAACAAAACCACAAATGCCTGCAGGGGGCGCACAGAGATTGGTATCCTCATACACTACTGGTGGTGCTGTACACCCTCTGTGGAAAGTGGTTTGGCACTTCCTCAAATAATTGGGAATGGAAGTACCATATGACCCTAGAAGTTGTGGGACTTGGTATATTGATTGGCCGAATTAAAAGAATTTTCCAACCCCTGCCTGAGCAACCAAGGGGTCAAACCAAGCAGCCGGAGCACCTGGGCATTCCTCCAGGCACTACTGAGAAGAACCCATCCTGATCAAAGAACGATCCTGAATGCTTCCAATACTCCTTCATCTGCTGTCTGTGAGTTCTGTGTGGCTATAGCTGTTATCCGCATCCAGGAGGTTGGTTGGGCAAAGATCTTGGGGGTCAGGGGATGGCCTCCACTCCTGGCTCTTGCTGGTAATGATCTCTCTTCCTGCTTCTCAGAGGGCTCGTTTTCTGTACAGCAGGATGGCACCCCAGGGAATCTTATTTGCTGTGACTCCCAGGTGAATCCTATTAGTTCCTTCCCCCACCTTCTTATCAGACACGTTCATGGAAAGGTCGTCTGGTGGGAGTTAGAGACCGGCTAGAAGAGCCACATTAAAGAATTCACTGCCCTTGCAAGTCTTACCCCAGAAATGTAAGGAGGTAACTGTGCTGGTCGGAATGCCTTGATGGCAGTGGGGTCTGTTTTAAGATAGCCCCAACATGCAATGACCTCTCATCTCTGTTAGATCAAGAGAGGGGGTACACCCCAA
>NW_022103921.1:3155844-3226289 GCF_000313985.2 Echinops telfairi
AACATGCAATGACCTCTCATCTCTGTTAGATCAAGAGAGGGGGTACACCCCAATATGCAATAATCTATCATCTCTGTTAGATCAAGAGAGGGGGTTATGTCCAATCATTTCATAGTTTCTGTTATAGCAGATAGAGCCTGTTAGTGAATTTCGAAGGTTTTGTTAGAAAATAATCTGTTTCATACATATTCTTGTCAGGCGGTTTTAAGGCCACGACCATACTATTTTACTTGCTTTTTTTACTTTTTTAAAACGTAAGTCATTTGAGTTTGAATTTTTTTGGTTGCAGGCATTAAAAACTGCCTCTGATTTAATTAAAATAGTAATTTATTGGAAGGATATAGACTAGTTTATTGAATGAGTAGGGACACTGGCGAACTGGGACTAGAACTAGTTCAAGGTAGACATTCCTCAATCTTGTTTAAATCCTTCCTTTGGATGTTAGTGTATTTTCAGAGTTATGGAAAGGGAGGGTTTGTTGGTATAGTTGGGTCTGCTGCCCCACGTTAACTAGTAAAGAGAGATGATAATAGCTGGTTCCAGGAAAACTGCGCAGTTGGGAAGATGTCGTTCTCCAGAAGAACCCGAGTGCATTTGGGAAAGAGTCTCGATCCTAGGCAGCCAGGGCCAACTATCTTCAAATTAGCCAACAGACAGCCGTCAAAAGACAGAACTTCTGGTTTCTTCAACTTTTCTAAGCCTTCTTTTCAAGTTCATAAATCCATTAAATTATTATTTTTTAATTATATTGTAAGTGCCTGAGAACTTAATTTACATACTAGAAATAGCAATTTTTGAGATGCTTTTGTAATCTTTATTTTTCTTTTTAGACCATGCGAA
Organism: Echinops telfairi; assembly: GCF_000313985.2. Classification (NCBI taxonomy): domain Eukaryota; kingdom Metazoa; phylum Chordata; class Mammalia; order Afrosoricida; family Tenrecidae; genus Echinops; species Echinops telfairi. Next base: position 3,156,685 of record NW_022103921.1, read on the forward strand.
GACACAGAAATGAAGTAACAGTTGAACTAAGGAAGGTAAGTATGATTAATCAGTTGTGCTGTGTTTGGGGGTTTAGTAAAATATGGCTTTCTCAGATCATCAGGCTAACAAGAAAAACTAACCGTACATAGCAATCGATGCAGAAAGAGCATGTGACAGAGTCTAATGTCTGTACCTAATAAAAATCCAATTATAGAGGAATTATCTCAACTTGATAAAACAGCAAACCTGCATCTACCATTGTATGCAATGGTGAAAGATGGAATGTTTTCCCTGTGTTCTGGGAACTAGCTAGGGTGTCTGCTTTGTTGCTCTTATTCAGCGTAGTTGGGGAGTTCTAGCTAATACGGTAAGAACAAAGAGGGAGAGTGAAAAGTTTGAAGAGGAAGAAGCAGAACTATCCCTATGTGCAGGTGACATGGTTATATGCATAGAAAATTCTAAGGAATGCTATGAGAAGCTTCCTAGAACTATTGTGAGTCCATTAAGATTACAGAATACAAGACTATAACGGAAAAATCAATTATATATCAACATGTAAAGACTGAAATTAAAAACACAGTGCCACAGTACCATCACTCCAGCGGAAACAAAATGCTTCAAGTATACACTTAACAAAACATGTACAGGATATGTATAATAAGAATTATAAAATGCCAATGAAAAAATTGAAGGCAAATAAATGGAGAGACTTGGGTTCATGCCTTGAAAGAGTCAACGATGTAAAGATGCCAGTTCTTCCTCAAGTTGAGCTATAGGTTTAATGCAATTCCTACTAAAATCCTGACAAGGCTTATTTTAGGCATAGACAAACTTATTTTAAAAGACGAGGGGTTCCCTAAAAACAGCGGAATTGTGCTGGGCAGAGCGGAGCTTTGGTAGTATGCACTTTTCCTGCTAGATGCTCGTGGAGCAATTCGCTCTGTTAGTGCACCCAGTGACGTCGCCTCGGAAGGTTCTCAATCGTCACAGTGAATTTTTTCGTAAAAGCCGTTTCACCCGAACCTCGTTTTTTGTGATTGACGATTTAAGAGAACAGTGTGAAGCTGTGGAATTTTGTTTCCTGCTCAGGAAAATTGCCGCAGAAACGGTTGTGATGTAGAGCACAGCTTACAGGACAGCCCCATGGGAAAAACTCAAGTGTATGAGTGGTTTTCTCATTTTTAAAAAGGTGAAATGTCCATTGATGACAAACCTGGTTCTGGATGTCCATCAGCTTCCTGAACGGGACGAAGATGTCAGCTCCCAGTGCATTTCGAGTTTGTTCCACTTGGTCAGACTGTTAATCAAGCTTTCTCTTTAGAGGTTCTGAAAAGATAGCATAACAGTGTCAAAGGCCTGTTTTGTGGCAGACGGGACTGGTTTTGCCACGACACAATGCACCTGCTCTCGCAGCCCTCTCAGTGCACCAGTTTTTGGCAAAAAAACCCCAACAAAACAGCATGCCTCTCTTGCCCCACACACCTTATTCACCTGACTTCGCTCCTTGCAACTTCTCTTTGTTTCCGCGAATGAAGAGGGACATGGAAGGACAGTGATTTGATGACACAGAAGAGGTGAAGAAAAGAATGAGGGAGGCGCTATGAGCCACCCAAACAGATGAGTTTGAAAAATGTTTCCAAGCATGGAATTGCAGATTTGAGAAATGTACTAAGTGTAATGGAGAGTACTTTAAAGGTGATAAGGTTGTTTTGTTAAAAAAATTTAAATACATAGCTTTGAAAAAATCCATTTCCCTTGAGTACCCCTCGTCTAGATGGAAAGGTGCATATAAGCAAATAGCAAAATAATCTTGGTAAAGAATAAAGTGGGAAGAATCAACATTGTTGCGTATTGTATAGCCACTCATCAATATTATGTGGTGGTGTCAGAGGGATAGGCACATAAGAGGGGGTATGTATTTATTTGTAAGTTATTGTTTATTAATACTAATATTACGGGATTGTCTTTGTTAAGTAATTACCAGTAGTTGCCTGCTCATCATCTCCCTGGATCTTATTTATGTTGTGCTGACTTCTCTCATACTGTGTATTTCCTTTTCCTTCAACCTTGTCATCATGTGTCTTATATCTAGTCCTTAATTTTCTCTCCCTCTTCCTCCTGTCTCTTTTTTCCTTTTTGCCTATAATCCATCTTCCCCCTCTCTTTCTTAAAAAAACAGTGGTCTCATCCAATATTTGCCATTTTCTGGTTGACTTTTTTTACTAAGCCAAAACCAAAAACCAAACCTCCTACCATTGATTCCAACTCGAATCAACCCTATAGATTTTCCAATGTTGTAAATCTTTACAGGAGTACTGGCCTCATCTAGATCCCATAGAGTGGCTGGTAGACATGAACTGCCAACCTTGCGGTTCACAGTCCAACACTTACTTGACATCACCACTGTTTCACAGCACATCCTCCTATTAGTTGTTAAATGTTTTGTAGATTTGTTGTTATTCTTTATCATTGCGTAGTATTCCATTGTATCTCTGGCCTATAGCTAGTTGTCCATTCATTTATTGATGGCTTTTAACTTTAATAGTAGTGTTTTATGTGTACGTCAATGCTGGACTGTGAACCAGTTTTGTTACCAAAACCAGAATGTGTCCTTGTCATTAGTTTGCAGAATGCACATTTAGCCCTAATTATTTTAATAAGGAGCCCTGGTGGCGTAGTGGTTATGTATTCCGCTGAGATACTACAGGTCCCACGTTCAAAACCAACAGCTGCTCCTTGGGAGAAAGATGGGGTTTTCGACTCCCATAAACAGTTACAGTCTTGGAAAATCACAGAGGCAGTTCAACCCTGCCCTTTGGGTTGCTATAATTAGGCATCAACTCAGACAGCAGTGAGTTTTGGCTTATTATTATGTAGAAGTTCAATCTTTGTTTTATAATTGACTAATAAAGCTGAAACAACTTCAATAGATTTTTTATTAACAGCAGCCTAATGACTTCTTAATCATTTATTGATTACCTTTCAGAACAAAAGAGATGAGCACTTATTGAAAAAGAGGAATGTTCCCCAAGAAGAAAGCTTAGAAGATTCAGATGTTGATGCGGATTTTAAAGCAGTAAGTTTCCTTGTTCTTATAAAGTCCTTTAAAATTCTCTTAATAATTTTATAACCAGAACTTTATTTTTAATGTAAAGCCAGTTGTACTATGATAATTAAGGTATACTAATTCTAACAGGTAGACTAATTAATGAATTGCAATTTTGCTAATAGACTTCTTTGCTAAGCTTTCTTTTTTTCTTTTTAAGCAAAATGTAACACTAGAAGCTATATTGCAGGTATGTTATTTATTTAATACTCTTACTTTAAAATGATTTAAAATTATTATTGTTTAAGTTTCTGAATTTTATATTTGTTGTTGCAGAATGCCACCAGCGATAACCCAGTGGTCCAGCTGAGTGCCGTTCAGGCTGCGAGGTAAGTCATACTAAATTGTCCACAGGCAAAGTGCATCTTTTTTTGGTGTCTTCCCTGAGTGTGTAAAAATAAGACATTGTTAGTATAGTTTGTGGTTTGAAAATTATAGCAGTTAATTTCTTGTGTTTTATTTCTAGAAAGCTATTATCCAGTGACAGAAACCCACCAATTGATGACCTAATCAAATCTGGGATCTTACCAATTCTAGTCAAATGTCTAGAAAGGGATGATAAGTAAGTATGGGTTTGGTACACTGTTAACTTTTTCCGGCTAACTTAGAATGTAGGATTATTATTTAACCAGTAGGCTCAATTTGGGTTTGATTTATTATGTCTTACATTGTCATGCCTTTTTAGTTTATGAAGTACATGTATATATTCTAGAAAAATTCTAGCTCATGTTTGTTGCCTATTGTAACTTATACTCTGTTTAGAGTTTTTATTTATTAGTTTCTCTCGTGGTCGTATTTTGAAACAACCCAAATAGTATTTGAGTCACTCTTTGCTTATGAGTCTATATATAGAGTAAGCTCATGACTGAGTCCACACGAAGGGTGTCCAGAGTTCAGGGCTCTTTCTTTCCCTGGGAAGAGTCCAGCTGATCCACTGATCTTCTGCATAGTCTTTAACAGACCATCAGCCAGGGTTAGTCCTCAGATAACTTGCTCTTTATTTCAGTAAAAGATACTTTAATAAATAAAGTACAAGAGAAGGAGATTTATTTGTATCCAGAAAAGAAGGGGCAAACCACACTTGCTGTCTTTTTCAGTACTGGGTTCATATCCATTAAATATTATTCTTAAACAGCATCATTTGGATTACTGGGGAGAATGTAAGCTTAAGTTTAAAACCACCTTAAGACAAATATACCATCAATTTTGCAGTTATGAGCATTTAAGCTTGGGTGTATCAACAGGTACTGTCGGGAATTTTCAATTGGCTGAACGAGAAAAACTATATAAATCTTAGTGAAGAATATTTTTGTTTTTCAAATACTTCCTGTTTGCGTTGTGTACTACAACTCCCTCAACCCCCCTAGGGTCCTTTAGCACGTAAAACTATTGTGCATCTTTTCTATGACAAGCATTATTTAAGTAAAGGTGACTTTTAGTTCATCCTTTTAAAAATTAATTCTTTCCTCTTTCCCACTGTCATTAAGTTGATGCTGACTCATAGCATCCCTTTATAGGATTTCCGAGGCTTTGTAAGTTTTCACAGGAGCAGCCTTAGCTTTCTCCTTGCTGAGTTTGAACCACTGACATTGTGGTTAACAGTTCAGTGTTTACCTGACCTTGCCATCAGCGCTCATAGGACCCCTTTTCTGTTCTTAGTCTACTTCTCCTATTTTTTAAATATTTTCTAACCTTTCAAAAAAGACTCATTTGTGTGATGTGTCTATGAAAAGTAGCATATATACAGAAATGAATGTTGAAATATATGTAATTCAGCAAGTAATTATAAAAAAAGCAAAAAAATAGAACATTCTCTGTGGTTTCCGTTTGATTTTAAGAATTTATTGTGAGAAATTTTAGTGTATTATGCTGTAGTGTAGAAGAAACTATGTATATACCCTGGTTTGAAACCAGGATTTATCATTGACCCAAACACAAGTCCCTTTAGATAAGTCAGGGGATCTCTCTGGGCTCCAGAGACCTCATTCACAACAATGAGGAGGTTTGATGGAGTAGAGCTAATATATGCAAAAGCCTTTAGACAGTAGCAAGTGTCTAATGCCTGTTTACCATTTATCTACCACAGTCATTATTTCTTTTAACCTCTTTCTCTTTGTTCATAGGACTTTGTGTGTGTGCATAGAAGCGTACACACACACACACACACACACACACACACACACACACATCTTTGACCATGTTCTTTTACTTTTCCCTTGCTGCCAGTAGCCTAGTGTACCCCGCTTTCTACCAAAATTTGTCATTCATTTTCTATTTGCTATGCCATCTTTTCATCTGTACTTGAAACCTGTGGAATATATTTTCCTTCTTCACCGCTTGCTATATTTTATATTCCTTCAACTTGATACCTTTTCCTTCTGGGGCCCCTTTATCTTTTGATATTAACATCCTAGCTTTTGTTCTCTAATATTTGTATACTTTTCTTTTAATTCCTTAACTTTGATTCACCTTAGTTTTTCTCACCACCACTCCCACCTGCATAAAGAAACTTATATTCTTTCCACAATCTGTCCTATCTTAATGTCAATCGTTTTCCATGTCTTCTAGCAGGTACATCAACCTTTAACCATTTTTATTCATTTTTCAAACTTTGGTCTCCAACATTATTTTCTTTACTCCCCTTTTCACGGCACCCAATTCTTAAATCTTACTAATGTAAATACTGCAAATATTGCAAATATTGATGCCTGGGGCTTGGTGTACATTCCCCACTCCCTGTAAACACATACATAATCTTGGACAACTTGCTTCCAGTTGTATCCCTTGCTAATATTTTTCCATCTCTTCTTGACTTCTGCTCTCCTGGTCTTTTTCTTGTCATCCATACACTTTATGATCATTCCACTCCTGGTATTTGTGTTTTCACTCCAAGTGGTGAGTGAAACATATTCCATTTTCTATTTTCTATTCATCTTTCAAAAGCTAGCTCAGTTTTCATTTTTTGGGTGATGTTTTCAATCATTTCCAAATTATAATAAGCTCATCTTTTCAGCAAAGTTATATAGCCTTTTAATATCTCCAGTATGAAAAGCAGATAGTATAGTAGAGTCAAGTGGGATTTCAACTATAAGATCATTTTGGGGAAATGAGGACTTGAATTAGCATAGTACTGTGAGGGGTAATGATATAAAATGTAGCAAATGGAAATAAGTAGGAAATGAAATTGGCATGGCTTCCTAATTAGATGGAAGGAGTCTTAAAAAAAACACAATTGGCTAAATGTTAGAACTACCAATGGAGAGTCAGAAGCTCGTTTATAATGGCTAAAGACTTTGGGAGCCAAAAAGACATTCAAGTGGCTATACCCCTCAGGCATTGGATGCGGATCAAAATTCAAGGGCAAGGTAATACAGCCTTATAGTTAGAAAGTTCATAAATTTAAATGGTGGTCTTTTTAAAATTGTGTTTTCAGTCCTTCATTACAGTTTGAAGCTGCCTGGGCACTAACTAACATAGCTTCAGGAACTTCTGCACAGACTCAAGCTGTTGTACAGTCTAGTAAGTAAATTAACTCCCTTACTCTCTGGATATATTTTGTTGGTTTCTTTGTTTTAAATGCTTACCAAAAAATGTAAGTTTCATAACAAAGATTAAAATTTAGCTTATAGCATTTGGAGAATTTAGAATAGCAACTGGAGAATTTTCTTACTTTTTAATGATTGCCATCTGGCCCATAGCTATCATTAATTTATTATTAAATTGTCATTGTGGTTACTAAAAAGTAAACGGAATATTGTAGTTTTGGATCAAGACCATTTCTTAGTAGCTAACCTTAAAGTTTCTGTTTCTAATACTTCCAAGGTATTTGAGTAGCTTATATCTTACCTCCAGACTGGGCTTATAATTATTGGCATGTTGACCCAAACTGACAAAGCCCTTGGAAAAGAACTGGGTAACATCTAGATATCGAGTGAGTGCGTTGTCTTTTCATGTATAGTGTACTGCATTGACTTTGGATGGCACTCAACATGCTTTTGAGCAGTGTATGAGTTACATTGAATCGTGTAGTGAGAATACTATTGCTGTTAGTTCTCCTTCATGTATTTCAGTAACATCCAGGAGAATGCTTCTGGGAGGGTGTCAGTTAGAACAAAAAGGAAACAAGCCTTAGACTAGGACTTCCAGTAGAGGCTTTGTTGTCGTTAGATGCCCTCGAGTTGGCTCGACCCTGTGTACAACAGAGTGAAACACTGCCCAGGCCTCACAGTTGTCCCAAGCCTCAGTAGACACTAGTAGGTACAATTGAATAACTTTTACTTTCATTGTGTCTATTTTTTGGTTATCTTCTCTACATGACAATATTGGCCTTCTGTTTATAAAAAAAAACATAGATAAAATTAATTAGTTTAAAATATGTAAAAAACAAAAAATTTTAAGTGAAAAAAAATGTGATCCCTCCTATATTGCTGATAGGAATGTAAAATTGTCATGCTACTTTGGAGAGCAGTTTATTGATAGGTTAAACGTAGAGTTTTCATAACTTGCATAGGCCAAGAGGCAAGTCAACAAAGCGACAGAACAAGGGTTTAAAGTTATGAAAGGTGTGCACCAGGTAAAGAGACATTTGTCGCATTCATTAATTCAGTTAACTATAGTTCAGCTACTACCACGGTTCAGACTTGGTGTGTTTTATTGTCTTACTTAGGTTGTAGCCCATAAACGTCAACATTTTGGCTGTTAAGAATACTGCTCTTTGTTAGAGTACTAATATTTATAAGTACAACTATTTTACTATATTATAGATGCAGTACCTCTTTTTCTGAGACTTCTCCATTCACCACATCAGAATGTTTGTGAACAAGCAGTGTGGGCTTTGGGAAATATTATAGGTAAGTTGCATTTAGGTTTGAAAAGACTCCAATTAAGATTCTTAATTAACTTCTTTCCTACATTGGCATAGCCCTTACACACTATGTTTCCTCTAAATTTATTGTGGGTTGGCTAGCTTCTTGCCTTATAAATACTAACTTACGGTGATGCCTCTTTGGAAAGGATATTGTGATTTGCTACCAGGTCTCGTAGGTTAAATTTTGTGACCCCCAAATCAAAATATAGATAAAAATAGCAACACTTGATGCCTTTGACTAATGATGAGGAAACATAGACCATCAGTGTCCCAACATTAGCCATTGCATACATTTCAGACTTTCTCATCTTGAGTGTGATTTTTTTTTTAAATACAATTTTCATTTCTATAGGTGATGGTCCTCAATGTAGAGATTATGTCATATCACTGGGAGTTGTCAAACCTCTTCTGTCCTTCATCAATCCCTCCATTCCCATCACCTTCCTTCGGAACGTCACATGGGTCATTGTCAATCTCTGCAGGAATAAGGATCCCCCACCGCCTATGGAAACAGTTCAGGAGGTAAATGAAGAATTGTAAAGGTCCGATGGTGTATTTTCCCTATGTTTATGCTTTAGTTTTCAATGCACAGGGAATAGATACTACAGACTCTTGTTTCATGATATGGTCTAAAATTTTTAAAATTAGGTTATTTATTTGTGATTCCTTTGAAATAAAAGTAGAAGATCTTAATAGCAATTGAGAGATGGTCATTCCAACCATATATTCTTCATTTTTGATGGCCATTTATAAAAAGAAAATACAAACATTTCAAATAGAAAAGGGTAAAGTGAAAAAAACAAAACAAAACCCAAAGTTTTATTACTGTATTGCATGGTCAATTTAACAATTATGAAATAAGCAGATGAAGTTAGTGTATTTGTGTGCATGTTTTCTTGAGTGAATTTGCATTAAGTCTAATTGAAATTCCCTTAAGGACTGACAGAATTAGTGTTCGTAAGTGTGACATAGAGGAGTCCCCCTTTATCTCGGTTTTGCTTTCTACTAGTTCAGTTACCCGCAGTCACCCACAGCCTGAAAATATTTAACTTTGTCTTCTTCCGAAAAGTGTAATGAAATCTCAGACAGTCTTCATTCTAGAGGGCTTCTCTCGCCTCTGTTGCATGCACGCCTAGAAAACACACTTGTATGAACTTGTAGGCCAGACTCTGCCAGTATTTGGCGGGTTAACACTGCCCACCTGGGGACATCCCAGAACCTGTCCTGTACACATGTAGGAAAAAACATAGTGTGTATAGGATTGGTGTTACAGATGAGGAAGATCTACTGTACTCTGTATTGCCTCTGATTAAAGAAAAGCAAAGGCATTTTTACATCAATATATAAATTGATCTTAGTATTTTAAGTTTATAAAATCTCTATAACTTTTATTCACATGACTAGAGAAATGATGTCTTAATAATCACCATCTTTAGTTGGCCTCTGCCACGTTTTGTTTTATGGAAAGGGTGCTTTCGAGTGTGATTTTTATCTACTCACCCAACCCCCACCCTTGCCTCAGATTTAAAAAAAAAATCTGTAAGGCCTGAATTTAAGGGAATAAAAACTGTATGTAGGCATATTGGTTATAATTTCAGTAAAAAAGCTGAAGTCAGAAACTTTTAATCAGATATTAAACAAAACCATTGTTACTGTACACAGGTGAGGTGAGGCTGACAGTTTGAGAGCAGCATTCCTAGGAACCTTAGTGTTGCTACTTGCATATCCATTCTTTTCACATGGCATTGTATGTCGTAAAGAAATGTGTTTAACACAAATGTTTATCTTTTAAGGTACATTAGTCTTTAACAGGTCGACAAGGGCACATCAAGAACATTGCTACAAAAATCATTGAAACTTTTATGAAACATCTGAAGCTGTTGGTTTTCAATGTATCCTTCCTTTAGAATCTAGATCCATGCACTTCAGCAAATGGTATTTGCACCTCTGACCCTTTCACAAAGAATTCTGTGCTTTTCAATGGACAGCCTGTCATTAGGGCGGTTTCGGTGTTCTTGATGGACACACATTCTCTCTCTTTCCAAGGTTCTTGGGTTTGGGGAGCAGAGTCTGAAGGGGCAAGATCAGGGCTGCCAGGTGATAAGGGTGTGATGGTGCTCTATTCCGATAACTCATTTAGAATTTCAACAAAAGCCACCCTCACCTTTTGAGCTAACTGCGTTGCCTGGCTCCTCTTTGAGGTCTTCCCAGCCTTCTGCTTAATCTGTATAAGAAATGTTGTTTTATGCGGGACAGCATTCCCATAAATTTGTTGCATAGCTTCTCTATTAGTCTTGACCTCAAAATCATTTTTTCCCCTGGCACAAAAAGTGTCACTCTTATTGAAAGCACCCCAACAAGACTAAGACAGATATATTGCTGAGAGAGAACTTGTCCTCAACTAAGTACATTTGTTCAAACACATCTTATGGAATAAATTTGCATGTGAACTGTGGTTCTAGTAGCAATACTTTTTGACTCACCCTTCTATTTGGATATTTTAACTGGATATCTGGAATATGCCTTTGGTGATGTAGAATGATCTATCACATTTTCATTGTCTTAATTTAAGAGAGTAACAAATTTAATATTGTCTTTCTTGCTCTTAAACAGTATTTATTGTTTTTTGTGTAGCAGTTTATTTTTAGTAAGACATTTTCATCAACTCTAGTACTACTTATTATTTCTTTTTCCCTAGATTTTGCCAGCATTGTGTGTCCTCATATATCATACAGACATAAATGTAAGTAAAGCAGAAACTTAGATTTGGGGTTTTCCTCTTGATATGGGGACTGGACAGGTCGTGGCTTTGTGGTTATGGATTAGAAAAAATTAGGGCCACTGTTAGAGCTGAAACAATGAGAATACAATGGCAAGAGGAGACATGAAACGTGTGTAAATGCTAAACTTGCTAGATTTGACATGGGCTGAGTTAAGAAATAATATGAAGTGTAATAGTGAACTTTCCAATTGGAATTTTAGGATAAGGTGTAACAGAAAATAAGAACAGCTGCAGAATGAAGTATGTAAAATGAGATAATATATGACGGCTTGAACGGCTTAACAGTGTGAGTTAATAAAAACTAAGAGTACTAGACAGGCGTCCTCAAAATGAGTTGTTTTGTTTGTTTGACAGAAATGTCCCTGGTCATGTGTTTGAATGAAGTCCATTCTCTACAGGACAGAGTAGAACTGCTCCTGTGGGTTTCCAAGACTGGTGACTCGTTAAGGAAGTAGAAAGCCTCCTCTGATTGGTGGTTTCAAAACCAGAAAGCTCTGGTGGTTCCGAACTGCAGACATTGTATTTAGCATACTAACCACTACACCACCACGGAAAACTCTCTGTGAGAGGTTTGTTGTTGTTAGTTGCCTTCAAGTCATGGTGACCCAATGTGTACAGAGTAGAACTCTGTAGGGTTTCCGAGACTGTAACTCTGTATGGGAGTAGAAAGGCCATCTTTCTCTCTGGAGGAGCAGCTGGTTCTTTTGAACTGCTGACCTTATGCTTAGCAGCCCAACAAGAAACCCACTGTGCCACCAGGGCTCCCTGTAAAGGCTAGATCAGCGGTTCTTAACCCATGGGTCAAGCGCGACCCTTTCACAGCAGTCGCCAATTCGGAACAGTAGCAAAATTAGACTTATAAAGTAGCAATGAACATAATGTCATGGTTGGGGGTCACCACAACATGAGGAATTGTATTAAAGGGTGGCTGCAGTAGGAAGGTTGGGAACCGCTGGGCTCGATAGCAAAAAGGAGGCTTTGCAGGTCATGCTGTCTTCCCTGATCTGTACACCTCTGTCTGACAGCATGGAAGCAGCCTTAGACAGAGTGTCAATGAATGGACATGGTGTTTTCTAGTGGAATTTTATTTACAAAGCTACTAGCCACAAGGCTGGTTTGGGGAGCACCCACAACAAATGATGTTAACCCCTGAAGACCTTTGCTGCCCGTTTCCTCAAAATCGTGATTGCCCATAATTAATTCTCCCAATTCTTTCAATTTCTCTAATAAGCCAGCCCACAAAATCAAACAAACAAATAAACAAAAAACTACCAGCCGGACTAGGCCCACAGACAATAGTTGACAGCCATTGCTGTCAGTGTGCGTCTCAAGTAAAACTTGTTCTTTTACCTCACTGAGGCCTAGCTAACATTGCCTTCCAGTTTCTTGAAAATGATGTTTCACTCTATGTTGCTCATGAAAAGTCTAATGCCAGCCCAACTATTTCATTCTTACAAGTAATTTGATCTTCTTACCTGGTGATTCGGAGATCTTGTTATTTCTAAAGGGGAATAATTTCTTAGCCCCTCCGGAGAGATTGAAGAGTCACATGGGCCTGGGGCAGGAAACTCAGACAGAAGTTGGAATTGAAGTTTTTTCTCTTCACATGCTATGTGAAATTTATAGTGTTCTCTGATTCGTAGTAATGCTGAAGATACAGGCTCTGTGTGGTTTTATTTGCTCTGCTTATTTTTTTCCCCAAGGGTTTATAGAAAATTTTGAATTTAGTTGCTGCCATTATCTTAGGGAGGTCTTTAATTGTAATAAGAAACATCCCTAGATTCCATAATGGATAAAGCTAGTACTGCACATTTCTGTACAAAAACACTAAGGCAAAAACACAAATCTTTGACCTTGAATGAGCTAATAAACCTCTGAGCCTGTGTTTTTTAGCTACAAAATTCGAGTGGGCATAGGGTATGGCTTGTGCTCCTTGATCCTCAGTAGAGAACATGTTCATCTGTTTACATCCATACTCTGAAAAATTCATTGCCTTGTTAAATATCTGAAAGTCTCTAGAGTACATAGATGATCTTTTTTTTTAATCATTTATTGGGGGCTTGTACAGCTCTTCTCACAATCCGTACATACAACCATTGGGCCAACCACATTTGTACATTGGTTGCCATCATCATTCTCAAAATATTTGCTTTATACTTGAGCCCTTGGTATCAGCTCCTCATTTTTCCCCTCCCTCCCCGCTTCATGAACCCTTGATAATTTATGAATTATTATTATTTTGTCATGTCTCACACTGTCCGATGTCTCCCTTCACCCACTTTTCTGTTGTCCTTCCCCCGATCTGTAAGGTAGAACTTGGATCATGATAGCGGGTGGGGGGAGGGTGGGTGGGGGTAAGCACTAAAGAACTAGAGGAAAGTTATTTGTTTCATTGTTGCTACACTGCACCCTGACTGGCTCGCCTCCTCCCTGTCATCCTGTAAGGGGATGTCCAGTTGCCTACAGGTGGGTTTTGGGTCACCACTCTGTATTCCTCCTCATTCACAATGATATGATTTTTTGACACCTCATGGTCACACAGACTGGTGTGCTCCTGTGTGGGCTTCTGAGCTAGATGGGCACTTGTTTATCTTCAAGCCTTTAAGACCCCAGATGCTATATATTTTGATAACGGGCACCATCAGCCTTCTTCACCACATTTGCTTATGCACCCGCTTTGTCTTCAGCAATCCTGCCAGGAAGGTGAGCATCAAGGAATACCAGTTTAATAGAACAAAGTGTTCTTGCATTGAGGAAGTACTTGAGTAGAGGTCCAATGCCATCTGTTACCTTATTACTAAACCTATAAATATATGCACACAGATCTATTTACCCGTCATCATGCAAATATATTTACATATGTACATGCCTATATTTAGACCTCTGTAAATGCCCTTTGCCCCCCTATTACATTCCTCTGTTACCTTTTACTTTCCTCTTGTCCCACTATCATGCTCAGCCTTTATTTGGGTTTCAGTAATTCCTCTAAGTTACATTGCCCTGATCAAGCTCTACCAGGCCTCTTACACCTTCTTGCCACTGGTTTTGGATCGATTGTTCCCTTGTCCTTGGATTTGTTAACACCACTTCCTTTCTCTCACTTCCCCCTCTCCCATGTCCCCCCCCTCCCCCCGGGACTTCCTTACTCTGCTTCCCTTGCTGTTCTGTTGCATGCCCTTAGTGTTTTGCCTTGGTGTGGTGGGGTCAGACCGGGCACAGTTCCCACACTGTGTCTCCAGTGTTGTCCCTTATAGGGCTATGGGTCAGTGAGGGATGTCATGTCTCGTGGTGGGGCCTGCCATGTGGTCCTCTCTCTGCGTTGGCTGCTCTGAGCAGGGCTATCTTCCTCAAGGCTTGGTAGGCCAGGATGTGCTCCACTCTCTTCCTCCCCCTTCATTTGTTTCTGTACGCTGTGATCGGACATGTCCCTCTCCAGAGCTGTATCTTCAGTGCTGTCCTCTGAAGTAAATTCTTCTGCGGGGAGGGTCGGCTGTCCACTTGGTATTGGAGCCGGCCTCTCAGACATCTCTATCGGTTCCCTGCTTCATGCTGGTATGTTGCATTCACATCCTAGAGCACCGAGTTGTAATCTGGTCCCTCTTTCCCTGTGGAGATATAAATAATACCCGTGGGTGGGTTCTGCTCCCCTAATACCCATTTGTTTCCCACCCCCTCGTTTTTAGTTGGCTACCATATGCATCCCTAGATTTGGTCTGGCCCCTGCCATACTACCTGGTCCTCACCCCAGGAATGTTTGTATACGGTAGCTTTTCCCCTGTGCCCCTTTGCATTTTTTTTTAAACCTTACTTCAGTGGACTCATGTTGTACTTGTTGTTTTGTGCTTGGCTTACTATGCTTAGACTAATTTCCTCCAGTTCTTCCCCTGTGGCGATGTGCATCATGTGTTCATTTCTAATTTTTAGCCATGCACAGTGCTCCATTGTATGTATATACCCTGGTTATTTAATCCATTTGTCTTTTGATGGAAATTTGGGTTGTTTCCATCTCCTTGCAATTGTGAACTGTGCCGTGAAGAACATTGGAGCACAGATGTCTGGCCGTGGTTTGTTTCTTGCCTCTTCTGGGTATATGCCCAGAAGGGGGATTGTTGGGTTGTACGGTAGCTCAACTTTAGATATCGCCAAATCGATTTCCATGGTGGCTGTACATACCTACAGGTCCACCAGCAGTGGAGGAGAGATCCTATCTCACCATAGCCCCTCCAATACTCGTTGCTTTCTGATTTTTTTAATTGGGCTATCTTTGAGGGTGTTAAATGGTATCTCGTAGTTGTTTCAATTTACGTTTCTCTTATGGCTAAAGATCGGGAACATTTTCTCAAATGTTTATTGGCCATTCGGATTCTGCCCCTGTGAAACTTCTGTTCAGGTCCTTTGCCCACCTCCTCAGTGGGCAATTAGTTTTTTTTTTTTTCTTTTTAGAAGCTAGCAGAGTATTGTAGATTTCAGTAATAAGGGCTTTATCTGATGTGTCGTTGCTAAAGATGTTTTCCCAGTCCGCGGGCTCACATTATTCTCTTGGTGAATTCTTTCAATGTACACAGGTGTCTTATCTTCAATATATCCCACTTGTCAATTTGTGCCTTGTCTGTGTTTGTGTCCTTCCCAATTTCTGATAGCGTATGTATTCCCTGTGCCAAAGTTCTCAAGTTGGTCCCAGTTCCCTCATTGATGGCCCTAATAGTTTGGGGTTTTACCTCGAGGTCTGTGATCCACCTTGAGTGTACTCTTGTGCATGGAGTGAGATAAGGGTCTTGCTTCATTTTTCTGCAGGTAGCTATCCATTTTTTCCAGCACCATTTGTTGAAGAGGGCATCTGCTTCCCATTGGATATTTTTTGGGACCTTATCAGAGGTCAGTTGTCTGGTTGCTGACGATTTTATTTCGGGTTTTCAGTTCTCTTCCATTATTCTGAGTATCTGTCATTATATACCAATACCATGCAGTTTAGAACACTGTGGCTGTATAATAGATGCTAAAGTCAGGTAAAGCAAGCCCTCCCACTGTGTCCTTCTTCTTGAGGAGTTCTCTGCTAATTCTGGGCTTCTTCCCTCTCCATATGAAGTTGTTAATCAGTTTTTCCATTTCTTTGAAGAAAGATGAGGGTAATTGTATCGGGATTGCATTAAATTTATATAGTGCCTTGGGCAGAACTGACATCTTTACTATATTGAGTCTTCCAGTTCACGAGCATGGGATATACTTCCATTTGTTGAGGTCACTCTTGGTTTCTTGTAATAGTGTTCTGTAGTTTTCCTCATATACATCTTTTGTTCTTTTAGTCAGGTATATCCCTAGATATTTCAATTTGTGCTTGGCTATTGTGAAGGTTACTACCTTTTTGGTCTCCTCTTCTGTGGTCTTATCTGATGTGTTTATCAGTCTGATAGACTTATGTGTGTTGATCTTGTATCCTGTCACTCTGCCATACTCTATTGCTTCCAGTACTCCGTTTGTGGAGCTTTGGGGATTTTTTCATATATAAAATCATATCATCTGCAAACAATGATAGTTTCACTTCATTCCCCAGGTGAATACCTTTGATGTCTTTTCTTGCCCTTATACTGTTAGCTAAAACCTCCCAGTATGATGTTAAATAAGAGTGAGGACAAGGGGCATCTTTGTCTGGTCTCCCTTTTCAGTGGATTATATTCGTCTTTTCTCCATTGACTACTACGTTGGCTGTTGGTTTTTCATATATAGCTCGTATTATCTTGAGGAATTTTCCTTCCACTTCTCCTTCTTCATTGTCTTAAACCATAATAGGTGTTGGATGTTGTTGAATGCTTTTTCTGCATCTATCGATACTATCATGTGGTTCTTATAGTTTTTCATGTCAATGTGGTGATTGATACTTATGGTCTTTTGTATGTTGAACCATCCGTGCATCCCTGGTATAAATCCCACATGGTCATGGTGAATTATTTATTTTATATACTTTTATGTTCTATTGGCCAGAATTTTGTTAACGATTTTTGCATCAATGTTTATTAGGGATATTGGTCTGTAGTTCTCGATTCTTGTGAGATCCCTGCCTGGTTTTGGTATCTGAGTTATTTATACTAGCTTCATAGAAGGAGTTCGGGAGTTTGCCATCTTTTTTTATGTTCTGTAAGAGTTTGTGTAGGATTGGTGTCAGTTCTTCCCTGAATGCTTGGTAGAATTCTCCATCTGGTCCAGGGGATTTTTTTTATTGGTAATCCTTTGATAATCTTGTCTATTTCTTTCATTGCTATGGATCTGTTGAGATTCTTGACAACCGTTGGAGATATTCTAGGCAGGGATTTTTTCCAAGAATTTGTCCATGTCTTCCAAGTTGTTGAATTCATTGGAGTACAGTCCTTTGTAGTACTGTAAATTATCCTTTTGATTTCATTAGAGTCTGTTGTAATGTCCCCTCTTTCATCCCTCATCCTTGCTATTGAAATTTTTTCCTTCTTCTCATTGCTTAGGGTTTACCAGCGGTCTGTCAATTCTGTTTATCCTTTCAAAGAACCAGCTTTTAGCAGCATTAATTTTTTCCCATGGTTTTCTTATTTTCCCTGTTCTGAATCTCAGCCCTGATTTTTTTTTCTTTTACTGTTAGTAGGATTTTCCTGTTGACTCTGCTCTAGTTGCTATTAATTTTGTGCCAGCTTATCAATCATGAGTCTCTCTTCCTTTTTCAGGTGTGCATGTTATTGCTATGAAACGTCCTCTAATAGCTGCCTTTGCTGTGTCCCATAAGTTTTGGTACGTCGTTTTCTCATTCTCATTGGTTTCCAGAAATTTCTTAATTTCATCTCTGATCTGGGGCAGTACACAGTTTTGCAATAGGGGCAATGAGAGTTATCCATCTTCCAATTGTTTGCTCTCGTTTTCTTCATCTTCCTTTGTTGATTTCCAGCCGTATGGCACAGTGGTCAGAGAGGTCTGTATGGTATCAATGTGCTTAAATGTATGCAGATTCACCTTATGCCCCAGCATGTGGTCTATCTTCGAATATGTGTCATTTGGGCTTGTAAAGAATGTGATTTTTTTTGTATTTGGATGAAGATCTCTGTAAATATCTATCAGGTCAAATTGTGTAATTATAGTGTTTTGATCTCTATCCTCCTTGTTGAGTTTCTTTCCCTGTGAACTATCACAGAAAGCAGTGTATTGAAGTCATCTGGTATAATTGTTGAGGCTGCAATTTCTTTTTTCATCTTTTGGAGCGTTTGGTTGATGTATTCAGTGGGTCCCTCGTTTGGGGAATATATGTTTAAAATGCTTAATGGTTCTTTGTATACAGTTCCCTCGAACATTATATAGCGTCCTTCCTTAGCTCTTTTTATGGTTGCCCTTTGAGGTCGATTTTATCTGACATTAGGATTGCAACCCTTGCTTTTTTTGAATTGCTGTGTGCTTGGTATGTTTTTCTCCAGCCTTTGATTCTCAGCCTAATTTTGTCTGTAGTCTTGAAATATGTCTCCTGTAGGCAGCACATTGATGGGTTGTGTTTTCTAAGCCAGTCTACTAGCCTCAGTCTCCTAATGCTTGAGTTCAGTCCTTTGATATTCAGGGTTAATATCTCCATCTGAGGACTCTGTGATGTCATATACCTTTTGTGTTGGGTGCTTTCCTACCTCCCTTTCTTAGTGTGTTGTGCATGTGTGTGTCTTTGTGTGTCTGTCTGTGTGTTCATTCTAGATATCTTTCCATCTTTAAGCCAATGCTATCTTGGGGTCTGTTTTCTCTTTGTTGCCCTCTGGGTGGGGTTGTTCTATGTGGTGGTCTCTTATTTATGCTTGGTGAGTGCTGTTCTTCTGTCCATACTGGTTCGGCAGGGAACTTTTCTAAGGCTGGATTTCTTCTAATGTATTCTTTGAGGTTTTCTTTGTCTGGGAAGACTCACTTCTACATCTATCTTGATCGATAATTTGGCTTGGTATTCTTTGGTTTGCATTGTTTTCCTTCAATTTTTGGAATATGTTACTTCTCTCTCTCCTCTTCTTCATAGCGTCTGGTGTTAGCTCTGAGTATATTCTTATTTGGGAACCTTTATATGTGATTGTTTGTTTTTCCCAAGCTGCTCTCATGATTTTCTCCTTTTCCTTAAAGTTGGATAGTTCAACTATTACATGCCTTGGTGACTTCTTCTTGGGATTCCATCTAGCTGGTGTTCTTTCAGCTTCCGTAATGGTTTCCTGGTTTACATTCATTAAGCTGTATAACTTTTCCTCCAGGAATTCTCTCACAATTGTTGCAGATGACTTCTTTGTTGTGTCTTCCTCCAGTAATCCAATAATTCTAATGTTGTTCTTCTTAGTATCAGACATAGCTCTTAGGTTTTCTTCAGCTTCTTTGATGATCTTACTGGATTTTTGTTTGTGTTTGTTAAAGTCTGCTTGGCTGTCCTTCAGGTGACTGGTGCGGTTCTCTGCTTCCTCTAGTTGATTCTCGACGGCAAGTTTGATGGACCTCAGGGGTCACTGCGTTGTTGTGGACCCACGAGGATGGTGCTGCACTGGGTGATTTTCCAACAAGCTGTGATGATGTAGCCTATCTTAACTTAGGGCACTGCAGTGTGCTTGTGGGGGTTCCCTCTGCACTGGGAGTGCCACAGAAGGTTGGTTGGTTGCCTGCTTTGGTTTAGAGCATCGCACGTGATGGGCGGTATTTCCCTGGTCATATTGATCACTACGGAGGTTGGGCAAAAGTTCCCGCAGTAGCATGGAACGTTGGCAAGTGTTGGCCGAGCTGCCTTTGGTTGTGAGGCACTATGACAGGCGGGAGGAAATTCCCTCAGTCATGTGAGACCACAGAGGACAAATTGGAGCTCCCCCAGCCATGCAGGCAGGATTTTTCCTGATGAATGTTTGTGGGATTTCCTCAGCGAAGTGTTAAGCACTGCAGAGGCTGGTCGGATGGAATTTCCACAGGAAGAAGTTGGGCAGGATAGCCCTGGTGGAGGGTGGGTGTGTTTTCCCAAGTCTCAGGTTATGGTGAAGAAGATGGAGCTCTCCCAGCTGGTTGCAGGGCAGAATTAAATGCTCTAGGCTAAGGGAAGTTGTCTGGAGGTTGGCAGTGGCGTCTGAGAGAAAAACGAAGAGAAAAAGAAAATAAAGATAGAAAAAAAGCCTGCTGAGACTGTGAGGGAGTAGACAGACTAGAGGGAAACAAAATTAACAATATAACTGAGCCCCAATTCCTGACTGTAGGCTAGAGGGATTTAATTCCTGCCTCGAGGTGGTGGCAAGCTGACTGTGTTCAGTTCACGCCCCTGCACTGGCTCCAAGTGGTCCTGGCTCCAGCCAACAAAGTGGTGGGTCTAAGGTCAAACCCAAGTCAGCTTCTGTGGTAAGCCAAAAGCCCCCAGTCCCTCAAAACCTAGTGGATCTGTTCTTACTTGTCTTTATGAAGCTCCTCCTGTGACCCGGCAGTATGGAATTTCCCTCTTAGTAACTGTGCTGTGCTGATTTCTGGGGTGTCCCTGTGGTATTTGTTACTCGGTCACCATCTTCCTGGAAGTTCTCCATAGATTATCTTTTTGTCTTCTAACAAGGAGCCCTGCTGGCACCATGGTTCCGTGATGACCACTAACTGAGTTCATGAGCAGCTATGCAAGGGGAAGTGCTGGAAATTTGCTGCTATAAAGACTGCAGCCTAGGGAGTCCTAGCGCTTCTTCTCTGTCATGTGAGATCACTCTGAGTTGGATTCAGCTTTATGGCACCAAACAACAGCAGACTTGAAGCCCTAGCCTTGTTCTGTGTATCATAAATGTGCATATCGTCCATCGGGTTATTAGTTATTAAATTTGTGAGGTACAGAGAATTACTTTTCTGCTTGATTTTATATACTTATTTGTATCATCTTAATGGGGGATTTTACAGCTCTTATACTAATCCATACATCAGTTGTATCGATCACATTTGAGCATGTTGCCATCCTCATTGTTAATCTGCTTGATTTAAAATTCTCCTTTCAGGTATATGTATGCTAAGGATGGGGGAGACATTATTACAGACTATTGTGTTTCGTTTTTTTGAAGAGTAGTCTGAGGGAAGCATTTAGAGCAAGGCACCAAGTATTTTATCAGGGAAGCAGATGTTTTTGCCACAAAGTTAAAACATAAAACTTGGGTACTTCTCTTCGTTACCCTTAAGCTCTATTCTATATTATAAATATAAATATGTAACATGGCTATTCTTTACCATTTTTAGATTCTTGTAGATACTGTTTGGGCGCTGTCTTACCTGACAGATGGAGGTAATGAGCAGATACAGATGGTTATTGATTCAGGAGTTGTGCCATTTCTTGTGCCCTTACTGAGCCACCAGGAGGTAAAAGTACAAGTAAGTATTTAAAACTTTATCCTACTTAGATATACTCAAGTTTGCTATAACCAGTTAACTTGCATGGCCACGCGTCAATGTGTCTGTAGGTGCATAGCCTCCAAATTGCTCTTCTTAGTCCCTTGAACATCATTTTGTTGATTTCTAGTCTTTATCTTACCCGTATTTCTAGCTGAGTTTCAGACCCGTGTGGCTAATTGTTTTGGACCTCTTAGATATAGCCTCAGAACTCCTTCAAGCATTCCGCTCTCATTTCAACCTTCTGAAATGGTGTGTCACCATCGCTCACGACCCTGCTCCTTTTCCTATGTGCCCTTTCATTGTGGTCCCAGCTAGAAGCATCGAGCCCTCCTTTTGCTTCCTTTCTGGGCAAGACCCTTCCAGCTCTTACTTCTATATCGCTTTTTAATCCAAACCAGTAATTTAGGGCAAGACTTAATGGTTTTTCTCTATATAATTTCAGTAATCTCCTAATTGCCCTTCTCACTTTGGTGTCCCTCCCACTCTAATTTGGGTCAGTGGGTGATAGATAAGGTTTATCCCACTTCTGCCAAAATAACTTTCTAAATGGAACTGCATGCCCACTCTTGGCCTGTATGAAAATGTTTTAGTGCTTTCCATATCCCAATTCCAGATTTTTTTTATCATCTGGTCGCATCCTAACTCTGAAACTTTGCTACCTGCCCCTTCCTTTTAAGAATTATATCTCAATAATACATATTAATGTTCTTAGCAAAGAGTCCCGTCGTCCATCTGTGTCTCCCTACACACACAAAAAAATGTTTAAGTTATGCCTAGAATGCTTCCCCTATCATTTTACATGAGAGATAACTTTAGGATTTGACAATATTTCTCCTGAGAAACTTTCTCCAGAAGAGAAAGTGCTGTTCTTTCAATTTTCGGAATAGCACTTCTATTTTTGTAATTTCTATTTTATATATATATATATATATCAGTTTTTCAATTAACTATTATTGGGATTGCTAGTTTCTTATTATGGTGACTGGATTCAGCGTTTCACGAGAATCTTTTCATCTTTATTTCTGTGCCAAAATAGCACTTATCATCGTTGGATTCCCATAAATATTGATTGAATTATTATTTAATTTCAGTATACACAGTAGCCTACTATATTCTTAAAATCCTCTTTTAATACTTTACTATGAAAATTTTCAATCATATAAAAAATTTGAAAGAATAATATAATGAAACACCGTGTACCCTCACTCAGCATTAGAAATGATCAATGTTGTGTCATAATTTTATCATTTTCCTCTCCACCCTTTTTTAGTTATTTTTGTTGAACGTCTAAAATCAAACTCAATCAAATCTCTTTTCTGTTCCTAATTTTCTATTTTTTTGACCATATTATTATTTTTTCAAAATCATTTTGTTGGGAGCTTATACAGCTCTTAACACAATTCACATATTCATCCATTGTGTCAAGCACATTTGTACATTTGTTGCCATCATCATTTTCAAAACATTTTCTTGAGCCCTTGGTATCAGCTCCTCATATAATTTTCTATTCTACTTTCACTGCTTTATACTTGAATTTCAGGACTGCACACTGCCTATTATGAACTCTTCTCCAGCTCTCACTTAAGTTAAAAATATTGAGGGCAATGTAATGTGACTCTGCACATATACATTCACTTAAACGAGTGTATGCATGTCTTCTTGGGAGTACTCACTGCCTCGAGTCAATGTTGACTCATAGTGACCCTATTGGATACAATAGAACTGCTCCATGGGTTTTTGAGACTATAGCTGTGTGTGTGTGTGTGTGTGTACTCTATACTTTAATTTTTTTAAGATCATTTTATTGGGGGTTCTTACAGCTTTTATAACAATCCATACATAATTGTATCAAGCATATTTATACATATGTTGCCATTATTATTTTCTACACATTAGCATTCTGTTTGAGCCCTTGGTATCAGCTCCCCTTTTTACCCTTTCTTCCCCACACCTACCCTGCTGACCCCTTGATAAATTATAAATTATTATTATTTTCATATCTTACACTGACCGCTGTCTCCCCCAGCGGTTTCTTCCCCCCTCCTTTCCCCACCTCCCTATTACCCTCCTGGTATCGTTACTACCATTTCTGTTCCTGAAGGGTTTATTTGACCTGGATTCCATGTGTTATGAACTCTTATCTTTACCTGTGTACATGCTCTGGCCTAGCCTGTAGTGAAAGACAGGATTGGGGTCATGCTAGTGGGTGGTGAGGAAGCCTCAAGGAACCAGAGGAATGTTGTATGTTTCACCTGTGCTATACTTCACCCTGCTTGATTTATCCCTTCCTTGTAAGACCCTTCTGTGAGAGGATGTCCCAATTTCTACAGATGGATTTTGGGTCTCTTCTTCAACCCCCCTCATTCTCAAAAATATGTTTTGTTTGTTTGTTTGGGGTCTGCCGATGCCTGTTACCTGATCTGGTCAACACCTCATGATCGCACAGGCTGGTGTGCTGCTTTCTGTGGGGGCTGTTGCTTCTCTGCTAGATTGCTGCTTATTTCGTCTCAAGCCTTTAAGACCCCAGACACTGTTTCTTTGGATAGCTGGGCACCATCAGCTTTCTTCACATTTGCTTGTGTACCCTTTTTGTTTTCAGCGATTGTGCAGGGAGGGCGAGCATCACAGAATGCCAGGTTTTTAGAACCAAATGTTATTGTGTGAGGGAGGGCTTGAACAGAGGCCAAAGTTCGCCCACTTCCTCAGTGTATTGACATAGAAATATATGTACCTATGCCAATACCTCTATTTTTTTTAATTAGTATATTTACATAAGTGCACACCTGTGTTTATATCTCTGTTCGTAGCTTTGCTTCCTAGATCTTTCCTCTGTTTCCTTTTACCTTCCTCATTTCCCTGCATCAAGCGTGCCCTTCTTCTGCCTCTTAGTAATTCCTCTCAGCTAGACTGCTGTTGCTCCAACACCCCCAGCATCTCTGTGTCCTCCTCGTTGTTGGTTTTAATTCCCTGGTTGTTCCCCTGTGGATGGCATTGTTTACTCACCGCTCCCTTCCCCTGCCTCTTCTTCCCCTAACGTCCCTCTAGAACCTTCAGTCCCGTTGCTTTCTCCTCGGGCTTGCTTCCCATTTCTCTCTTATATAGGTAAACAAAACAACAATAACATAGACAATGTAAAAAGAAAACAAAAAATTGAATTAAAAGAGAAAAGAATAGAAAAATATATATGTAAAGAAAAATAATCATAACTAGCAAAAAGACCGAAAAAATACAGACAATTCCAGGTCTGTCCTTTGACCTCTTTATGGCTATCTCCACACTAGTCTTGGGGCATTCTGAGAACTGTCCCTCCTAGCCTGAAGTCTTATTTGGGGGGGCTACTCGGGGCCTTTGTGGCTTGGCTGTGATTCCGTTGTTGATCTGTTATGTTCCCTTCTTGGTTCACCCCACTGTAGGGGGTTCAGACTGGACTCACTCCCTGCCATGTGTCTCCAATATTGTTCTCTGTCGCAGGATGCTCCAGCAAGAGGTCACCATGTTTCAAGCTGTTGTCAGCTTGTGTTAAGAGATTGACTAGAGAAATAAATTCATAGACATTCATGAGTACAAGAAAAAGCTTTATATAAAAGAGCAATTGCATATTGAGAAAACATCCCAGCCCAGTCCAGATCAAGTCCATAAGTCAGATATTAGCCCTTATGTCCAATACCAATCTATAAATTCCTCTTCAGACTTACAAAACACATGCAATGACACCGAATGCAGAGAGATCACAGGCCAGTGGATTGAAAGTCTTGTGGATCCAGTGGCCGTGTAAGCATCTCAACGCTGGCAGGGGTCTCTAAGGTGGTGCCTCCAGCTCCAGGGCACTAATGTAGCTCCACGTGACTTGTCAGCAGGAATGTCTCCTAGGGAGGGAGGGAGTGTCCCGCCTCCCCTGAGCTGTTTATCTCCTTAGTAGCCCTTCCAAAGGAGGTCATCGAGCTGCGACCTGATTGACAGGCTAACCTCCACCTCTTCACTCATAAGTCTTAAATTGACAACACATTATGTAACTACCACATGGCCCTACAGTCTTCTCTGTGCCTTAGCAGATCCATGCAGAGACATTGTCCTCTGGGCTTGGTGTGCCAATATGGGGTCTAGACCTTCACTCTCTCTTTTTCATTCTTGATTTGCTTCCATGTGGACACGGCAGGCCAGCC
The DNA here is from genome assembly GCF_000313985.2 of Echinops telfairi. Lineage (NCBI taxonomy): Eukaryota > Metazoa > Chordata > Mammalia > Afrosoricida > Tenrecidae > Echinops > Echinops telfairi. The sequence continues at coordinate 3,181,944 of NW_022103921.1, forward strand.
GCTCTCCCCAAACTGTAGGTTCAATGTTGTCTTCTGTAGCACATACTTCTAGGGAGGGGGGTCAGTTTGAGTCTGACTGGGGCAGTCCCTGTAGCCCACTCAGTTTATGCCTTGCTCCGTGTGGTTACATTGCCCTCAAGCGAGACTGTAACTCTTTACAGGAGTAGAAAGTCCCATCTTTTTCTCCCCAGGAACAGCTGGGGTGGTTTCAAACTGTCTACCTTTTGGTTGGCAGACTGGTGAGTAACCACTACACCATCAAGGATCCCCTTTGGGGAGTAGAATGCCTTTATTCTGGCATTGTCTGTAGTGCCTTTTTTCATGTTATTTTATGGAATGGCAAAACATGGTACATGTTTTCGTTGTTGTTGCTTTTTTAACGTCCCTTGTGAAATTCCAAAAAAGTTATTACCTTGTATGGTGTCTTCTCCATTAATAAAGAAAACTATTTCCAGTCTGTAAAATCCCAAAGTAAAAATAATAAGAATGTGGGAGAGGGGGAAATGAGCTGATGCCAAGGGTTTAAATGGAGAGCAAATGTTTTGAGAATGATGAGGGCAATGAATGAACAAACGTGCTTTACACAATTGAAGTATGTATGGATTGTGATAAGAGTTGTATGAACCCCCAATAAATTGATTTTTTTTTAAATATAAGAACGTAACAAGGTTGATTCTTTCACTTTACAATGTATTTTATATTTATTTTAGAAATATTTTTGTCGCAAAACAATCCTCAAATTAAGTGACCTAATAGCGTGTAGCTACAGTGTAGCTAGGACTGTTTATTCAGTAAATATCTTATCAGGACGACTGTGTCCCAGGCATGGTGCTTTGTGATAAGATGCTCATTCAAAAGAGAAAGTGGTCTTTGTTCTTTCAGATCTCAAAGGTTGGGTAGAACAGTCAATAGATAAGTCAGTGTGCTGTGTCCATCCAGAGATAAGGTACTGAAGAATCACAGAAGGTCCCACAAGCTACCTACACCCAGCTCCTGTGACTCAGAGCCAGAGCCTTATCTGTGATTCCACGAGCAGAACAGAGTGATTTGAACGGCAATTAACTTATTTTCAGCCAGCATCTAAAGCCAGATAAAACACTGATAAGATGAAATGGTTTTTTGAGGAGATACAATTGTAGTAATTGATTGAAATACCTGTTGAAAATGAGCCTTTACATTTTTTTTGTTTTAATTTTTTTCACCCACTTTTTGGGGGCCCTTTTGTTACTGTCAGTTGCTTATATGGTTTTTAAAATATCTTCCACAAGTAACTTATTTAAAATTCAGAATTGCGCCAAGTTTTCCTTAATGCTTTGTATAAGGAGAAAATGAATGCTGCTTTTCCACCCTTATACATTTTTGCATTTTCTCTAGATAATGAAAAATAGAGAACCCATTTCATCTTACAAAAAACAATGAACTTACAGAAAACATTGTGTCCCCATCCTAGACTGCAGCACTCAGAGCAGTGGGCAACATAGTGACCGGCACTGATGAGCAGACCCAAGTGGTTCTCAACTGTGACGTCCTGTCACACTTCCCAAACCTCTTATCACACCCCAAAGAGAAGATAAACAAGGTAAGGCTCGCCAAGTCCTCCTCATGCTTTTACCTGCCCCCTTGTGTCTACTCTGCTTGCTTCACTGTGCGTCATTCTTCAAAACCAGTGCAGACTGAGATGACAGTTACTGCAAGTCACGTCTGCAATCGTTTGGGGTGTTTCGAGGTGCAAAGTGCTTCCTTTGTCATCACAGAGTGAAAAATGTCTTGTCTTTTGTATTATTACTTAAATAGACCTAATAATGCCAACAGTCAGTAAATGATAGCCACTAAGTCAAAGTATAAGGAGCCCTGGTGGCGTAATGTATCTGCAAGTTGGGCTGCTAACTACAAGGTCAGCAGTTCAAATCCACCAGCTGGTATGTGGGAGAAAGGTGAAGCTTTCTGCTGCTACAAAGATCTGAGACCTTAAGGGGCAGTTCTACTATGCCTCATAGGGTTGGTATGAGTCACAATTGACTCAACTTGACAGTGAGTTTGGTTTATGGTGAGGTCAAAGTGCATACAAAATCCACCACTTAAATGACTAGTGTCTTTAATAAACAAATAGGCATAAAGGTGTCAGATTAAGATACAAGAGTACAATAGAATATATTTTAAAGTAATTAGCTCAACTGGGGGGAAACATTTGCACACAAAGGGATAGATCTTCAGATAGAAGAGTTCTGTGTATTTTTTGTCCGAGAAGCAGAAGGGACAACTACCCTGTTTCCCCGAAAATAAGACAGTGTCTTATATTAATTTTTGCTCCCAAAGATGCGCTAGGTCTTATTTTCAGGAGATGTCTTATTTTTCCATGAAGAATATGGTACACATTTATTGTTTATTGTTTTATTAAAAGAGACCTCGTACTTCCTAGCTGCTCTGGCTGCACTGTAGCCAACAGTGAGCTGCGTTGGCGGCGCCTGCCGCTACGGTCCGGAGTCCAGAGTTCGGGTAGCTTCAGGGGGCCTTATTTTCGGGGAGGTCTTATTTTCATGGGGATGCCTTCTATTTCAGCGAGAGGCAAAACTGTAAGTAGGTCTTATTTTCGGGGGATGTCTTACTTTCGGGGAAACGGTAAGTTACTCGGTGCTAAAAAAAAAATTAAGAAAATAATGTTTTGTCCAAAAGAATTACTACAACATCACAGAAGCTTTTATTTAGCAAAAATATGAAAATGTAAAGCCATTGTTCCTCAACATATTCTCCATCTGGATCTGTACGCTTCTAAAGGGAGTGCTTCCAACTTTTTAACCCTTCCCCAAAGAATTCTGCATTTGTAGTTGTCGTTAGGTGCTGGTCAGTCGGTCCTGACTCAAAGCGGCTCTGTGTACACCAGATTGCCTGGTCCTGCACCGTCCTCACAATTTTTGTTATGTTTAAGTTTGTTGTTAGAACCACTGTGTCAACCCATCTTGTCAAGAGCCTTCCTCTTTTTTTGGTGCCCCTCTACTTTTACCAGGCATGATGTCCTTCTCCAGGGGCTGGTCTTCCCTGACAGCGTGTCCAAAGCATGTAAGATGAAGTCTTGCCTCTAAGGAGCATCAACTATTCTTTCAGATTTTCTCTGTGCTTTTGGCAGTCCGTGGTACTATCAATATTCTTTGCCAGCACTACAATTCAAATGCATTGATTCTTCTCTGGTCTTCCTTACTCAGTGTTCAGCTTTAACGTACCTGTGAGGTGACTGAAAGTACCATGGGTTGGAGTCATTTTCGATTTATAACATATCAATGGACAGGTTAGGCATCCTCAAGAGACTCAAACCCTGTTTCTGTCAAATGTTCTCTGAGTTTGAGGAACAAAAAAGAGCCCAAAGGGGCAAGATGAGAGCTGTACGTAGAGGGGGTCAAGCTTCCCAACAGAACTCCCAGAGGACAGCCCTGCTGCCCTCAAGAATGAGGCAAAGGCCCTGCCATGACCTCAGTGCAACTTTCCCAGCCCTTTTCTCCTAAGACAGTTTCTATTTTCTTAAAATTCCCATTGCGATTACTTTCTTTGGAATTGCAAAAACAGTCACCATTATCTTAGGAGCTCACCTCTCTCTGCCTTGAATTTAATTGGCCAGTAGATAGATCCTTAGAAGCCACAAGTTTTGATTAGATCTTTTTTTTTTTTTTTGGAAGACACCTTAATGACACAACAGATATATAACTGAGAGAACTTGTCTTCAATCATTCATTCATTACAAACACCTATTTGAACATGTTTTGTTTGGAATAAGCCTATACGTGTGTGAACTGGCTCCCTGGTGGTAATATTGTTTTACTAACAGTCCTATGGGACTAATAGAGTAGAAACTCTATTGTATAAATCATCTGATTTTCTGGCAGATTCTCCTAGCAGATTACTTTGGGGGAAAGCAATTTTCATTTAATTGTTCCCCCTATCCTTTGAAAAATACGTATCATACTCATCTCTTATTTAAAGTTCTCTTCGTGTCATTAGAATAAAGAGTAAATTCCTTTGTGTATAAAGGTTCTTCACGCTCTCTTCCCTACCTTTCCTGTCCAGCGTTCGCTCACGGTCTTTTCTCACACTCAGTATTTCAAATACTCCAAATACTCTAATTTAGTTATTTTACTTTGGTGTTTTATTGCTGTTATGTAGCATGGCAACTTTCATAAAAGTGGCGGTCAAATATTAGTTGAATACCTTTTATTTCCCTGAAATGCTATCATCCCCATTTCCAGCAAAATTCACCATTTCTGGATTTTGAGCTCACACTTAACCATAAGCTCTAACTGAAGGCAATCAATTCTTATGATATGGCCCTGATCGATACATGAAGGGGTCTATAAAGATATGGGTGCTATAGCAAAATGTGGTGAAGAAAACTTATGGTGCCCAGCTACTAGAAAGAATAGTCTCTGGGGTCTTAAAGCTTGTCTTAATACAAGCAGCCATCTCAGTGAGGTGTCAGATAAGCCCATACGGAAGGACACTAGCCTGGGTGATCCAAGGATTGTAAATAATAAAATCCAAGATCACAGGAGAGAGTTGTATTTGAGCTTAAATTCTGAGCACCTAGTTTGCAAAAGACAGTAAATGACAGTGAACCCCTAAATCCATTTGCAGAGTCCCCATGGGGATTAAGCCTCCATTGAATTTGTGGGGGGAAAGAGCCCCCAACAAATCATCACGGGTCCGGTAGGCACAATTGTACGGCAATAATAAGTAAAGATTATAGTAAAGTCACAGAGAACATAGAAGAGAGGTTGAAATAATGGAGTCAGGCACATTTCATGGTAGCATGCTCACGTCAGCTCCGCTTGGTGGTCCACGTGGAGAGAGCGCTCAGGGGCAAGAGCGACGTTCATTGCTAACCAAGGCTTATAACCACTTAGTGGGGCATGATTACAGGTAACCCGCACGTCACAGGAAGGGGCAGTACAATAAGCATACCCATCATAGGAAGGGGATGTACAATAGGCATAAGCGTGACAGGAAGGGGATGAGCTATGGGTGTGCACATAGGAAGGGGAGCGACTAGAGGTATACATGTGACAAGATGGGCGGACCCTAGATTCATGGTGGTGGCCTAACCTTGGTCACCCTTGGGTGGGCTTGACTTCCCTGGGCTCTCCTTCAGGGAAACAATCTACTACTGTCCTTATCAGGAGTAGGCCCTACTTGTGGTGGGATATAAACAGTGGTGTCTGCTTGCTCTAGGGAGAATAACCCCTGACCTACTTCTGTTGACCTCCAAGTGTGTAGTCATTTGCCACAGGTAGCAAGCAGCTAAGTTTGGGATATATTGGGGGATACAACTTGGGAGAAATCTTTCTGTTTCCCACATGAATTCCCTTGGACCAGGGTTGTGAATAGCCTCAGACAGAATGTATCAAAGTAAATTAATGCAGATGTAGTTAAATTTTACCATTTTACCCCTTTTGACCCATTTTAAATTTGTTCATGTTTTTATCGTTTTTCTGATTCTTTTAGATTGAGGTTTTCAGTGTTTTGCTATTGTTGGAGGTGACTTTTGTATAGTTTTCTGTATATGAAATCCATGATAGATAAATCTATAGAGACAGCAAAACGACTGAGTTTCTTAGGGTCGTGGCAGGGGAGATTGGCGGGACAATAGGTGGATGACTAATAATAATAATGGGTATAAGAATGATCTAAAAGAGATTGTGGTAATTGTACAAATGTTTTTGTCATATTTAAAACATTGAATTATGTGGTATGCGAATTATATGTCAATAAAATTTTAAAAATAGATTGTTTCCTCTTCTTTATCATAACTTTCACTGTGCCAGGGAGTTGATTCTGACTCCTAGTGACCCTATAGGACAGGGCAGAACTGCCCCTGTGGGTTTCTGAGGATATAACTCTTAATGGACGTCGAAAGCCTCGTCTTTCTCCCACGCACTGGCGAGTGATTTGGAACTGTTGACCTTGTGGTTAGCAGCCTAATGCATAACCACCACGCTACCAGGCACCTTACAGGCCATCAAAAATCCAGACGCTGCCATCAAGTCAATGCCAGCTCATGACGAGCCTACAGGACGTCGTAGAACTGCCCCTGTGAGTTTCCAAAGCTGTAACTCTGTAGGGTGTAGAAAGCTCCATGTTGTCACGCGGACCAGGCTGGTGGTTTCAGACTGCGACCTTGAAAATCATAGCCCAGTGCCTAACCGTTCTGCCTCCAGGGCTCCTTATGGCCATAAGGCCTTCGAATTCATCAATATCAGCTAACATCACCCACCTCACCCCACAGAGAGGCTGTTCAATCCATCGCATTGGAGGTGAGTTAATGAAACGTTTGACCAGTGGAGCCCATGAACGACGTTGTAAATGTCCATATGGCTCTGGGCAGGTAAAAAGGTTCTGTACCCCGCTCCTTACAGGCTGACCATGAGTTGGAATTTTGGTGGATTTTTTGAAAAGTTTTTTATTTTTTTGTCCCCCTGGACCTGCTGATACTACCACAGCCCAAGAAGCCCTTGACACTCTGTGCCTTCATTAGTAAATTTTTTGCTATCCAATTTATTTTGGAAGTGAAGGGATTGAGGGTTAATTCCTTTTATTTCCCCTTCCCTTTCTTTACCCCTCAGCCACTCTACAGGAGTGGGCTAGGACTGTTTTAGTTGATAGAGTTAGTCTACAACCCCTGCATTAAAGAAGCCTAAAACTTTAAAAATAAGGACCGTTCACTGCTGCTATCTGCACTGCTGGGCAATAGCAGTGTTTTCCCCCAAGACCCAGGCTTGTTCCGTGTGACGGGCCATCTGGTGAGATAGTGAGTTACAAGGTGCCCTGCTAACCTCACTGTCAGCGTTTTGAAACCACTGCTGGGGGAGGAAGGTGATGCGGCTTTCTACTCCTGTAAAAAGTTGCAGTCCCGGAAACCCACGGGGGCAGTTTTACCCTGCCCTGTTTATAGGTTGCTCTGTCAGAATCAACTCAATGGCGGTGAGGTTTCTTAGTTTATCATAACTTTATTTATATAATTGCTTGACTGTCATATTAAAATTGAAGTCCTATAGAACAGCAATCACATTTTATAGATAGGACTATTCAGATGAAGAGAGGAAACCTAGAAATTTTCAGACCCTATAATCTCATATTTTTACTAGAGAAAGTTAATAGTAGAGACGGTTTTTATAGATAAGTGTATTTATAGTTTGAAACAATTTAAATGTTAACATAAATACCTGCTTTAGTTAGCATAGATACCTACTTAGTTTCAGCTAATAGTTACTTTTTCAAACACTTTCACCTTGAGCATTTGTGTTCCTTGCATGGTTGTAACCACAATGAGTCCCTGGAGGGGGGCGAGGTAGGTGGGCTCCACATTCGTTTGAAATTTTCAAACCTTCAGATTATTTACATTTGGGTTAACACCCAGTGCTCCTAACACATAGTTGCCTGTTACTAACTTTTTACCACACCAGATGGCAAAATGAACTTACAGTTAGCTCTTTCAGTTGAGGAGGAGGAGGAGGAGGAAGATACACATTTGACACTAGAATTACTATAAATCTGGGGCGGGTTTGTTTTTTTCTTTTAAAATCATTTTATTGGGGGCTCATACACCTCTTATCCATCCATACATAATCTATGTGTCAAGCACATTTGTACATTTTTTCCCTCCATTCCCGCCAATAAATCTGTTTGTTTGGCTTTTTAATAAGTCTGTTTTAATCTTAGATTAGGTATGTCAGGTTTTTTTACAGTTGTAGAAATTTGGGAAAATACTGAGAGTAACAATGCCGTGAGGGTAGGAGAAAGGTGGAGGAAAAGGGTGGATAAAGCGGGGGAACTGATTGCAGTGATTGACGTACAACATCCCTCACCGCAGGGGCATGACACGTGGGTGAAGGGAGAAGAAAGAGCGTATGGTGTAAAATATGAAGAGAATTTATCAAGGGTTCAGGAGCGGGGTGGGATGGGGGGGTTGTAAAAAGAACTGATACCAAGGGCACAAGTAGAAAGAAAATATTTTGGAAATGATGATGGCAACATATGTACAAGTATGCTTGATACAATTGATGTATGGAATGTTATAAGAGCAGTAACAACCCCCCAAAAAATGATTTATTAAAATTTTAAAAATTGGGAAAAATGCAAACAAACCTATTACAGCTATAGTACTATTTGTTAATTCATAGTTCTTATAGTTAATAGTAGCAAGTTACTTATACTCTAACTTTTATTTATGGAATACTTCAGTATATTTACCTTTAGATCCTTGAACTAATTGGAAGAAAAGTTACATCTTAGGTAATTTGATATTTTCCTCTATGATTGAAGTAAATATTGGAATAGTTTGTACACCCAGAATAACATGTAATTGTGTTTCTACTATGTAATTAAAGTTAAAAGTTTATGGAAAATCGAATTTAATAATTTCCCCACAAATTTTTAAAAGCTAGGTTTTACAAGAAATACATATACCAGAATTTCAGAACTATTCATAATAGGCAAAACATGGAGATGTACAACATGTCTGCCAGCCACTGAATGGATAAACAATGCCACTCTACAACATATAGTGAGATATTACAGAGCCAAGAGAAATGAAGTGCCAATACATGCTAATAATATGAGTGAATCGTGAAAATGTGCTGAGTGAAATAAGTCAGTCACCAAAGGATAATCCCACTCCCTGAAATTGGCACATCCATAGAGACTGAGGTTTATTAGTGGTCACTCGGGACCAGAGAGAGGGGGAGTGGGGGATGTTTGCTTAGAGGGCATTGAGTTTCTGTTAATGGTGGTGGGAATACGTTAGACATGATAGTGGTGATTATTACACAACACAGTAAACACGATCACTGTCAATGAATTGTAAAGGTGTTGAATTAGCAAATATTACATATATTTTTACTTGGAATTCCATTTATGACATTAGATGCTTGATTTCTGTGAAATCATTGAATGGCAGTATCTTAAAGGTAAATTTTAAAAATAATTGACTTTCATTAGAAGTGTTTTTTTCAAAGTAATAGAAAAGCCAGTCTTAACATTTATTTCTAGCCACCTGTCTTTTACAGGGAGCTAATGCATAGAAATGTCAACTCCATGAACAGGGAGTTTTATCAGTTTTGTTTACTGCTGTATCTCCAGTGCCTAGAATTGTTTCTAACATATTATGGGCATATATGTTGTTAAATGGAGAGATACTAGGTCAATGGGGCTCAAATATTATGAGTAGAAGTTGCCTTATACCTTTTAAAGTTAGAAAATTCTTCATAGCTGAATCACTTTTATGTGCATTTTCCATTCTGCATATGTAAAGTATGTTAAATTCAAAAATATAAAAGCATTGAAAATAAAAAGTATCCCAATAAAGGTGCCCTGTATTTTGTTCAATTACAGGAAGCAGTTTGGTTCCTTTCCAATATAACAGCAGGCAATCAGCAACAGGTTCAAGCAGTAATAGATGCTGGATTAATCCCCATGATTATTCATCAGCTTGCTAAGGTTAGTTATGAGTTCCTCGTGTTTATTAATGTACTAAAACTAACACTTGGGGTGAAAATTTTATTTTTTCCTTTCTTTCTCAACCTCTAGGGGGACTTTGGAACCCAAAAAGAAGCTGCTTGGGCAATTAGCAACTTAACAATAAGTGGCAGAAAAGATCAGGTGTGTTTAAAAAGTTAGCTGTTAATGATTGATTGTTAAGATTGGAAAGTATACTACCTTTACTTGATAAAGAGTTTCAGGTGGTTTCTAAACTCTTCACTGTGTTCTTTTGGGGGAAATGATAATTCTACAAATAAAAATATTTCTCCTCTTGTCTAGGTTGAATACCTTGTACAGCAGAATGTGATACCACCATTCTGTAACTTACTGTCTGTAAAAGATTCTCAAGTTGTTCAAGTGGTTCTAGATGGCCTAAAAAACATCCTGATAATGGCTGGTGATGAAGCAAGCACAATAGCTGAAATAATAGAAGAATGCGGAGGTAAGAGCGGAGCCAACAAAGATAACTAGCTAAACACTGTAACTATGAAATACTGTTACGTTATCACATTATATTGTTATTCTTTATTCCTCCGTATTCACACTGGTGTCTGATCAAATATGAATACCCCTCTAAAGTCACCGTGCTTGAGAGCAAAGTGAAAATTTTCAGGACCTCTACAATAAAGGGGCTCATAATCTTTGTTTTACCCAGCCTTTCTCAAACTTCTCCACAGGAAGCACTTCTTTGTCATGCTTCCCCGGAGATGCAGTGGGGTAGTGTTGGGCTGGCAACCGCAAGATCAGCAGTTTGAATCCACCCACTGCTCTGTGAGAGAAAGCTGCGCTGTCAACTCCTGTAAAGACTGATGGCCTTAGAAACCTTCTCTGCCCTGCAGCAGAGATATGAGTTGTAGTTGACTTGATGGTGGTGAGGTTGGATGGTAATTCAATATGCACTCACTTGACCAGGCCGTAGAGCAGTTTACTCTCATCTCATATTTTATTTTTTATTTATTTTTTGGCAATTTGGACTATTATGCCCCTTTTTTTGTTTTTTATTTTTCAGAAGAAAGCAAATACTGTAGCATCATTGAATATTCAGACCTAAAGGCTCTTCTTTTTTTTTTTTTAATCATTTTATTAGGGGCTCAGACAGCTCTTATCACAATCCATGCATACATCAATTGTGTCAAGCGTACCTGTACACATGTTGCCATCATCATTCTCAAAACACCTGCTAGCTACTTGAGCCCTCGGTATCAGCTCCTCATTTTTCCCCTCCCTCCCCGCTTCCCCCTACCCCCGAATCCTTGATAATTTATAAATTATTATTATTTTGTAATCTTACACCATCTGGTGTCTCCCCTCACCCACTTCTCCGCTGTCGATCCTCCAGGGAGGAGGTTATAAAGAGTTTTCTTAATAATGAGAAGAAATTATGCCAGAGATATTATAAGTGTATTGTCCAAGGGTCACGAGAGTTGTTATTGATAGAAGCAAACTTAAAAACCCAGATCTTCTTACTGTTGGCTCAGTGGTCATTCCGATTTAAGAGACATTTTACTTTTTTAGGGTATATAAAATTACCATTGTAATCAGGTTCATGACAACCTCGAAAGTTTGAATAACTGGTAGAATTGTTACTCCTTGGTTCTTTATTTAAGTCTGAAAGTATTGCTACTACGGTTGCAATTAATCATTACACCAGTTATTTTCCCAAACAGAACATGCCTAAAGCAGTCTACTTGTCTTGGTTTCAGTAAGGTGCCTTGGCAAAAAAAAAAGGGACACTTTTTGTGCCATGAGAAAAAAACAAATTTAAAGTCAAAGTTATACTTTTTAAGGTTGAGGTAAACTTTTGAACAAAACTCATGTGGGCATCTTCGCAAATCACTGAAGTTTCGCATCAAGTTTATAGGAATGTTCCCCTACATAACCCAGTTTTTCAATGGATCAAGCATCTTAAAAAATGTAGAGAAGACCTCAAAAATGGGCCAAGAAAGGGAAACCCATCAACCTCAGTGAAAGAAGAATTTGTGACTGAAGTCTAAAAACGGGTGGAAGAACATCCTAGAATGACAGTTGTGTGAGCGCTACAGAAATTGGGCTCGCTCAGCATTTTCCATTTCAAGTGAGCAGCCCGGCCCCAGCAGGCTTTTGGCCTAGTCAGTGGGTGCCCACGTGTTGCATGGTGGCCAGCTGTCTCAAAGAGCTGGTCTTTCCATCAGCTTTTTACAAGCAAAATCAACGCTAATGAAAATAATGTTGTGGGAAAAACCAAAATTGGGGATGAGTTTTGGAATTTATCCGTATCACCCAGGGAGTAGCGTCCCATCAAAACAGTGACTTCAGAGGGAGTCTTCAATTTAAGCTAAGGGTCAACTCATAGGGTCATAGTAGCTGTTTGGGGGATTCCATCTTGATAGGTTTTCTCAAAGGACACAGGACTTAATTAGACATTTTAGGAAATGGGAAATTATATTGGTGAGAAAAGGGCTGGTAAAGTTGCCCTGAGGAATATTTTTCCATCACAACAATGCAGCTGCTTAGTCTTGAGGACAGCAAGGCCTGTCCTATGAGCCCTGCAGGGACACATCTTCCCCTGTCTGCTGCACAGCCCTGGTCTTGCCTCTCCAGGCTTCTTTTAGTGCGTAACATTCAAAGAACATTGAAAAGCCAACACAATGAGTCCCTGAAGAATGCCAAACTGCCATTAAATTACTGTTTGACCGTCACCAAGCCAAATGGATATTTCACGGAGCAATATTTCTTAGTAAGGTCAGATATAAATGTAGAGATCTGTATGTATCCCTGGGGTGATACTGGAACTGTAAATGGAGGCATAGTATGATTACTGTTCTGAAAAGCGTGTCCAGTTTCACTGTGACTATAACGCATAGGGCCCTTACTCATTTTTGGTGGATGGGGAGAAGGAAGGTGTTCCAATCCCCTTGCATTTGCTTTAAGTAAAACGAACATAGTGTTGACTGTTACCTGCTCAGCTATTTTGTTTATTTTATCAGGTTTGGAAAAAATTGAAGTTTTGCAGCAACACGAAAATGAAGACATTTATAAATTAGCTTTTGAAATCATAGATCAGTATTTCTCTGGTGATGATGTAAGTATAAAAACATGGTGTGAAGAATTTTCCTATTGTCATCAGTACGAGTAAAATTTATATCATTCTATCTGATGCCCTTGAGCTTAAATTTTCCCAGTTACTTAAAAAATCTTAAGTACAAAAAATAATTGCTGTATGTGCTCTATTAAACTGTTCTCTTAATTACTATGTCAGAAACAGCATTATAAGGTATAAAACTGAAAGCAAAATGGCAGTTTTAAAGTGTGTGTGTTAAAATTTTAAGTTGTTAAGTTTCTTAATAAACTTACTATTTTCCGATTTACCTAACGCTAAACATGTTTATGTGATTAAAACATTCCTACAAAATTCTCTTCTGAGGTTAAAAATGAGCTCTGCTTATCCCAGAATACATCGTATCATGACATAATAAGGATTTCCCCCCCCCTTTTCATAGATTGATGAAGACCCAAGCCTCATTCCGGAAGCAACACAAGGAGGTACTTACAATTTTGACCCAACAGCCAACCTTCAGACAAAAGAATTTAATTTTTAAGTTCAGCTGCTTGCGGCACCTTTGTCCCCACGTTCAATATGAAGCACCACCAGATGGCAACCACACGAGAGTAACAGCAAAGGCTCGGAACCACACGCCTCTTCATCCTGATGCTTCTAAAGCAACCATGTCTCAGTCACTGCAGTCGTCAAAGTCACTCCCACATGGACTGTCAATGCAGATGCATGATTTCCTAAATGGTTTTAGAATTCTCCTTAACAATCCCAATTCCCTGTCTTTTCCCTGTGCCCCTGGTGCCACCCGCTGACAGCTACAGTCTACAGTGAAGAACATCCTCTAATGGTGGCATGTCAGCTGCCCACCAATAGTCCTTTGGAAAATGGTGCGTCGTGGATCCAGAAACTTTGGTATGATGCATACACGCTGGAAGACTTTAAAAGAGGTGCCATGTGATCTGAGCCTACATCATTGTCCTCCACAAACATATTTTCATATTCTTTATGTGGGAGAATAGGTTTTAAAGTACAAGCCAAATGCTTTTCATCGGTGGACCTGACAAAATAAGTAACTTAAAAAAACACACAAACTTGGTTATTGACTAAACAGATAAGTTAAAAAACAAAACAAAAACTTCGACTTCATCCACCAGTAATTGACGTGTTTATTATCTGCCTCAGAAGCCAGGGTTGGAGGAAGAACTTTAGACATGGATGATAATGCTTTCACCATTATCCCTAATTTTTGAGAACAGCAAGTCCTGTTTGACCACTCACTCAGCCTGTGTGTTCCTGCTGTTTTGAAGCAATCAAATGCCGTGCATGGTCTCTTACCCAAGCTGCCACCTGTTATGGACTTGAACTTCTGGTTAAGGTGAAAGCAAGAGTCCCTAACTATAAAAGGAGAGAAACAAGGTATAAATGCCCATTGGTGATGTTTAAAAAAAAAAAATCTTGCTTTCAGCTTTCAGGAGTTAATCTTTTTGTTTTAAGTTGATAATTGGATATGGTTGATTTATATTGGGTTTAAACTGTGGAGCTTTCATGTTTACTGTAATTTAGTCTTAAACTCTTTTTTTACTTAGTAACCAGTGCTTTTGATAATGTGGTTGGCAACAAACCAGCGACTATTTAGAGGTGTCATAAACTTCATTTTTTGAGTCTTGGAAATGTTAATTCAGATCCTTTAAAAAACATACTCACATATTAAAACATTCAGACAAGGATCTATGTAGAGGAATAATCTGCAATTATTTAACATAAACCTGATTTGCAGTGATCTTAAACGATTCTGCAATATCTGGGCTTACTATGTAAAGTCATTGCTTTTGGTAAAATTGTCTGACGCATTTAATTAATGGAAGAGTACAGATTTGAAAATTCTTAAACAGAATAATTTTTTTTTTTTGCAATTGTTTACTGGGTTTACTTTCCCAATGCATTGATGTTAAGGGAAAGAAAACCTAAACTAATTTAGTTAGCCGATGGGGGGGCGGGGGGGTGTATTTACTGTGATGAAGGTAAGACAGATGCCATCAGAGCTTTCTGAGTCAGCTGGGGTTTTTTCACTGATACACAGCACATAGCGGGTGTGCGTTCATTAAAAATACATGTATCTGCCAAGGTGGAGCCACTTTAAAGAGTGAGTTTTGTCTTGTATCTATAGTGGATACAAGTGTATGTTTAAACTGCAAGATTTTTACTTGCTAGAGAATCTGTTTTAATATAGTGGTTTGGCCTCTGATTATTTATAGGTTTTATAAATTTTAGAATCAATTTCTCTTTAAGGTGGCTCAAATTTTCAACTCTTGTGCACATAAAATTGAGTTGAAGTTCATTGTGCCTTTTTTTCTTTATCCAAATTTTGAGTTAAAGCTTCATATGGTAACTGCATCCTATTCAGACACTATCGTCTAAATATTTGAAACGGCGTGGTATTCACTAAAAGTAGGACAAACAAAATTAAAAGCAAATTAAGGTCACAAACTTCGGTGAACCCCCAAAGTCCGAATCTTCTTGATGTTGTGAATTGTGCCCCTTCTACTTTGGTTTCTTCTGGACTCTCCATGTTTACTGACAGTTACCTTTTAAATTTTGCACACATTGAGATTAACGTCAGGCCTCTACTCTGATGATTCATATTTCATCTTGTGTTCCATGTGCAAGCTAACTTAATGAATCTTAGCATCATCAAGTAATGCAGGCCTGTGTATGCACTTGCTTGATTCAATGTGTTGTGACCTTATTGGGTTTTGAACTGAAATTTTACCATTTCATAGATAAAGGAAACTTAAGTATATTGCTGCAATTTTAAGTTTTCAAAACAGTGTTTAAAAATGACATTTTTAAAAAACAGTTTAAAAAGACTAAAACGTTCTTTCAAAAGAGGCATTTAATGTGTTCCTAATTTTGTATATGGGCTTAGGTTTTGTAACCAATAAAAAAAGCTGCTATCAAATATGGTAAAACATTGAAAAACTTATTTTAAAAAATACCTAAATTGCTTAGTTTTGTTTCTGATTGGTTAAATTTGGAATTATTTTTCACCTATCACCTACAGTGGAAGTGGATCAAGAATCACACTTTCATTGTGTGAAGGCGTATAGCTATCTCTTTCCTATCATAGCAGCACTGGATGACCAGTAATAGTGCTAGCTTTAGGAATATTTTGTAACAAATAATAAGGAGTGCAGAGTCCCAGACTTACATACACTCACCTAGAAAGGGGCCGTTTGTTTGAAAAGGGGGTGTGGTTGACTTTCCTGAAACAAACAAAACTTTAACTTTTTAAACTATTGTCTAATCTTGAAAACATAGCTATGAAATATCATAATTTAAATAAACCTGAAAGTTTCAGCCTCTTCCACAGATTGCAGCTCAAAGTGAGATCTCTAACCGAAACAACAAAGGAAAAGCCAAACTTTTGAGCATACAAGTCTTTTTACTTTTGTACAATGCCGCTTTAGATTATTTTTGAAAGAAGTCAGTGTATAAGTAAATAAATGTCATAGTACTATATATACTTTTGCCATAATTTCCTTCAGAAATGCTGTGCTTTTCAAGGGATTTGTTCATTCTTGCACAAGAGATTTCACAATGTCAGTTGCCTTGGAGTGAATTATGAATTTTCTAGCCCTCATTGATTTGAGGAGTTTTCAGTAAGCCTATTTAGGGAAAACAGAGGTTAGTTGTGTACATTAAGCGGTGAGCATGAAGACCTATATGTAACCCTAGGAGTGCTACCTGTTAGCCACCATATCAATGGCCTGATCAGTCAGCTGCGAAACAGTTCCAGAATAAGTCTGAAAACAACCTGTGTCTGTAAGACAAAATATTCTGGCAAGGAGATGTAGGAATGCAACCCTAGTCACATCCTTCGCCCCTCTATTTGCCCCCAAATCCCTAACTTAACATTAGTTCAAATCCTAGTTTCTTAAACTCTGCATGCACCTACTGACTTTGTAGGCTGAGTAGTTCTTAGTTGCAGAAGTGGGGGCTCTGTGTTTTTGAGTGCTGTGGTATCCCTGACATGTACCCACTAGATGCCAGTGGCACCCCTTTCGACCACTACCTCACCTTCAGTTAGGACAGCTGAAACGGTGTGTACTGGGGCTTCAAAAAGTCCTTGGGAAAATGTGTGTGTGGTTTCCTCGTTTTCAGTTTTAGAAGAAATCATTGCCGGACTTTGCCGTTTCCCAAATCACCCATCTGTGAGAGCTAATGGCAGTAGGGAGTCCCACCTATTGCACGTGGCTTAGTTAACAATGGTAATATAGCCACCCTCTTAAAATGATCCTGTGGCTACATAATAGGGTTTTGTGGGGCAGGAGGGGGCAAAATTATTCATAATCTGCTGACTTCCCTGTAGTAGTGATTTTCAGACATTTTTAGTTGAGGATGTTTTAAATTCTCAGGTAAGTCAGCATTTTTTTTTTTTAAACTGCCATCAATTCAGTATTGACTCATGGGACCTATAGGAAAAGGTAGAACTGCCCCCTTTGGGTTTCTGTGACTGTAACTGTTAATGAGAGGAGAAAGCCCTGTCTTTCTCCCGCTAAGTAGCGGATGGCTTTGAACTGCTGATCTTGCAGATCGCAGCCCAAAGCATAGCACCTACACCACCAGGGCTCCTTAAACCAGCATTAGACCAGGAAATCACAGTTTAAAAAAACATTTCTTGAAGTAGTATGAGAAATTGACTTCATCCTTAGGAAGCACAACCAGTTTTTAATTTAATAGATAGATGGCCCCTTGAATTAAACAATATTGAAAAAATAAGACACTATAAAATCAGTGTGAAAAGATGTAGTAAAAACTAGGTAACTGGTTTGAAAAGGAGATATTCACACATCTTTTAATAGTGTGGGAGGGCAGACTACGGATGGTGAGGCATCCACCACAGCGGAGGAATCGAAAGCTCGCTCTTCAAAGAGCTATTCTTCCTGTCAGAAACTGTGTTCCAAGTTTTAATACATCGAGTCCAAAAAGAGATGTGCGAGCAAAGTTCGGAGAGGGGAAACAGCGAAATGCTTCCTGGATGGAATGGGATTGAGACTTTGGAAAGATAAGGTTTGTCTCAAGAACTGCATCGGAAGCTGTCAGAACACACAAGGCGTCCATGCCGATGTCTTTTGGCGCTGCCCCGGATTATCCAGGTCAGGCTCCTCTGACCCGCAAAACCAGTAACTGTAGACCAGGAGAATGGACGAGAGCTACCATTTGGGCAGGCAGAAGTTTCATGAGGAAAACAGTGAAGGGAGAAGAACCCCATTTCCAAACCCAAAGGCCGAAGTTAAGAGAGAGAAAGATAAATATTCCGAAGGTCACAAGATCCATGTCCTGTGGAACATCTCACTTGGCTGTCTGCACCCAAGACGGTGGTAAGACCACACGTGGTCCCATCCTTGTACCAAAGTGCCATCCCCTGGAAGATGCCGACCCCGAGGGGGCGATCCGAGGAAGAAGCTGGTGGGCAAAACAGCGCCCAAAGTTTGCCTGACCCTTGGAAGTGCAGAACTGGAAGAACTGAACGAGAAATACAAGCAAATCGAAGAATGATTAGAAAATGCCAAAAAGCTTTTGAACGCCAAAAAGGCAGCCTCCGTCAAACCTGACCTTTCTAGGAACAGGGGTGGAGACTTTGAAGAAAGACTTTGAGCTTCAGGCTTTAAGAAACGGCCAGAAAAGCAACCAATGTCAAGAACGTGACAAAAGAGCTCCAGCCAGCCAAAGAAGTCATCGGCAAGCTGAAGCTGGAGAACTGTGATTTAAAAGTTAATGGTGCAGAAGCAAACGCAGAAAACGGAGGCGGGAAACAAGCACCCTCCTAAGACGAAATGAAGCTATACTACAAATTACCCTGTTGCCCTGAAAGTAAGACAGCCCCGAAAATAAGGCCCCCCAAAGCTACCGTGACTCTGGACCGTAGCGGGCCGGCGCCGCCCCAGCTTACTGTTGGCCGCGGCACAGCGGAGCAGACAGCAAGTGTGAGGTCTCTTTTAATAAAACAATAAGCAAGAAATATGTACCACATTCATCTTCATGGAAAATAAGACATCCCCTGAAAACAAGACCTAGCGCATCTTTGGGAGCAAAAATTAATATAAGACACTCTTATTTTGGGGGAAACGGGATGGATGCAAGAGCGAACTGAAAACAAGAGAAGACCCTGCAGGCGAGAAACAACAGGGCCCCGGAGCTGCTGCGAGCACCCTTTACCTCAGAAAGGCCAACCAGTACCCTTGGCCAGATTCCAGGGAATATTTTTTTTTCTTTTTTTTCTTTTCTTTTCTTTTATTTTTTTATTTAACATTTTATTAGGGGCTCATACAACTGTTATCCCAATCCATACACACATCAATTGTGTAAAGCGCATTTGGACATCGTTTCTCAAAACATTTTCTCTCCATTTAAACCCCCGACATTAGGTCCTCATTTTTCCCCTCCCTCCCCGCTCCCCCTCCCCCATGAGCCCTTGATAGTTTATAAATGGGTATTTTGTCATATCTTGCCCTGTCCGACGTCTCCCTTCATCCACTTTTTGGTTGTCTGTCCCCCAGGGAGGAGGTCACACACAGTTCCATGTAATCGGTTCCCTCTTTCCTACCCATTCTCCCTTTACCCTCCCTGTTTTGCCACTCACACCACTGGTCCTATATCCAGGGAATATTTTTTAAAACGTACGTTTTTAAGTACTAAATAAAACCTTCCATTAGGCCAGTCCTAGAGCAATAAAGGAAAGGGGTTCTTCGGACCAAATCTCTACCGTGCTAAATGGTGAATGGTTTAGCTTTCTCTGGGTTGATCACGAAACTCTATTAAAATTGTTAAAAATCAGAGGAACCATGATTGAGTTACGTGCACCGTACAGAGGAATCTCTCCTACAACACCCCTCTTCTGTAACAAATTGCCGTCAGCCCTGATTAATTCTGGCGTACTCAGAGTTGTGCGCCAAGTAATGAGCGAAGGTTCAAGGTATACCTGACACATGCTCAGGGCTGCTGTTTCACCTGACGGAAAGTAAAACGTTTATGCTAATATAAACCTACAGCTTACACAGTGAAATATGCATGTTGCATTATGCTTTAAAGATAAAGTTGACTTTTTGAAACAAATCATAAACATACTCCTCGTGGAGTAGAAATCAAAGATGTGTCCTCTTGAATTGCTTAAATGATATACAAAGCCCTTTTGTAATCTTGAACAGAGCCACCTCTCTTAAAAGACATTTTATTGCTGTTTTTTATTGGGTGTAGAGTTTGATGTTTCCAGAGAACAGAAGAAACGGATGATTTTTTTATCAGTTCCCTTCCTCAATCTGCACACCTCATGGACGAGGGGGTTCCAAAAAGTTTATGGGAAAAGGTCTGTTCATTTTGTTTGTTTGTTTGTTTTAGGTCTATTCATTTTTAACTTCATCTTTCCATGAACATTTTGGAGCTCCTTCCTATTGCAATGTATCCTGCTTATAGGGAATAATTCCCTGAACTTGGTTCATGTCAACTTGATGGAACTCCACAGATCCCAAGAATAAAGTATTTACTATGACTAGAATTAAGGGGCAGTGGAAACAGCCCGTTCTCTGTATACTAGTCCTGTGAATGAGATTAGTCTCAATTATTTTGCAAGTGTCCTCAGATTTGTGATCAAGTAAATGCCTCCAATTCCCTTTTACATTGGCTGTCCTTTACCCAGTACTTACCCAATTGTACTTTTCCACTCTGAATATGAGGACTTACTATTTTCATATTACAGTAAAACCTGCAAAAGCCAGAAAGGGAGTTCAGGAAGGGAAAGAAACAAGGATAGCCAGGTAAAGGATAATGAGAAGGATATGGAGTGGGGATGGCTTCAGAGGTAGGCAGAGGCCAGACCCCATAAATCATATACAGTGAACCCTCGTTTATCGCGGTTAATCGGTTCTAGACCCTACCGTGATAAATGAAATTCCGCGAAGTAGGATTCCTTATTTGTAAATCAAATATTTTCGTAGTTAGAGCATAGAGGACATGAAAAAGCACCCTTTAGTCACCATTACACTCGTATTACCCAATTTATTAAACGAAAAAGGGAAAATACAGTAAAACATTTTGGACGTTACAATGATCATTTATTATTTATTATATTATTTATGGCATCTAGTTTACAGTATTACATATTTCACATACAGTATTATACATAGTTCTTACAAATACTGTAATCAATAGCCTATGAAATGACTTAAGGGATGTACTCTACAGATGGGTCACCGTCTTGTTCCTCTGAAGGAGCGGGTGTAGGCAGTGGGTGCTGTTACGGAAAAACCGCGATAGAGTGAAGCCGCGGAAGTCGAAGCGCGAAGTGGCGAGGGTTCACTGTAATATGGAAAATAAGTATTGCCATTAAGTAAAAGGGGTTATGTAATATTTGTTCTTTTTTTTTATCAATTTATTGGGGCTCATACAATTCATCACAATACATAGATCAATTGTGTAAAGCACATCTATACATTTGTTGCCCTCATCATTCCCAAAATTCGCTTGCCTCTTGGGTTGTAATATTTGTTCTTAACGGGGTTCACTGCTTGCAGTGTGAAGCTCTGGGGCAAGAGATGGCGGAACCGCTTGACCATGGAAGGATCAAAAGGTATGGCAACTAAAAAGTTAGGTCTTAGGTACAGAGTTGGAAGGAAGGGTCAAGAATGAATTCGAGGGTTATGGGCTACAGTAGCTCACAAATAGAAGCAAGATGAGGTTGAGAGCATGCAATCGGGAAGTGACATGAGATGACAGGTTGGAGCTGGACAGTGTTGAGGGTAGTTTGGGGTGTGCCGAGTTGAAAATCTAAGTGCCTGCCATGTAGGGCAGTTGACATGATAGAGAGGAATGGGCTAGAGATTTGAGTCCTCTTACCTGTTTTGATTATCTGAGACGAGATCAAGGTGAGACTGCATGGGTCTAGGTTGTTAAGTCTCAACATTCAGTGGGCATATGATGAGCTTGCAAAGGAAACAGAAGAAATGGTTAAGAAGATAGCCAATCCTGGTGCTTCCTCGGATAATCAAGGGAAAAGAGACTTGTTTTCCTAATGATCTGCCAAGAAGCTGAATGGGGTAAGGATAGAAAATGTCCTGACTCTGAGTCACCTTAGAGCTGTGTAGTGTGGTAATGAGGGCAGAAATCAGCCGTCAGAAGTAGGGGGTAAGGGGCAAGAAATGAATCTACTCAGCCTTTTCATGCAGACACCTTTCATACAAATCTACAGTATTTTATTCTGAAGGGGGGGGTGACAGGGTGGTAGCCAAGGGTGGTATGTAGAAAATCCAATTTTAAAAGATGTTGGATATACAAGAGAAGAGGGAATCAGGGTATATGGGTGGGAGTGATCATACTCCTAAGCTAATTTTTAAAAACTAGTTATGTGTCAGATGCTAATAGCTGCCAGGGAAACGGCAGTATTAAGAGACTTCAAAATGGTTCGTGGAAATATAATTAAAAGATAAAAATATAGACCTGTTTCTCAATGTAGGCTCTATCAAGTTCAAGGCAGTTTTGTAAATGATACCAATCATTTAGTCCCCAAGCCCTGAAGTTCTTGGGAATTTTAACTATGTTAATAGTCTTTTTTATATTATTAAGAAGAATGGTGCCCTTTATTAGCAAGGTCTAATGATTTCCCATCAAAAAACCTTGCAAATGTGCCCTTATCTGATGAGAGGAATGAGCAGTTTCATCGTGAAGGACTCGGGTCATAGTTTCCTGCGAGTTTTTCTGCTAGAGCTTTGGCTCACTTTCTCAAAGCACGCTTACATTAAGCAGAAGTTATCTGTGAGCCTTCAGAAAATTAACACCCAAGTGTCCTGTCGTGTGTCTTTGGCTCCAACTCATCGTGACCCTGTGTACCACAGAATGAAACAGCCATGATCACGGTTAGACCAGCTGTTGCAGTTACTGGGTCAATCCATCTCCGGAAGGCTCTGCCTTTTTTCTCTGACCCTCTACCAAGCATGACGTCCTTTTCCGGGGACTCCTCGCCCCTAATAACTTCTCCAACGTGCATAAGAAAGCGCCCCATCCTCTTCGAAGGAGCATTCGGGAGGTACTTCCTCCAAAACAGATTTGTTTGTTCTTGGCACCCCGTGGAACGTTAGTCTTTGCAATGCCAGAAATCAGATGCATAAATTCTTCCGTCTTCCTTGTTCATTCATTGAAAATATTTTGGCTTGGGGCGAGGCACACGATCTAGTCCTCAAAGTGAAGAAGGTTTGCTCTTTTAAGCATTCCAAAAAACTTGCCATGATCTCTTCTCCTGATCAGTCTAGTCCACGTTTGCTTGGACTAGATTACGTCCACCATTGCTCTGATTGTGCAGGAACTTATTAGTCAAGCCAAGTGTCATCTTCTGTTACAGTCTTTGAAGAAATGTGATGGGATCTTTGAAAGCTTTATTCTTGTGCGCAGCTGATACAGACAATAGTCGTGGCGCTCATGGGGCAGAAAGATTGCTTGACTGTCATTTTTCAGTCCAAATTGTAAGCTGGGCCAACCCGTGGATGGTTTTGGCTTGTTTCTGCAATTAATCGTCAATCTTTTTAATTAGGGCACAAAACCAAAATGAACTTTTCTTGAAACTTGATGGTGATTGATCTGCCACTGCAGGCTTCCTCTTCAACATCAACTTTAAAACAAGTCATCCATTTTCAAATTGCTGATTTCCTGGGGCCATTGACCCCCTAAACTTTCTGTAAAGCATCATTGATTTCACTATTCTACACAAGCTTCACCTTAAGTTTTATGTCTGTTCTTGCTTCAATTTTAGCAGAATCCACGTTGCTTCTGAAAGGGGCTCTTTTGAGTTGATGTCTTATCCTTGGTGCCTCAAACTTGATTCTGTTCAGATATGTTATAAAAAGTCTGTACCAGTTTAATGTGTGTGGGGGGGGGGAATGAAAATTCATGCAGCTTTTTTCGCAATAAACTTTTCCCATGAACTTCTTGAAGACCCCTCAAACAAACGAGACACACCCCTTAGTATTGGGGCACTTATATTCTAGTGGCAAAAGACTAGCAATGAATTTGTAAAGGAATAAAATAATTTCTTTGAAAATACTATAAGGAATGACGAAGTGGGAAAAGTACTGTGTTAGTTGAGGTACTTTAGAGAAATCCACAGCAACTCATGTATAAGAGAGTTTTATATAAAGGTTAAGTGTGCACCAAGGAAACATCCCAACCCAGCGCTGCCTAAGCGCACAAGTCCAACATTAACCCATAGGTCCAATGCCAATCCACAAAGTCCTCCTCCATCTCACAAAACAGACACAATGTCAACTGCAGGAGGAAAGCCAAGTCAGTGAACGTGTAAGCATCTCGGCGCTGGCAGGGGTCTCCACACGGCTGCTCCAGCACCCAGGGCTGCACCGGGGTAGGTCCATGTGGCTTCTCCTCAGGGATGTCTTGCAGGAAATGAGCCTTGCCAGCTGAAACAGGGAACTGGCCAAGGCAGCTCCACCCTGGCCCGACCGTCAGAAAGCAAGAGACCCGAGAACTCCAAAGGCGAGGCTTACCAAGCCATTTATCCCTCCGCCCTTCAATTAACTCCACATCATGTCTATCGGCCAGGTTGGCACAATAAACTAACTCAAGTACTAGGAATTCTCATGATGTACAGTGGTCAGATAAAGCCTGTCTGAGATGACATTTGTGAATGATGCAGAGAGCACAGCTAGGCCTTTGAAAGGAACCCTGGTGGTGTAGTGGCTACTCTTTGGGCTGCTAACTGCAAGGTCAGCAGTTCAAAACTACCAGCAGCTCCACGGGAGAAAAATGAGGCGCTCCTGTGAAGAATTACAAACTTGAAAAAAAATAACGAGTTAGAGCCGTGGAAGCCCACCGGAGCTCTTTTACCCTGTCTTTCTAGGGTCCCTATGAGTCGGCGTCTGTTTGATGGCAATGAGTTGGGAGTTTGGGGTTCTTTGAAGATCTGGGGGTGAGGGGGCCAGAGTGTGAAAGGTCCTGAGAGGAACAAGCTTGGCTTCTCAGCAGAATTGGTCAGCATTTCTGCTGTGTCGTAGGCACAGCAAGGGTGAGAGTCCCTAAGAAGAGTTTGAATTGCATTCTAGTTACATTGGGAATCTTAGGTAAGGAGGATGAGGAGATCAGGCATATTTTAAAAGTTCCCTCTTGCTACAGAATAGAAGAAAAAGCTGTTATCCAGGTAAGACTTGATGAAGGACGGGTTGTGGAGCCATAGGGAAGATGGCTAATGGATGATGTTCTGACTTGAATTGTGTCCCCCCAATATACATTGAATTCCCGGTCCTACGTATGGATATGATCCTGTTTGTAAACTCATTTCTCTTGCTATGTGAATAAGGCCACATTCGACCTGAGGGTAGATCCTAAGCCCAATGGCACCTGAGCTATACAAAGAGCAGAATAGACCACAATGTGAACACGGGGAGCTAGCCGCCATGCTAGGCATTGCCCACAGGTCACGCAAGAGCCAGGGTTCCTAACAAGGAAAGAACGCCCAGGACAGAGACCTTGATTGGGACCTTCAGCCTCCAAAACTGCAAGAAAACATTTGCTGTGCTTTAAGGCCACCCGTTTGTGATGTTGGGATTACAGCAGCACTGGGTGATTAAGAGTGTGACCCTGGGGTGTTAGGGAGGGTGAAATCAGAGCCTGGGCACATGCACGGATTACTAGTGCCATTTACTGAGACTGAAAGGTGAAAGGAGGACCAGGTTTGAAGTTACGTAAGGGGAGATCCATTCTAATTGTTTTTGAGGCATCCATAGGAGGCCTTATGACCCAATAGGTTATGCATTGAGCTGCTAAACACTATTAGGTCAGCACTTTGGAACTGCTGGCTGCTCTGCTGGAGAAACAGGTTTTTTAAGCCTGTAAAGAGTTCACCATCTTGGGGCAAAATGGTGAGCAAGTCTACCGTTGCAGCCGCAGCCGGTGGCTGGATGGCATTGGCAAATGGTATTACAATGCTGCAGGGTTCAGTGAACTCAGGTGAATGTGAGATGACATGATACACAGGAACAAAGACGTCAAGTCATAAGAAGGTTCCTGAAAACCTTTCTAGTGACCGGATGTTTCCCATTAGAAGCCTTGGATTACCTAGGAGGCAACAGATCTTGCCTAAAGAGCAGAGGACAAAATACCAGGAGGATATATTCTAGCTGGAATCCTATCTGAAAGAAGTGATTGGGGAAAGAGGAATGGGCAGAGTAATGATCCTGGCATTGAGATGTGTGTGTGCAGCTGTCCTCGGAATATTTCCATGAAGTTGGTTCAGCCAGAAATGTATAATTCAAAACCTATCCTGAGCTGCAGATGTACCACTTAAAATAAACATCTATTGTGAATATGTATATAGTCAGAGGCTCGGAAACAAGGGGCGCAGTTCTACCTTGTGCTATAGGGTTGCTATGAGTCAGAGTTGATTCAATGGCAGTGAGATTAGCTATCCAGTTGCCTACTTAGGAAGTGTGGCAATTTTACCGTAACAGCAGAAGTGAATGGGATGTGATCAAGGTGTTGGAATCACAGGCTTGAAAGAGTAGGAGGCAGTTCGTGTGATGAGTTTTTGGGCGTGTTTGTTTTTCCTTCCTCCGTTAAATAGAAAATGAAGGCATTCGCTAAGGCTGATGGGAGGTGAAATGTTTAAAGAAAATAAGAGATGACTTGGGAATGGCATTAAGAGAAATTGACCAGAGCAACTTAGATGTCAGTCACTGTTGAGGAACTGTTTGGGGCTGGTGATTATAAAAAATGAATGATGCCTCCAGCCCGCCTTATTGCTTGACTTTCTTCAAAGGTGCTCGGCTATTTGGGTGTACATAAGAGAAAAAAGCAAACTGACATTCAATGAGGGTCGCGGTTTTCTGGAACAAATGTTGACAGTGATGATCACAGCAGCAATCCAAACTCATTGCCTATTCTTGAGTCTGCTCAAACTCCTGGTGGCCCCAGGTAGAACAGGACTGCTACAGAGGGCTTTCCGTGGCTGTAATCATTTTGGAAATCATTTGCTAGAATTTTCTTCCACAATGCAACTGGATGAGTTTGAACCGCCAACCTTAATCATCACGGAGCACAAACCTTTTGCCCCATCAGGGGTTGTGTTGATGTCATCCAAATAAAGTACACCAAGCCTAGCACAACACAACAATTTAGCAACAAGCATGGCACACCTCATGGATGTATGTATTAAGCTTCGCTGGCACTGCTTATCTAGAGAAGCCAGCCAAAGGTGCCCGGCTACTTTAAATGGAAAGAAGCGAACTTCACAATTGTTATTGTTGGTTACCTCTGACTCATGGCAACCTTATGTATAAGCGGTACAAAATGTTTTCCGCCCCTGTGCCACCATTATGATCTTTGGTAGCTCTTGAAGTCCCAGAAGGTGCAAGCAATAGACTCAGGTGGGCTGCTAACCAAAAATTAAAAGTTCAAATCTACCCAGAAATGCCTCCAAACTTTCTGAATGAGAAACTGCCTTTATCTTTGGGGGTCACACTCTTTGACTTGCTTCTACGTAAGGTGACCAGACGTCCCCACTTTTGGCGGGACAGTCCCAATTTTTTGCGTTTTTAAAAAAGGCCCGATTTTTTGAAAGAATGCACGACAAGCTAAGGAACGGTCTATTTGATCCACATAGACCAAATTTTTAATCAAAATTCCCCCACACACACACACACTCAATGGTGTCCCGCTTTAAATCTGGTCACCTTATTCTACGGTAAATTTCAACAGCATCTCATCGCTGACTGACTGCATCAGAGTTTTTTGACCCAGCACTTATATGGTACCAAGCCGCTCCCGCTGCCCCCTTGGGTCACATAGGCAATTTGAGGTAAATTCCTTTGAACCCCAAAGACTCCACATTGCTGCATTTGAAGGTTTTATTTTTATTTTAGTTAAAAACTTAGAATTCAGGTTTGTTATAAAGTTCTTTCCTTTTGGCTTAGGCATTTCCGTCTATTTGCAGGTCATCATGAGGATGGGGTTCTGGGGTAAACCAAGTTAGACTTGACTGTACTGACACCTAGTGACCAAATTTTTCAGTACAGCTGAAATCTGCTTTATCTTGGTACTATACAAATTAAGGAATCACACAGGTTTTTATGTTTAAGAAACACGCGTCGCCTGGTAAAATGAGGAATGCCATGTCAAAAGATCAGGCTGGATCTTTCCTGAGCACTTCAGCAGCTTGCATGGGTAATCCATATGACCCATTGGCTGTTTCACACAATGAACAGTGGCATGCCATTACTGAGCATCGATTACTGAGCCATCGATGCCTAAGAGTTGCACCTAGGAAAACTCACCATTTTCTGCAGAAAATTGAAAGCTAAGGGCTCCCAGGTAAAGCACATCATTTTGGAGCTTAAAAAAAAACAACAACCATCAGGCAAGTAGGGGCAACCATCAGGAAAGTTACCTGAAATTTAAGATGAAGGAAGCTGCTAATAACAAGAAAGCGGTGGTTACACAGGTGGAGCAAACTAAACTCCTTAACTGCTTTGTGATTATGACGGCACCAAACCCAGAGGCAAAGCGACCTTTATCCTGCAGGAAGCAACTGAATCGCTGAGCCCATCTCCTATTGTGGGCTTCTACTGTAAACAATGAAAACTAAAACATGACTGGGCTTTTGAAGAACGAGTACCTTTCATAGGATCTACTTTCATAGCATATATTACACCAAATGAAAAGGCACCAGGAAGCACAGGGTTTTTTTTTAAACCTCAGTAGTAGCACTAAATTCCCAAGGAGAAACCACTATTTAGATGAATGGATAACCTTGCAAAATTTTAATGGACATGGGTGCCATTCTTTCAGCTCTTAACCCCACGGTCTTCCAAAAGCCTCTACACCAGAGTGCAAGGGTCTCTGACATGGTGGGGGTGACAAATCAAGAACAAAGTGTAACCCATCACCAACCTATTCCTATGTGCCTTCATTACAGACAACTGCCCTCTCTTGTTAGTGAAGATCCACCCGTACATTTCATTGGAAGGGACCTTTGTTCCAATGGAATTGTAACATTCTAATAAAGACGGGGTGTTTTTATAACTTCACGAGAAACAGAGAAGAGAGGAAGCCAGAGGAAGATATTTGTACCCATCATCCTAGAAGCTCAATGAACTCAACAAACTTCCCTTGTTCTACCTTTGTGAACAAACTTTCTTGAGTTCCTGAAACTATTTGGGCTGCAATGATCATGGATATCAGTTCCATTTGTCCCCCCAGAAGACCCTACGAAAAGTCAAATGAACACTTCTAAACCTTTACTTCAAACCAAACAATGCCAATGAGGTGATTCTGGCTTGTGGCAACCCTATAGGACAAGATAGAACTTCTCCTGTAAGTTTCGAAGACTTAACGGGAGTTAAAAAGCCTTATCTTTCAACCAAGGAGAAACTGGTGGTTTCGAACTGCTGATCTTGTGGTTTGCAGCCCAATGAGTAACCCACTATGACACCCACTATGATAGCCCATATCGGTCCTCAGAATCATCAGTACCAGCAAACACATGCCTCACCTAAGAGAAGCTAGTCTACTCATCACATTAGGGATGAGTTAGTTAATTGTTTGACCAAATGCACAAGAATGATACTACAGTGAACCCTCGTTTATCGCGGTTAATCGGTTCTAGATCCTACCGTGATAAATGAAATTCCGCGAAGTAGGATTCCTTATTTGTAAATCAAATATTTTCGTAGTTAGAGCATAGAGGACATGAAAAAACACCCTTTAGTCACCATTACACTCGTATTACCCAATTTATTAAACGAAAAAGGGAAAATACAGTAAAACCTTTTGGACGTTACAATAATCATTTCTTATTTATTATATTACTTATGGCATCTAGTTTACAGTATTACATATTTCACATACAGTATTATTATACATAGTTCTTATAAATACTGTAATCAATGGCGTGCAACCTCCACGATTTTCTTGCCATCTTTGATCATATCCAAAAGTTTTACCTTTTCCTGGATGGTGAGCATCTTCCTCTGGCGCTTATTTTTATTGTCAGAAGGCTTAGAAGAAGCAGCTCATTTAGGAGCCATCATAGGGCTTAGATAACATTTCTTAAAAATCGCAAACAATTACAGTACACTGTACAAAAGCAAAAATGCATCTGATACGTAGCTCCGATACGTAGCGATGCAGACAGAAGCGTGTACAGTATGAGCCAATCAGTGGCAGTAATGACAGAGCATGCGCTGTTACGCAAAAACCGCGATAGAGTGAAGCCGTGGAAGTCGAAGCGCGAAGTGGCGAGGGTTCACTGTATATCTAAATGGCCTTGGACAGAAAAAAGGTTTCTGTCCCTAGAGTTTTACAGAATCTCCCATATATTTTTCTCAAATCTGTATGCAAATTTGCATAGAAACTTGCAACCCTTACAATGTACTCCCAGGGCCACCTCATTGCAGTATGCGGATAGCCTGTTGGTATGCTCTAATTCGTAACAAATCTGTTGACAGTGTCTAGCTGTTCTTCCAACATTTAGCTGCCAGAGGAGATAAGCTGCTCTACAGAGAAAATGTAAATTGGCTCAACCTTCTGACAGTTTCTCAGAAAAACCAAACTCACTGCCCTCCGGTTGATGTGATTCAGTGACCCCACAGCACAGAGTCGAACTGCCTCTTTCGTAAGACCCGAGACTGGAGCGCTTTACTGGCGCAGAAAGCCCCTTCTTCCTCCTGCAGAGCAGCTAATGGTCTTGGATTGTGGACTGTGGTTAGCTGGCCCACACGTACCCAGGGCTCCTCATAAACACGGTCATACCAAGATATCTAGGATCAGTAATCTCAGCGGAAGGAATCACTATTGACCCCTGCAGAAAAGAAACTATCATAATG
Source organism: Echinops telfairi (assembly GCF_000313985.2). Lineage (NCBI taxonomy): Eukaryota > Metazoa > Chordata > Mammalia > Afrosoricida > Tenrecidae > Echinops > Echinops telfairi. Next base: position 3,212,373 of record NW_022103921.1, read on the forward strand.
GTACTATTATGGCTACCAATTTTTTTTTTACGATTCTTTTTTTTTTTTAAGATTCTTAAGACTTTGTAGTTATTGTAAAACTTAGATGCCAAATTTTTCTTTATGGCCCAGCCTCTTTATAGACACTTGAAGGATTTGACATCTCACCTTTTTCAGCTTGCTGAAGATGGCCTAACTTCCATAGCGCCCCCACCCCCACTATGGGGCTTGCTAATTTTAACCTGAAGGAAGAATTGGTGTTCCACTTCTGTGGGATGAGCCACATGAATAGTAGTGAAACATTTTCTGATACAGTGCTAGAAGATAAGCCCTTCAACTTGGGAGACGGGGAAAGAGATGGTTCCTCAAAGTAGAGTTGATTTTAAGGATATAGATGGAGCGAAGTTTTCAGGATCCCCACTGGCTGAAGGGGTACAGCTCAAAATGAGAAGAAATAGCTGTAGGTATCCATTAATATAGATACATGCACAGTTGCTAGGTAAGAATCTAGGGAAATTAGAAAGTTGTCAAAAATGAATTGGAACACATAAAAGTTGCTATCCTAGCTGTTCGTGAGCTGAAATGGAATGGTATTGGCCATTTTGAAATGGACAATCAATGGTTTCCTATGCCAAGTGTGTAAATTAGATTTTATGTCAACTTACATTTGTAGAGTCCAACCTATCAATCAGCCTGATGATGCTTCCCGGGGTATGTGCCCTTTTTATAAGAGAGAACTTGAGAACAAGCTTCCTCCATCTTTTGCCCTTCACCTTCTTCCTTACTGGGACTCTATGGGATTGCCCCTCCAGGGACCAGCTCATGTGAACTACCTGACCCTGAGAGCTGTCAGCACCATGCCATGTTTCCAGTGACCTTGGATCACACTACCCTGCACCCACCAGCCTATGCTGTCTCTCTGTTTCCCACTTTGGTCTTTCTGCATCATTTGCCTGCAGCTACATGAATCTCAAGAGGGCCCCAGCTAGCTTTGAACTTAGGGACTTTTAAATGGATTAAGATGGGATATCTTCCTGATATGAAATTACTTCTTGGTATAAAGTTATTCTTTGTACATAGATAAATGTCACTGATTTGTTTTCTCTGGACAACCCAGTATAACACACCAAGAATGACAGAGTCAACATTCATTGTGTTAGGGCCAGATTTGACTTGAGAAACAAAACCAGGGACACTCATTGGTTTAGGCAGGGTTGACTAGAGATAGAAACCTTGTGACAATCACATGTGTGTAAGAAATAACGTTATATCAAGAAGTAATTATATACCGCAGAAAAGTCCCAGCCCAGTCCAATTCAAGTCTATAAGCCCAATACTAGTGCATAAGTCCCTCTTCAGACTAATGTAGTCACAAGCAATGATGCTGAATGCAGGAATATCATCGTCCAGTGGGTGCAAAGTCTTGTGGATCCAATAGCTGTGGATGCATCTCTAGGGCCCTGGCAGGTCTCAGAGAGGAGGGGGAGGTTCCCAGGACCCTCCTTATGAGGCCACACCACAAGGAGGTACCATCAGGCTGTGACCTGATTGACAGGCTAGACTCCACCCCTACACTTTTACAGATCAAGTTGACATGAAATTAGGTAACTACCACACAAGCGCAAAAAGAGACCCGTATATCAAGAAGTAACACATATCAGGAAAACATCCCAATTCAGTCCAACTCGAGTCCTTAAGTCCAATACGAGTCCCTCTTCAGACTCACGCAACTGCATCCAATGATGCAGAATGCAGGAATATCACAAGCTGGTGGGTGAAAAGTTGTGTAGGTCCAATGGCAGTGGTAACAGCATAGGGTCTGGCAGCAACTTGGGTTAGCCAGCAGCTGGAAGGTGACGGCAGAGGGAAAGAGAGGTGGGGGAACTGGCCTCCAGCGAGCTATCTATCTGTTATCCCTCCACATGAGTTCATCAGGCTCTGTGTGACCGGATTGACAGGCTAAACTGCACCCCTAGACTTTTATATATCTTCAAGTTGACATGAATTATGTACCACAGACCACCCCTTGTCAACTTGACACCTTTACACAACTCTTTAGACATAATTTTTAAACCAAACAAGAATAAAATCATGTTTGTGCCTAACAGAATAAAACTAAAATGCATACGACTTAAAATGTGCCAGCCCCATATAAACATAATATTCTATAAGTATACAAGATGAAAATATTCTAAGTCTAACAATTGCAGTTATGTGAACACCTACACCATAATCCAGTAATTCTATCAACATCTTCCCCCACCCATGAACGTTTGTAAGCCAGCTACTCCATACCTTTATCCTGCACCCCCATTTTGGATGTCCAATTTCTGTACTGCCCATTTATATCAACTCGGTGTTCTGAGGAAACAAGCATATTCTTTGATGTGGAGATTCTTCATTCCAGGGAGTCCACATCCATAAGCAAAGTCAAATCAGACAGGCCGTCAATAAAGTCAGCAGCAATTTGCACTATTTCACAGGCTCAAAAATCTCAGGTTCTAGCGACTCCATATGGGCTGCCTCACTTCGCCTCACCAAGTGCCCATTGGCCAGCTCGCCTTTTGACCATGGGCCTCTTCACAAACTCTCAACTTAACCCCCTTGGGCGAGGTCATATCATAGGCTCAGATTCCGCTCAACTCTTTAAATTTCAGATTAGCCAACACACTCTCCTCTATAGTGCCAGTGAACTAGATCCACAGGTGTCAGTGGCCAGACTCAACCTGTCTATTGCTGCATTTCTCTCCCACTTCCACTCAACATGTAGATAGATCCATGTGGTCACCTAGCGAGCATTGCAGGCTCTGGCTCCCTTTAATGTAGCTCAAAATTCAAAAAGGCCAAATGGCTCCTCTTTTTTTTTTTTTAAGTCTGCCAACAGCTCTCTAGGCAAGTCTTTTCAAATGCAAATATGCTGATCACTCAAGCACTGGATGGGACTTACCTTTTCTAAGCCTTCTTTGCAGGCATTCCTTACTAACCCACTCAACAGATCCAATTTAATGGCTGAAGGCAGTGAGCTTACAATCTCTCTAGTCATACTAACAAATAATCATTTCTGTTTTACATTATATCAATAATATTAGGAAGAAATACAAGATAATCTTAGTATAGCCAGATCATAAACACATCCTTACAATAGCCAAATTCAACCCTTAGCTAAACTATCCCATGCATATGCAATATGGCCTTAGGCCTCTGACTGCATTTGCCAGGGTCAGGCCTATCAGTCATTTGACTAAGCAGCATGGCCTCAGAAAAGTTAAAGGGGTCATTTACATCCATTACCTTTGTATGTGCCATTTCAGTTAGGAATAACTAAAGACAATATATCTAGGAATCAAAACCTTCACTTCCCATGTCCTTCCCAGAAAACAACCCAGTAAACTGCATGGCTGTATTTGACCTCTGGCTAGCCAAAGAAGAAAACCTGGGACAAGTCAAAGTTAGACAAGCCTACACTCTCCATCTTCATGATTTGTGCCCATTCCAAAGGGAGCCAACAGAATGTGAAAACTGCAGAAGAATATCATTCATAGTATATACAAGTAATTTGAAAATAGCTACAGTAGTACACCAACAAGGAGCTGCCAAAAATTCAAGCTTAATTCAGAAAAGGATGTGGAATGAAAGAATCATTGTTGACCTCAAATGGATTTTGGCTGAAAGCAGAGAACACTAGAAAGGTGTCAACTTGTGCTACTGATTATGCAAATACATTTGCCTGTGTATTATAACAAACTATGGATACCACTGTGAAGAATGGGACCACCAGAACACAATTGTGCTTACGTAGAATGTATAAGTAAACCAACAGTCCGTTTTTGAGCAGAACAAGGGGATACTGTATGGTTAAGTATTTTTTTAAATCTGTGTGTCAGAGTTGTATCCTTTCACCATACTTATTCAATCTATTTGCTCAGCGAATAATCTGAGACGCTAGACTATAAGAAGAACACAGCATCAGGATTGAAGGAAGGCTCAAGAACTACCTATGATACACAGATGTAGCACAACCTTGCCGAAAGCCTAGAGGACTTGGAACACTAATGAAGATCAAAGATTAAAGTCGTTTTCAGCATGGATTACAATTCAATATAAAAACAATCCTCACAACTGGACCAGTAGACAGCATCATTATAAATGGAGAAACGATTGAAGTGGTCAAGGATTTAATTTTTCGTGGATCCATAACCAGTGCTCGTGGAGTCCCCAACCAAACTCCTTGCTGTGGAATCAATTCTTACAACTGCTCTGTGAGTTTCCGATGCTGTAAACCTTCATGTGAGCAGGAAGCCTTAACGTACTCCAGTGGAGTGGCTGATAGTTTGCAACTGCTGACCTTGTGGTTATCAGCCCAGTGCATAATCCACTATGCCACCAGGCCTCCTTTCTGTGGAAGCAGTACCCATAAATCAAACCATGTACTACATTGAGTAAATCTGTTACAAAGGTGTGTTATTCTGGGTATTTTAGAGAAACAAATCCACAGAAACTCATGTATAAGAGAGTTTTATATAAAGGGTAAGTGCACATCAAGAAAACATCCCAACCCAGTGCTGCCCAAGTCCACAAGTCCAACATTAACCCATATGTCCAACACCAATCCACAAAGTCCTCCTCCATCTCACAAAACACACACTATGATGCCGACTGCAGGAGGAAAGCTGAGTCAGTGAATGTGTAAGCATCTCAGCGCTAGCCCTGGTCTCCACACAGTTGCTCCAGCACCCAGGGCTGCATCGGGGTAGGTCCATGTGGCTTCTCCTTGGGGATGTCTTGCAGGAAGTGAGCCTTGCCAGCTAAAGCAGAGAACTGGCTAAGGCAGCTGCACCCTGGTCCGACCACCAGAAAGCAAGAGACCCGAGAACTCGAAAGGCGAGGCTCACTGAGCCATTTATCCCTCTGGCCTTCAATTAACCCCTCATGTGTTTATCATCCAGGTTGGTTCAATAAACTAACTACTTCAAAAGGCTTCTTGAAAATTAAAAAGCAATGAGGTACATCAGCTCACCCCAGCTTTAATAGTTAAGTTAAAGACAAAACAGCAAATGTTGGTGGGAGTGTAGAGAGATTGGAATGCTAACAAACTGCTGGTGGGACGATAAAACAAACGGTACAACCACTGTGGAAAACAGTATTACGCTTCTTCAAAAAGTTGAGTATACGAATACTCAAACATATTTGTTCCTGGGAATCCAGTGTATAGGAGATTTATCAATGTTGTGCATGAAGACCTTTGGGCATAGGCTATTACATCCTGCATCTGTTGAGCATTTCCCTGTGGAAATGGCTTGTGACTGGGCATAGCATCTGACAGACCAGGGAGAAGAACAATGTTTTCTTGAGTGTAGAGAGTTTAAGTCAGCACAGAAGTTAGAGAATTAACTGTCAGAAAAAGACTAGATTAAAAATTTGACATGGATTCCAGGGTCATCTAAAAATAGGATGGAGTTAGGTTTTGTTTTTAGGGTTCTCTAGTTATACTTTCACATAACCTTCAGTGCAATTCCCTAAACTTCCTTCAGTGGGATTTACCTGGGTATATTTGGTTAAATTAAAACAAGGAGCCTCAGGCTTAGTCATTAATCCTGTGTATGCTGCAGTCAAATACATTTAGCCCCGTTTGAAGGCAATATTGAGATTAATCATAGCATTAGGCACAAAATTAATAAAAGCATTTTTCATACCAAGTTATAGTGGAAGCTACCAGTAACAATAAAAACAGACCATAATAATAGCCTGCCTAACTCCCCCCACTACCAATAAATTGTGGCAATGAGCAAACAAATCATAGCAAGGATAAAATTAATTCACAGTGTTTGCATACAAGAGATACTTAAAATGTATATTAAGAACGATGCTTTCTACTCCAGGAAAGAGTTAGTCTTGGAAACTCACAAGGGCCATTCTACCCATTCATAGGGACCCATTCTGTTAGGGCACTATGAGTCAGCATCAGCTTGACTACAGTGAACTTGTTCTCTGGTCCTATTAAGAACAATAGATAGAGGGTAGCTATGCTAATGAGAAGCAAATATAATAAAATTTAAAGGCAACACACAAAGACTTTACCAGCTAAGAAGACCTACTTGGTAAAACTGTACAATTTCAGTAAAGAAGCAATTAATAATCATTTATCAGGGGATGGTTATAAATTCACAAACTCCAAGGACATGTAATGAGTATGACATCAAAAGCAATTAAAAAAAAAACCACGTAAAATTCCAAATATTTTATTTATTCTTGTGTGATCTTGTCCAATGCTAACCCAACAGCACTACTAGGGGTCCTATTTAAAATGCTATGCTAGTGGAATACTATGCATTGCTAAAAACAATGGTGCAATCACAAAACACTTCGAACATTATGCTGCACAAAAGGACTTCAAGGAGGACTGCTATTAGAGGGCCATTATGCTGTGTGTATGTGTGTGTGAGTTTTCCAGAGGATAAGAGGAGTACTCTCTTCTCCAAAGTACCCAGTGAAGTTGATCAATCACAAAAGGTCATATATGGTATAAGACCACTATTCTAAGGATCAATACCAAGACTTAAGACACGAATAACAAGAGAACAGCCTTTGACGTCTCCCAAGGGAGAGAAGGGAAGGGTGGGAAGATGAAGCCATGGTCTAAAAGATTAACAAGTATTGATTCGGGTGAAAAGAAGGATGGAGGTCCATAGGAGGGAGAACAGAAACGGGGAGGGGTGAAAAGGGTACGAGAAGGAGGTTGGTGAGTGGTTTGAACCATTGACTGCAGAGTTGATGGTCTGAAATATACCCACCCCCACTTAATTTTCAATACAAATTCATTAAAAAATCAAACCCTACTTGGGTTAAATTACAACCTACTGTAGTTAAACTACTATCCCTGATGGCTCTGTGGGTTAGGCACTGGGCTGCTAACCCCCAGGTGGCAGGTGCAAACTCACCTGCCACTCCACAGGAGAAAGATGTCTGCTTTCAGAAAGTTGGTTTTTTTTTCTTCAGAAAGTTTTACAGTCTTAGAAACCCTGCAGAGCACCTAGGTTCCGAAACTTCTTTGACCTACCCGCTCCTTTTCAGAAAAAAAGAAACATTACTCAGCACACCCCTGACAAAGTTATCTTATACCGTATCATCCAGGATAAAGTAGAGACATCTGTTTTGACAGCCCGTCCTCACCCCCATCGTGCCAGCACCCTCCCCCGGTGGGCAGCATCACCCATTTTGGGAAACACTCTGACAGAGGGTTGCTATGGGTTGGAATCAACCTGATGGCAGTGGGTTTAGGTTTTGGCTTACAGTGAACCCTCGTTTATCGCAGTTAATCGGTTCTAGACCCTACCGTGATAAATGAAATTCCGCGAGGTAGGATTCCTTATTTGTAAATCAAATATTTTCGTAGTTAGAGCATAGAGGACATGAAAAAACACCCTTAAGTCACCATGACACTCGTATTACCCAATTTATTCAACGAAAAAGGGAAAATACAGTAAAACATTTTGGACGTTACAATGATCATTTATTATTTATTATATTATTTATGGCATCAAGCGTGTACAGTATGAGCCAATCAGTGGCAGTAATGACAGAGCATGCGCTGTGACGCCAAAACCGCGATAGAGTGAAGCCGCGGAAGTCGAAGTGCGAAGTGGCGAGGGTTCACTGTATTGCCAAACCATAAAGGCTCTTCTCTTGTCAATGCCAAGAGGCGCTAACTTCCGTGGTCCCAAGGGAGTGGATCCTAAATTTAACAGCACAGAGGAAGCAGTTGGATTCATGTTAAGTGTAAAAGGCTTGGCTAATTGATTTTTTTAAAAGAGTCCGTTAATCTGGTACACAAGCGGAGATTTCGGGAGATATGGACAATGTTGTCATTGCCAGGTGCTCTCGATAGTGACCCCATGTATCAAACAGTAGGTCGTAGTGACCCGCTGTATCACAGAACAAAACACAGCCTTGCCCTGTGCTAGCACTCACACTTCTTATTTTTGAGCTCGTTCTTGCAGCCACTGTGTGTATCAGAAAAACGTATGGCTGCCTGGAGGTCGATCCCATGACTTGTGATATTATTTGTAAGAATCTTATTTTTTTCCCTTTTCATCCAAAGGGATTTTGGTGAGCACTTGAGACTTGTGTTTTACAGCTGGGTCAACGCAATCATTTCTTTTAATTTCTTCAGATTCAGGGACACTTTTAGGTTTCTGAGCCGGTATTTTTATCCCAGTGATCTCAGAAGGAAGCAAAAGGACTTCAAGGAGAACTGCTATTAGAAGGCTGTGTGTGTGTGTGTGTGTGTGTGTGTGTGTGTGTGCGCGCCAGAGGCTATGAGGAGTACTCTTCTTCCAAAGCACCCACAAACGATGGGTAACCTCAAAAATATACTTCAAGTCAGCGTAAATATTTACCCTAAAATTTCCCTCTACCTACTGACAAACTTCAGAGCCCTGGTGATACAGTGGTTACCCTTTGGGTGGCTAACGGCTACTGTTCGATAGAAAAATGAGACTTGCTACTCCTGTAAAGAGTTACAGTCTCAGAAACCCACAGGGGAAGTTCTACCCTGTCCTTTAGGGCCACCATGAGTTGGTATCAACTCAATGACAATGAGTTGGTTGGTTGTTGGTGGTGGTGGCTGTTATTGACAATCTTTCCACCTCTTTGTGACCCTATTATCAGTCCTTTGGGCCTGGTCTGTAGATGGATTAGTCCTCAAGAGTTTATGAGCAAGAATCTGAGTCTTCAAAAATTAAGAACTAGACCAGGTCATTAAAAAATGTCTGTTAAGCGGCCATCTAGCTCAGAAGCAACAAAGCCCACATGGAACAACATATCAACCTGTGTGGTCACGAGGTGTCGAACGGATCACTGAAGACAAATGGGTGCATAAGCAAATGTGGTGAAGAAAGCTGATGGTGCCCGGCTATCAAAAAGTATAGCGTCTGGGGTCTTAAAGGCTTGAAGGTAATCAAGCGGCCATCTAGCTCAGAAGCAACAAAGCCCACATGGAAGAAGCACACCAGCCTATGCAACCACGAGGTGTCGAAGGGATCAGGTGTAAGGCATCATCAGAACAAAAAATCTTACCATAGTGAACGATGGGGGGAGTGCAGAGTGAAGATCCAAAGCCCATTAGTAGGCCACTGGAGATCCCCTTGCAGAGGGTCTCGGGGAGGAGATGAGCCAGTCAGGGTGCGATGTAACAATGATGAGAAATACAACCTTCCTCTAGTTCCTAAATGTTTCCTCCCCGCTCCCACTACCATGACTCGAATTCTATCTTGCAAGACTGGCTAGACCAGAGGAGGTACACTGGTACAGATAGGAACTGAAAATACAGGGAATCCAGGACGGATGAGCCCTATAGGACCAGTGGTATGAGTGGCAAAACAGGGAGGGTAAAGGGCGAATGGGTAGGAAAGAGGGAACCGATTACATGGAACTGTGTGTGACCTCCTCCCTGGGGGACAGACAACCAAAAAGTGGATGAAGGGAGACGTCGGACAGGGCAAGATATGAAAATACCCATTTAGAAACTATCAAGGGCTCATGCGGGAGGGGGGAGCGGGGAGGGAGGGGAAAAATGAGGACCTAATGTCGGGGGTTTCAATGGAGAGAAAATGTTTTGAGAAACGATGTACAAATGCGCTTTACACAATTGATGTGTGTATGGATTGGGATAACAGTTGTATGAGCCCCTAATAAAATGTTAAAAAAGAAATAAAAATAAAAAAAATAAAATGTTTTCACTCTTATGAAGTGACACAAACAAGTAAAAAAAAAAAAAATGTCTGTTAGGCCTGGTTGAGTAGAGAAACAAATCCAATGACAATTGTGTGTGTAAGAAAGAGTTTTATATCAAGAAGTAATTGTCTATCAGGAAAACATCCCAGCCCAGTCCAACTCAAGTCAATAAGTCTGATACTAGTCTATACGGCCAATACTAGTCCATAAATCCCTCTTCAGACTCTTGCAGCCACAAGCAATGATGCAAATTCAGGAAGCGCACAGACTGGTGGGTGAAAAGTCATGTGGATCCTATGGTGTGGATGCATCTTCTGGGCTCTTGCAGGTCTCAGTGTGACTCATCAGGCAGGTAAAGGCAGAGAGATAGATAGAGTGGCCCACCTCCAGAGAGCCATTTATGGCATAGCACCTCCACATGAGGTCATCAAGCTTTGACCCGAGTGATAGGCTAAATTCCACCCATATCTTTTTACGGGTACCATGTTGGCACAAAAAAAACCCCTAGCTATCAGTGTCCAACTCTCCCCGCCAACAACAACAACAAAAAGCCAAGGGCCAGGTGACTTTACCAGCGAATTATAATTAAGCCTTTAGAGAAGAGCTGACACCAATTCTACACTAACTGTATCCAAATTATTCTAGAATATTGAAAAGAACAAAAAATCCCAAACTCATTTTATGAAGCAAGCAAAACCCTTATAACAAAACCAGGCAGACATTACCATTGTAGAAAATTATAGACCAATATTTCTTATGAACATAGATGCAAAAATTCTCAACAAAATCCTGGCTAATAGAATCCAACAACATGTAATATATATATATATATACACACACACACACACACATATCATCATGATCAAGCGAGATTCATACCTGTGGTAGTTATATAATTGTTTATCAATTTGAGAGGATTAAGAGTGAAGGGGTGGAGTCTAGCCTGTCAACCATTATATAGCCAATGAGACCTCTGTGTGGGCGTGGCCTTCTACTGAGAAACTCCTGCGTTCCTCCCTGGAGACGGGAGACACTCTCACTCTGACCAGACTCCTGGGAGACATTGCAGCTGATAAGACACATGGAATTGCGCTAGTGCCCTGAGTTGGAGCAGCCACGTGGAGACACCCCTGTCTGTGCTGAGATGCTTACAATGCCACTGGATCCACAAGACTTACCACCCACTAGTCTATGATCTTCCTACATTTGGTGTCATTACATGTATTTCATGAGTCTGAAGAGGACTTTATAGATTGGTATTGGACATATAGGCTAATATTGGACTTACAGACTTGATCTGGACTGGACTGGGATGTTTTCTCAAAATTCAATTGCTCTTGTATATAAAGCTCTTTCTTATACACTTATGAGTATCCATGAGTTTGTTTCTCTAGTCTACCCAGACTAACACAATACCAGACACATGAGGATGATTCAACACTAGAAAAACAATTAATGTAGTTCATCACATAAACAAAACAAAGATTGGAACCACATATCATGCCAATCAGTGAAGAAAAGGCATTTGGCCATATTCAACACCATATATGAAAAGCCAATGGCCAACATTTCACTCAACACAAAAAAAACTGAAAATATTTCACTAGTGAATGGGAAACAGACAACTATGCCCTTTGTCACCACTCACTCAACCGTGTGCAGGAAGTCTTAACTAGACTAATAGACAACAAAAATAAATCAAAGGAACCCAAATGGGCAAAGAAGAAATGAAATTCTCACTATTGCAGATTATATGATTTTATACATTGGTAAATCCAAAGATTTGACAAATTGTTGGAAACAGTTGAAAGATTTCATAAAGTGGCAATATACATGATTAAAATACCCAAATCAACAGGATTCCTGTAAACTAGCAAGAAGAGCTCTGGGAAATATATAAATAAAAATACCATTTATAAAAGTCACACAAAATAAACCTAACTAGAAAAACAAAGACTTATACAGATAAAACTACAGAACACTATGATAAGAAACCAAAGGAGAACTACATAAATGGAAGAATATTCCATGTTCATGGACAGGAAGGCTTAACAATGTAAAAATGTCACTACTACCAAAATCAATCTATAAAGACAACATAATTCTGAACCATATCCCAATTGCAGTCTTTAAAAATGATACTGGTAAAATAATAAGTACATAGACCAATGGAACAGAACCAAAAACCCAGAAATAGTTTCATCTACCTACAGACAATTGATCTTCGACAAAGGGGCAAATAACATCAAACAGAAAAAAAGATCGTCTCGTGAGTGAATGGGGTTGGTTAAATTGAATCTCCATCTGCAGAAAAAACTGGACCCATACCTCATGTACAAACATTAACTCAAAATGGATCAAAACCTATCAATTCCAGAGCTGTAAAGATAATCAGTGCAAAAAGGGACAAACTTAAGCACTCTATGGCAGGCCCTGGACATACATACTATCAAATATAATAAAGCACACAGTAGAAGACAAAATAGATTACTGAGGTCAACTAAATATTAGATCCTCAGTGCATAAGAAGACTTCATCCAAAGAGTAAAATGCACAATTGATCTATGTATTGTGACGAATTGTATGAGCCCCAATAAATTGATTTAAAAAAAAAAGAAGAAGAAGAAGATATGGATGGAGTTTAGCCTGTCAATGAGGTAGCAGCACCTGAACAATGGGCACAGTCGTGGTACTTACATGGTTGTTCTGAGAATTAGAATCACTGTTTGTAAATCAGTCAGATCTGCAACAAAGCATGTTTGCGTAATAAAGCTTACTATCAAACTCCTGGTTTGCCTCTAAAAATAAAAAATGCGAACCCACACACTGGGAAAAACTTTGGCAACTACACAACTGACAAAGGACTAATCCCTAAAATCTATAGAAAACTGCCCGATCTCAATAAGAAAAAGATGATTACCCCAATAAAACGTGGGCAAATGACATGAACTAATGTCATGTAGCAGATGCAAATCAAAGCAACAAGGAGATACCACCTAACATCAACCATGGCAGCAAAATAATAAAACAACAACAAATGCTGGCGAGGGTGTGGAGAGACTGGAAGAAACACACTGCTGGTGGGGCTGTGAATGTCAATTGTGGAACACAATATGACGCTACTTCATATTCAATATACATGTGACCCAGCAAAACTTCTGCTGGGTATATATATATATCTTAAGGAAATAAGAGCCATAGCACGAACAGACATATGCACACCCATGTTCATCAAAGCACTGTTCACAATAAGATGAAAACCCCTCAAATGCCCAAGAGTAGAAGAAGGTTTAAAAACACGCTGCTGCCTACAATGGAATACTATGCATTGCTTAGAAACCATGATGAAACTTCAAATCATCTCACGGCATGCAGGGACCTGGAGAATCATTATGCTGAGTGAAATTAGTCAATCACAAAAGGACAATTGTTGTATGAGACCACTGTTGTAAGGGAGAGGACAAAAAGACAGACTTTCAGTGGAATGGGAACAGACTTTGAGGTCACCAAGGGATGGAGCATAGTGGTTATGCTGGGCGGCAAAGGCGGCAGTTTCAAACCACCAGCTTTCCACTCGGGTCCAGAGTTAGTCTGGGAAACTCCCAGGGGCAGCTCGACTCTGTCCTATAGGGTCATCATGAGTCCGCATCGGTGGCCGTGAGTTTGAGAAGGGAGGGAGGGCAAGATGGGGAAGAGGAAGCAACAGAGTAGGGGGCTGACAGGTATTAACTTGGGTGAAGGGGTTTTGTAACCCATCTGAGGGAGAAATCAAAGGGGGGAGGGTAGGTTAAGCTACTAGGGGAGGAGAGGGGTGTCATGACATGTAACTTAAACTGTTGAACACAAAGTTGGTGGTTGGAAATGTAACACTGCCATACACCCCCCACCCCCACATATATTATATATATGTAGTGGTTACACAGGGGGCTGCGATACGCATGGTTGGCAGTTCAAAACTAGCAGCAGCTCCGCGGGAGAAAGACTAGGTTTTCTAGTCTGGTGAACAGTTGCAGTCTCAGAAACATATGGGGGCTGCTATGAGTCAACATGGACTCAATTGCGAGTGCAATTACATCAGACAGCAATCAGCGCGGCTGGACCACGTGGCATCCAGGACAGAGGTGATTTGCGTCTCTGCCCCGCCCTGGCCCTGAAGCCCCGCCCCGGCCTCGAAGCCCCGCCCCACCCTGGCTCCGAACCTCGCCC
>NW_022103921.1:3226848-3228513 GCF_000313985.2 Echinops telfairi
TCGCTGCTGCTGTGCACCGCGCTGCTCACCGCGGGCTGCGCGCTGGGCCTGCAGCTGGGCCTGCGCCGGGGGGCCACGGATCGCGCGGTGCTCGCCTGGCTCTGCTCCGACGCCCTCGTGCACTGGGTGCTGGTGAGTGCGGGCGCGCTGCAAGGCTGGCACCCTCCCCTGAGGTTTCTGGGAAGGACGGCGTGGAGGCCCTGCGGCGCTCTGATGAGCCAGCTCCTCTCTTGTGGCTGCGCGTTAAGGGGACCTGAGGGGTACCTGAAGGTCTACCGGAGGCGGCCTTGGGAGGGGTGCTGCAAGTCTCAGAGCTCTAATATCTGAGTCCCAAAAGAGAACTCATTAATGCCACTGAATTGTACCTGTGAAGATTGTAGAAATGGAAAATTTGTGTTACCTATATGAGAGGTCTTTCAAAAATTCATAGGAAAATGGAATTAAAAGATCGGATTTTTTATGTCCCTTTGTATTTAATAAATAGTATTTATTGTGTAACATATAATAAATAGTACACAATAATAAATATATAATAAATATTCCTCTTGTATTTAATAAATAGTCTCCTTGCATGATGATAATAAGAATGGTGCCAACTTTTCCGTTTAAAAAAATCCAAAAATTGGTATATTGTGTTATGTGAGTTTGACTTTAAATAGGAAGAGTTGGCTTATTTAGTAACTTTTGCTTATTTTGTAAAATAAACTTGGCTTCTTTTGTAACCTGCATGTAAATGTGGAACTGAAGATAGATAATTGGAGTAGAATTTATCTTTTGAATGCCCTAGAGGGCATAAGGCCAAATTTTGCACAACATCTTGTGCCAAAGCAAACTGTGTACATAATAGTAATCACCACTTTATTGAGTACCCACAGTGTGCCACTCTTAGTGCTATGTAATTAAAATCTTTACAACACCCCACAAGTTATTCATTATTATCACCCCTATTCCATCAAGGAGCAAACCCCACATGTAGCAGGATGCTGAATTAGGTGAGTCCGGCTTCCAGGCTTATACTCTTCTGCTCTAGCAAACGGATGCTTCCCTAAAATTTCAACCCACTCTATCAATAGGGGAGTGTTAGGTGTTTTGTAGTCAGTTTTTTTTAAATCACTTTATTGGGGGCTCTTAGAACACTTATAACAATCTATGCATCCATTGTGTCAAGCACATTTTTTCAAAACACTTTTCTTTGTACTTGAGCCCTTGGTATCAGCTCCTCGTTTTTTTTTCCTCCCTTCCCCACTCTCCCACCCTCATAAACCCATGATAAATTATTATTATTCATATCTTGTACCATGCACTGTCTCCCTTCACCCGTTTCTGTTGTTTGTCACCTTGGGTGGGGGTGGGAGGGATTTTATGTCTATTTTTTTGGTCAGTTCCCCCTTTCTCCCCACCACCTTTCCCCTATGCTCCTCCCATTATTGTTCCTGAGGGTTCATCTGTCCTGGATTCTGTGTGCCAAGAGCTCTTTTTTTTTATTTTAATCATTTTATTAGGGGCTTAGACAACTCTTATCACAATCCATACATACATCAATTGTGTAAAGCACATTTGTACATTCATTGGCCTCATCATTCTCAAAACTTTTCCTCTCCACCCAAGCCCCTGGCATCAGCTCCTCATTTTTTGCCCTCCCACCCGCTCCCCCCTCCCTCATGA
>NW_022103921.1:3229642-3236399 GCF_000313985.2 Echinops telfairi
ATGACTTAAGGGATGTACTCTACAGGTGGGTCGCCGTCTTTTTCCTCTGAAGGAGCGGGTGTAGGCAGTGGGTGCTGTTACGCAAAAACCGCGATCGAGTGAAGCCGCGGAAGTCGAAGCGCGAAGTGGCGAGGGTTCACTGTATATGCAACATTCTCCGCCAACACTGTAATTCAAATGCATCAGTTCTTCTTCAGTCTCCCTGATTCATTGTCCAGCTTTCACACGCACATGAGGTGACAGAAAATACCATGGCTACGTCAGATGTGCCTTATTCTTCCAAGTGACATTTTTGCTTTTCAACATCTTAAAGACAGGTTAGGCAGCATCTTTGCCCGGTGCAATATGTCAGGTTCCCTGACTGCTCCGTGAGTGTTGATTGCGGAGCCAAGTAAAATGAAATTCTGGACTGCAGCCTCTTCTCCATTTAACAAAATATTGCTTATGGTGCCATGGTGAGGGATTTTGCTTTCTCTATATTGAATTCTAAACCATACCGAAGGCAGTAAATTTTTGTGTGTGTGTGTGTGTGTGTGTGTGTGTGTGTGTGTGTGTAGATTTAAAAAATTATTATTAATCATTTGATTGGGGGACCCTTACAAATCTTTTTTAAAAATCATTTTATTGGGGGCTCGTACAACTCTTGTCACAATCCATATATTCATCCAGTGTCAAGCACATTTGTACGTTTGTTGCCATCATCATTTTCAAAACATATTCTTTCTACTTGAGCCCTTGATATCAGCTCCTCATTTTCCCCCTCCCTCGCTAACACTCCCTCCCTCATGAACCCTTGATAATTTATAAATTATTATTATTTTTTTCCTGTCATACACTGACCGATGTCTACCTTCACCCACTTTTCTGTTGTCCATTCCCCTGGGAGGGGTTATAGGTAGATCATTGTGACCAATCCCCCCTTTCTCCCCCACCTTCCCCTTCCCCTCCTGGTATGGCTACTCTCAATATTGGTCCAGAGGAGTTTATCTGTCCTATATTGCCTGTGTTTCCAGCTCTTATCTGTACCCATGTACATGCTCTGGTCTAGCTGGATTGGTAAGGTAGAGTTAGGGTCATGATAGTGTGGTTGAGGAAGCATTAAAGAACTAGAGGAAAGTTGTATGTTTCATTATTGCTACCCGGCACCCTGACTGGCTTGTCTCCTCCCCTCGACCCTTCTGTAAGGGGATGTCCAGTGGCCTACAGATGGGCTTTGGGTCTCCACTCCCACTCCCCCTCATTCACAGTGATATGATGTTTTGTTCTTTGATGCCTGATACCAGATCTTATCGACCCCTCGTGATCACCCAGGTTGGTGTGCTTCTTCCATGTGGGCTTTGTTGCTTCTCAGCTAGATGGCCACTTGTTTCTCTTCAAGGCTGTAGTTTTGATCATCAGCAAGTGTATCAAGCTTTCTTTGCTTTCAGCAAGATTGTTAATGAGTCTTCTGTGATTATGATGCCAGGTAGCCGATCTTCTCAGATTAGTTGCTTAGTATACAGATTAGGTAAAATGTGGTGAAACAATACAACCCTTTTCTGAGTCTAAACCATGCGGTGTCCCCTGTTCTGGTTAAATGTCTGGCTCTTGGTCTACATGCAGGTTCCTCATGAGCACGATTCTGGAATTCCCATTCTGTTACAGTTTCCCATAATCCGTTATGCTATACATAGTTGAATGCCTTCACATAGTCAGTGAAACACAGGTAAATATCGTCCTGGTATTACCTCCTTTTAGCCAAGACCCACTTGACTGACAAGTCCTAACTTGAACTTCTGGCAACCTGCATCGCGCGCACTGCAGCGGGCACCTGTAGCCGTTGCTGAATTGTCTCCAGCAAAGCTTACCTGCATGTCATACTAACAATATTGTTTGATAATTTCTACCTTGCGTTGGATCACTTTTCTTTGGAATGGGCACAGATATTGATATATTTCAAGCAATTAGCTGGGGAGCTGGCTCCCCAATTTTGTGGCAAAGACGAGGGCTTCCAGCGCTGCATCTGGGTTTTTTGTTTTTATTGTTTTCTGTATATTTTTTTTGTTTATGAAGTCCTGGATTGGTACATCTATAAGGACAGTAATTAGAGTAATAGTTTTTTAGGGATATGGCAGGGGACACTGGGGGGAAACAGGGAGCTTGTAAACAATGAATCCAAGAAGAAGAAAATGTTCTAAAATTGTGGTGATGATTTGCACAATTCTTTTTAATATGATTGAATTATTAATTAAATATCAATAATTAATTATTATACAATATTAATTGTATAATATGTAATTAAATCTCAATAAAACTGTTAAAAAGAATGATTTTACAGCTTGAGTACAACCAATGTCACTATTATTAGATATAATCAACGTAGGAATTTTTGAGGTGCTATGTGTTTGTTAAAAGTATTTCAGCACACACACAAAAATTCTTATTAAGTCCTTGGTGTATCCCTGTAGCCATGGACCAGGGATCTGAATAGTCTTGCTGTCATGCAGAATGAACTGGAAAATTGGTTGCTGCAGATACAGTTAAAATTTAGCACCCTATCATTTGATCTACCTTATGATTCAATTCCATTTGTTCTAGTTTTTAATATTTTCTGCTGACTTTTTTAAATTGAGGTTTTTATCCATTTCACTTTCATTCTTGTTCTTTGTTTTTGTTTGTTTGTTTGTTTTGTATATGAAATCCAGGATAGGTAAATTTATAAAGGCAGTAACCGGATGTTCTAAAATGGATTGTGGTGATTGTACAGTTCGTCTTGATTTGATTAAACTATTGAATTGCATGATGTGAATTATTTGCCAATAAAACTGTTGGGAAAAAATCTTTCCAAAAGTTTTATAATTTTAAATATGTACCTACTTGGTATAGGATTAGATCCGTGTGTTTTTTTTAAATCAATTTATTGGGGCTCATAAAATTCATCACAATACATAGATCAATTGTGTAGAGCACATGTATACATTTGTTGCCCTCATCATTCCCAAAATTCGCTTGCCTCTTGGGTTCCCGGAATCAGCTCATTTTCCTTTTCTCCCCCCTCCCCCTCCCTTCCTCTGCCCGCCGCCCCCCCTCCCCACCATCCATTTTTCAAGCATAGATTGTAATTGGCAATGACTCTCCCTGTTTTTGATAAGACTAAATCTGGCCGTTAAGATGTAGTCGTTTACTATGTTGAGCTCTAATGTATTGCCATCACTTCCATCATGCGATCGCCTATGAGCAGCCTATCAATTGTAAGGGAAATTCCTTGAGGATGTGACCTATTTCCAATATACGGTTGCTTGGGCAAAGTTTGCTTGCTTTTTGTGGAGTCTGGATCCTGCATCTGGCTTACTATCTGACTTCTGGTTCTGTGGACTTGAGTCAGTGACTTGCCATATTGTCTACCAATCTTGGGAGTTTCCCACAACCTGCTGTTTCATCTACTGACCTTTGATCCATTCATCTCTGCAGCCAGAACCTGCCAGTTGACCTGCTGAAGTTGGGTTCATCTCCCTTTGCATACATGTGAGTCAAGAGAAATCTTCTGTCTGACATCTGATCCATGTACTTAGAACTTACCAGCCTTTATAGCTATGTGAGTTATTTCCTTGTGATACATCTCTCATTCTCCCTACTCTTGCTCCTTCTCTCTCTCTCTGTACACACACACACACACACACACACACACACACACAATTGCTTCTCTAAGGAACCCAGGCTAAGAAAGATAATTGGTACTGAGAATGGTTCGAGTGAAAGTAAGGGTGAGTTTTTGAAATTTTAGGTTCTCAAATTTCACTAGTCTTAAAGTTAGTGATAACTCTGCCTTCATAAGTGAAGAGGATGCTGACTTCATAACATGAAGTGGCAGTATTGTCTGTGAAACATTACTACCAGCAGATCAAATGTTTGTGAAAATTGAGGTTCTAGGTGATTGGTGATAATTTTCTGAAATGTTGTCAAGATAAAAACCATGGGGAAGCTGGCTGGTTAGCCCTGCTTACCATAAAGAAAGTGGTGAAGAAAATACATGTTCTAAGTCACAGCTCAAGAATTGCATCAGAAACCTAAAAGTTTCCACTTGTGCCCTGAAAGAAAGCTTCCTTTCCATTTTTTTGTTGTAAAATTGGTAGGGATTTACATTATGGATCAACCTTGTCTTCATTGGTTTAAACTACTAATCAACCTCGCCCGTAGTTTGCCCTTCACCCAATCCTTGATTTCTCTTCTCCGTTTTGTGGACCACTCTCTTCTAGGATACCCAAGTTAACACCTGTGCACAGCCAACCCATGCTTCATCTTCTCTCCTTTGGCCTCTCCATACTTAGAAGTCTCCAAAGTCTGTTCCCTATAGTATAAATATCTTTACCTTTTGAAAAATATTTTTCCCTTGTGGCAGCAATCTCCTATTTGTCTCTTTGTGATCGACTAATTTCTCAGCATACTGTTCTTCACATTTGTTCATGTCATGAGGTGCTTCATAGTTTCACCGTTGTGTGTAGCCATGCATACTATTCCATTTTATCCATGTATCAGAGTTTCTTTATCCACTTGTCCACTGATGAGCATTTGAATGATTTCTATCTTCTTGCTATTTTGAACAGTGCTGCATTGAATATGGGTATTCGTGTGTCTATCCATGTTGTTACTCTTACTTCCTTGGGATGTACCCAGTTATTTGAGGGCTCCATATCAGTTTCCATAGTGGTTGTACATATTTATAGTCCCACCAGCAATGCATGAGGGTTTCAAACCTCTCCGGCATGTATCTGCTGCTTTATTGAATTTAGTTGACAATGTCGATGGAAAGTGGTATTTCATTGTTTTGATTTGCATTTCTCAGACTGGTGATCATGAGCATTTCTTTATGTTTGTTGACCACTTAGCTATCCTCTTAACTGAACCATCGATTCCTTTTTGTCGGGTGTGGCCGTTTTCTGAAGATTTTAAAGATTAGTTCTTCGTTCATTGTGTCATTGTCAAATATTTTTCCCACCCCATGGGCTTTCTTTGTTATTCTTTCAACAGTTTTAATGCACATCGGTGTGCTATTTTTAGTAGGTTCCAGTCATCTATTTTGTCATATACCGTTTGGTTTTCTTCATTAGATTTGATGATATGATTGAAAAGAAAGCAGAAAATATTAGAAACTGACACCGCTTTAAAATGGGTCACAAGACATGGTATAATTGACTTTACACTGTTCTCTGCATGATACAAGGCCGTTCACATGCCTGGACTATAGTAACAGGGGATTCACCATGTGGGGACCCTGGAAATTCATTTTGGGTTTCCACTGTTATTCATAGCTTTCTGCAAACTGGGTGTTCACAATTTAACCTCTGATACTCTTCCCTCCTTCGGACTTAGATTTTATTATGAATAATCCTTGGATCACACAGGCTAGTGTACTTTTTCCATGTGGACTTAGTTGATCCTCTGGTTCAGTTTAAAGATATTATAATTTTATGGTTGAGAATATAATAAGCCACCCCCCTGGGGCATGAGGTAATTCTATTGGTAGTGTCATTCACTTAGCCAATGATATAAAATTTAAAACACAATTGAGCAAGGGAAATTTTACATGTATAGAATGGCTTTTCGAAGTGGTTGCTTTGTACCCATTAAAAGCGTAAGTGACTGAACACTATTTACATGAACAATGGGGGTTGGTGATAGGGCAACACTTTCAATAACACTATTCACAGTGGTAGAACTATGCCTACCAGACTAATACATCGTTGTACATTTTTAAGTGACCTAATCTCTTTATTCATTTGTTGTGGGTTTGTAGAAGTTTTCTACTTTAGCATTTGTTAATTTGGGTGGTGTGTTAGGCAGGGTTGACTAGAGAAACAAATTCAGTGACACTGATATATGTGTAAGAAAGATTTATATCAAGGAGTAATTAGTTATCAAGAAAAACATCCCAGCCCAGTCCAAATCAAGTCTGTCAGAATGATACTAGTCCATAAATCTGATACTAGTCCATAAATCCCTCTCCAGGCTCAAGCAGCCACACGCAGTGATGCAGAACACAGGGAGATCACAGGCCGGTGGGTGCAGAGCCCTGTGGATCCACTGGCAGTGTCTCTGGCAGCTCTCCCAGTGAATGGACAGCAGGAAGGTGAAGCAGAGACAGAAGGGGGGGGGGGCGGTGTGGGGTTTCTCAGAACCCTTCTCAATGGGGGGGTCATGCCCGCAAGAAGGCACCCGCAGCCGGTGACCGGATTGACAGGCTAGGCTCTACCTACACTTCCAGTTGACATGAAATTATGTAACTACCACAGCTGAATAGTGTATTTATAGAGTTGCTGTTTTCTGTAGGTTTTCAGGTTTGTTGGAGTACACTGTTTTGTAGCAATGTGCTATTTTTTTATTTCATCTGGTTTTGTTGTGATGTCACCTCCTTTATCTCTTATTCTCAATATTTGCAGCTTCTTTTTCTTTTCCTTTTTTAAGTTTGTTTGTGGTTTGTCAATTGTTGTTAATCCGTCAACAAACCCAATTCTTTGTTGAGTTTTCTATTTTTCTGTTTTCAGATTCACTTCTGTCACACTAGTCTTCATGATTTCTTTACTTCTGATCACTGAAGAGTTATTTTGCTGCTCTTGTTCTAGTTGTTGAAGAGGTTCAGGTAAGCTGGTGACGAGGCTCAGGCAAGCTGTTGATGAGGCTCAGGTAAGCTGTTGACGAGGCTCAGGCAAGCTGTTGACGAGGCTCAGGCAAGCTGTTGACGAGGCTCAGGCAAGCTGTTGACGAGGCTCAGGCAAGCTGT
>NW_022103921.1:3236499-3238199 GCF_000313985.2 Echinops telfairi
ACGAGGCTCAGGCAAGCTGTTGACGAGGCTCAGGCAAGCTGTTGACGAGGCTCAGGCAAGCTGTTGACGAGGCTCAGGCAAGCTGTTGACGAGGCCCAGGTAAGCTGTTGACGAGGCCCAGGTAAGGTGTTGACGAGGCCCAGGTAAGGTGTTGACGAGGCTCAGGTAAGCTGTTGGTTTTCGTTCTCTCTTCTTTTCTCATGTGTGGATTTACTGCTATGTGTTGCCCTTGGAGTTCTGCTTCTGCTTTGTCCAAAAAGTGTTGCTCGGTTCTGTGTTCATTTTCATTTGTTTGAAGGAATTTTTAACATTTGATTTCTCATTTCATCAGTTATCCAGTAGTTTTTAAGCAGTGTGTTGTGTAGTTTCCATGTATTTTTCCTCTACTTTTCTATTGATTTTTAATTGTTTAGTATTGTGGTCTGAGGAAATACCTTGTATATTCTCAGTAGTTTAAAATGTATCAAAGCTTGCTTTGTGCCTGTTTTAGAGAATGTTGTATACACTAGAAAAGAAGATATACTGTGTTCTTGTTTGATGGAATGTTCTGTTTATGTCTAGCAGATCAAATTAATTCATTGTGTTACTTACTTCTGTGTCTTTATTGAGTTTCTTTCCCGATGATCTGTCTTTACTCCAGAGTGGTGTATTGAACTTCCCCCATTATTTTTGTTTTATTATCTATTTCTCTCCTTGGTTCTACACGTATTTGATGATGTATTCAAGGGTCATTCACTGAGTGTGTATACGCTTATGTCTTCTAATTCTGTTGTGCTTTTCATTATTATATAATGCTCTCCTTTGTCATGATGGATTTTACCTTGAAATCTGTTTTATTGAAGGTTAATATTGCCATTCCTCCTTTTTTCAGTTGCCCTTTGCTTGATATATATTTTTCCATCCTTTTATTTTCAGTCTGGTTTTTTTTTTAGTCTGTTTTTGTCTCTAGACCTAAGATATGTTTCTTCTAAGTAGCATATGCATGGGCCAATTATCTTATCCAGTTTGATACTCCCTGTCTCTTGACTAGTGCATGTAATCCATTAACAGTGTCATTATTAATACGTGTGACTTTGTTGCTATCATTTTGCTTTGGGTTGTTTTTTTTTTTTTTTTGTGGTGTTACTGGTTTCTTTGTTTTTTCCTATATTTGTGTTGTTTGGAATACTGTTTTGAGTGTTGATTTTTGTGTGGCCTTTTCCTTTATGTTGATCGCAGGTCTGTGTATTTTTTTGGTTGGTTTTTGTGTCTTTTTCATTTTAATGGCTGTGTTGTTGTTGTGAGATGCTATTGAAATGGCTCTGACTCATAGCTGCTTTACGCACAGCATACTGAAACACTGCCTGATCCTGCGCCCTCCTCGTAATTGTTCCTGTGCCTGCGCCCATTCTTGCAGCCACTGTGTCAGTCTGCCTCACTGAGGACCTCTCTCCTTTCGGCTGCCCATTATCTTACCACTTACCTTGCCAAACATGATGTTCAACCAGGAGCTGCTCTCTCCTGCAACAGGTCCAAAGTACAAGGGGGAACCAAAAAAAAAAGCAACCCAGAAAAATGTTCAAAGCTATTTCTTAAAATTTTTAAAAATCATTTTATTAGGGGCTCATACAACTCTTATCACAATCCATACATACATCAATTGTGTAAAGCACATTTGTACATTCATTGCCCTCATCCTTCTCAAAACATTTCCTCTCCAC
>NW_022103921.1:3238931-3241284 GCF_000313985.2 Echinops telfairi
CTTTTGATAGCCGGGCACCATCAGCTTTCTTCATCACATTTGCTTATGCACACGTTTGTCTTCAGCGATCATATCTTGGAGGTGGGCACACAGTGATATGAATTTTTGTTCTTTGACACCTGTATTTAAATTTTTTTACACAACAACCTTATAACCTTCAAAGTGCTCTCCATTACACTTAATACATTTGTCAAATCTGTGATTCTGTTCTTGGAAACATTTTTAAAACTCTTTTTTTTTGGATAGTCGACAGCACCTCCCTTGTTTTTTTTCTTAACTTCTTCTACATCATCAAATCGCTGTTCTTTCAGGTCCCTCTTCATTCATGGAAACAAAAAGAAGTCACACACAGCAAGGTCAGGTGAAAAATGTGCATGGGGCAAGAGAGGCATGCTGTGTTTTGCCAAAAATTGGCACACTGAGATGGCCGCATTAGCAGGTGCAGTACTGTGGTGGCAAAACCAGTCCCCTGTCTGCCACAAAACACACCTTCTTTGTCACATACCTTTCGTTATGCAGCCTTTTCAGAACCTCTAATGAGAAAGCTTAACTAATAGTCTGACCTGGTGGAATCAACTCCAAATGTACTATCCCCCTCGCATCAGTGAGGCTTTTTCCATTTGGGGGGGGGGTGTACCCCCTCATATGTAAGACAAAGCCTTGCCATCCTTGCCTCTCAGGAGCACTCTGGCTGTACTTCTTCCAAGACCAATTGGTTTGTCTTTAGCAGGCCACAGTACTTCCAATATTCTTCTCTATCCCATGATTCAAACACATTAATTCTCCTTTAATCATCTTTATTCGTTGTCCTACTTTCTCATGCAGATGAGGCAATAGACAACACCATGGATTGGGTCAGGCATACCTTAGTCCTCAAATTTACATTTTGGCTTTTCAACACTGTAAAGAGGTCGTGTGCAGCAGATTGACCCCGTGCAACGCATCATTTGATCGCTTGACTGCTGCTTCCATAATTGATTATGGAGCCAAGAATGACAGCACCTTTGACAGCATCCTCCTTTCCTCCATTTATCACGCTGTGACCTGTTTGTTCAGTTGGGAAGATTTTGGTCTTCATTAGATTGAGCCACAATCCACACTGAAGGCTGCAATCCTGGACCTTCATCAGCAAGTGCTTCAAGTCTTCCTCACTTTCAGCAAGCAAGGTTGGGTCATTTGCATATCACCGGTTGTAAATAAGCTTTCCTCTAATCATTTTTGTATTTTAAAAAAATTTAACCTTAACCTTATAAGTTTTTGTGCTTTTTGAAAATACAAAAGTATAGCCTTTTTCATTTTAAAACACCACAGTGTGGGGGAGGGATGCAAACAACAAAAAAAAAGTGTTGCTTTTATAACAATTAAAAAAAACAATTATAAAAAAGTTTTTATTCTTTATAACAAAACTCATTCCTATAGAGCACTGAAAGTCCAAATATGAAAAAGCTTCATTTTCTTTTCTAAAGCCTAGAGAAGAGGCCCCCTGCCAGTTGAGTCATCCCTGTAGTCTTCAGTGGCTCAGGCGTTAACTGTTACAGAGAAAGCAGCCATAACGTGGACACCTCAGATTACAATACCACCCTGGTTGTGGGCAACACACTTCCCTGAGCCAGCAGAAGGGGCAGGGTGTCTGCAGCCCACACCCAGACCGGAGGCCAGCAGTCATCCTAGATGTCTCCCTTTACTTCCATTCCCTTTTCCAATATTTAGGGAAAAAGTCAAAACGACATGCCTGGGAAGAAAGTGCACCTTCAGTTTAGAAATACTGGCAGAGGGAAACCTTTTAGGAAGTAAAAGCTTTGCTGGCTTTTACTACAAAGGGGCAAAGGAAATCCCCGATACCAGGCAGACCATTTCCCCTTTCTACAACCCCAACGGGCATGGAAGAGGTCAGTTTCGGTTCCCTTTCCAGAGGACTGGATTTCTGTATTAGGCATTTGGCTGTACATAACCAGTCAAGACCACACTCCAGGATCCAATTCAAGATATCAAGTCACTGGGTGCATAAGCAAATGTGGCGAAGAAAGCTGATGGTGCCTGGCTATCAAAAGATATCGCATCTGGGGTCTTAAATCCTTGAAGGTAAACAAGCGGCCATCTAGCTCAGAAGCAACAAAACCCACATAGAAGAAGCACACCAACCTGTGCGATCACGAGGTGTGGAAGGGATCAGGTATCAGGCATCATCAGTACAAAAAAATCTTATCATAGTGAATGATGGGGGGAGTGCCGGGTGGAGACCCAAAGCCCATTTATAGGCCACTGGACGTCCTTACAGAAGGGTATCGAGGAGGAGACGAACCAGTTAGGGTGCGATGTAGCAATGATGAAACATACAACTTCCCTCTAGTTC
>NW_022103921.1:3241731-3249515 GCF_000313985.2 Echinops telfairi
GGCAATGAATGTACAAATGTGCTTTACACAATTGATGTATGTATGGATTGTGATAGGAGTTGTATGAGCCCCTAATAAAACGATTAAAAAAAAAAAGATATCAAGTCACCCCAATGGCAACTTGTAATTGAGAATGTTCACATTTTCCCTGTCCTAATCACAAGTGGGAGAAGCAAGTGTTGGACTTCCCCCAGCTTCAGACCTAACAGCTGTGCTTTAGAACTTGGACGGCAGACGAGTGATCACTGCGAAGTAGTTCCAAGAGGCAAAACATCCAGATTCTCATAGAATTTAGGAGTGACTTAGGATGTAAAGTTCTACCTTTGCCTTTAAAAAAAGAAAAAGAAATGAAAAGAAAATCCAGTGTCTCAAAAATGTGATGAAAAGGTTGTTTTAAAAGAAAGGATCAGGAAATGCCGAACCCTCTTACTTATTATCACTATTTTATACTCGAGCCTACTGATCCCAAGAGAGTCCAGTCGCCTCTGATACTGGCCCCATTATCTCTACCCTACAAATGTACCTTTATAAGAAAACAGAGGGAGGAAAAGAAAGAGAAGGTAAAAATAAAGCAAACCAAAAAATAAAAAAATAACATAAAATAAAGCAAACCAAAAAGCACGAGCAGTATTGGGCTTGATAAGTGATGAGTGGAGCTACTTGAGAAATCTGGCTGAGAATGGTTTGGGGGACTGAAGAGGCAATCCCAGTTAAGCTAAAGTGCAAATGCATTGGTAATAAGGGATCCCCGTTCTTCTGATCCCTACCTGAGCTGGTCATCCCCTACACCCACATTTCGAGGTTTAGAATGGCATACAAAGTCACGACCATCGGCTACTAAATTGCCAAGATCCTGCCGGAAGGCCAAGTGGGGAAACTGCTCTATGTCTTGACTCCTACCACCCATCGCTGGTACAGAAATCCTCCGATAATGAAAACAGCCACGAGTGATGTACACGTGACAAGATAGAACCCCCACTGAGGTGGGGGACCTCAGGGGAACAGGCCAGCTCAAAGAGGTGGGAAGAATCTTGGACCGTGCCTCGATTCCTCAGTTACAGAGTTAACATTACCCGCTGGGGTGTGTCAATTGCAGGAGAGCGTCACCACGGCCCGCCGTTGCTTCTTGCTACAGTGGTTGTCATGTTCATCACCTCCTGTGTAAATCAACACAATCCACTGACTTCCCTTGAAGGTGTGTGTCTCGTGGAGTCTCCCTACCACCGTCTCGTTCCCCTTCCTTCTGTTAGCTGCCCCAGGCCTGCCCCAGACGAGTGGTTGCCAGCGTCCCTGCACACCCTGAACTTGTAGACGTGCCTCGGCCCAGGTCCACACTGCTCCTAAAGCCTTTGGAGAGTGGTTTCCGGAGAGCCACTCATTCTCGGACTCTGCTCTTTTTCTCCTGCAAGATCGCGGGTGATTTCGTCGGCCTGCCAGGATTCGTTCACAGACACAGCCCGGAGCAGCAGCAGGCGCAGTGGACGGGCAGCATCAGGCTACAGGCCAAGGGAGTAGGCAGTGTTCGGAATCCCCGGGTGAATTCCTTTCGGGGGGCTGGAGGACAGGGCCAACAAGGAGCCAGCCACGGGCCTCGGCCCCAGAGCTCGTGTCAGAGCCCTGTGTTCCCTTAGGCACCTGCTGGGCCCCAGCTCTTCCCACTAAACCCAGTGGCTTGTGACCACAGAGTCATTTCCTCTTTCCCTGCCCCCTTCTCTGCAGACTGGACGCTGCTCGGCCAATACCAATGGACATTTATTTCCACCCTTGTCCCACCAACTCTAATCACTGTCGGGCTTCTCAAGTGAAGTGCCAGCATTTCAAATCACGTTCTACCATTGGGGTGCCACTTAGGGCCTCTTGGCTCAGGCATCTCTATCATGAGCGGTCAAGCACCGCCGTCCTCTAATCTTGGCGCCACATTCTTCTTCCTATAATCCAGCTTCTCTGATGATTTGCTCAGAATACAGATGGACTCGTCTGGCGAGAGGACACAAGCCTGGCATACACCTTTCCTGATTTAAAACCACGTGGTATTCTCTTTTTCTGTTCTCACGACGGCCTCTTGATAAGTGTACGTTTCACATGAACACGCTGACGTGTTCTGGAATTCGAATTCTTCTCAAGGTTACCCATAGTTTGTTATGATCCACAGTCCTGGGTTCCTCAAACTTTTTAAACAGGGGGCCAGTTCACTGTCCTTCAGACCCGTTGGAGAGCCGGAGTATAGTTTTAAAAAAAAACTATGAACAAATTCCTATGCACATTGCACATATCTTATTTTGAAGTAAAAAAACAAATGGGGCAAAAACACCCGGCGGGCTGGATAAATGTCCTCAGCGGGCCACATGTGGCCCGTGGGCCATAGTTTGAGGACCCCTGATCCACACAGTTGAATGCCTTGGCATAGTCAATAAAACACAAGTAAACATTGTTTTGGTATTCTCGTCACCCAGCTTAGATCCCTCTTATATCAGCAAGGTTGTCTCTTGTTCCACATCCTGTTCTGAATCCAGCCCAAACTTCTGGCAGCTCCCTGTCAATGTACTGCTGCAACCTTTGTTGGATGATCTTCAGCAAAGATTTTACTTGGCATGTGATAGCGATGATATTGTTCTATAAGTTGATCATTCTGGTGGATCACCTTTCTTTGGAATGGGTACAAATATGGATCTCTTCCAGTCAGTTTCCCCGGTTAGCCAAGTAGCTGGCTTCCAATTTTCTTGACAAGGCCACTTGAGTGCTTCCAGTGCTTCATCAGCTTGTTGAAATATTTCCATTGGTCTTTGCGTGAGGCCAGGTTGACTAGAGAGACAACTCCATTAACACTCATATATATGGACGAGAGAGCTTTATATCCAGAAGTAATCAAGCAAACATCCCAGCCCAGTCCAGGTCACAGGAGACTTAATCCATAAGAGGACCCTTCACATGGATTTTGGGCTTCTACTGACATCCACCGCCTTCTACAAATTGGATATTCATAATTTAAGCTCTGATACCATTTCCTCCGTCATATTTGTGTTTTATAATTTACACTCCTTGGATCACATAGGCTGGTATGCTTCTTCAATGGAGACTCTGTTGATGCCTCACTTCAATGGCTGCTTGTTTTAAGACGAGATGTTAAGACCCCAGATGCTAGTCTTCCTGATAACCAGGCACCATCTGGTTTCTTCACCATACTTCTTGATGGCACCCATCTCTTGAGTGATCTCTTCATGAAGCCAAGCATCAATCAGGGTCTTGCTAGAAGAACGAATTGATTTTAGATTGGGCTAGAATTAAGTGTGAGCCTAAAGCCCATTCCAATTTCTATGACCAAAACCCGTTCTTCATGAAAATCCTCAACAAGATTGGAATAGAAGGGAAGTTCCTCAGTATGGTTCAGAGCATGTGAATGAATGAATGTTTAGTGGAGAAAGACTGAGAGCATTCTCCTTGAAATCAGGAACAGACAAGGGTACCTGCTGTCAACACTTCACTATTGTATTCAATGCCCTAGGCAGAACAATAAGAGCAGACATAGAAATGAAAGGCATTCAAATTGGAAACGAAGTAAAATTATCTCTATTCACAAATGTTTTAGTTTGGGTTGACCAGAGAAACAAATTCATAGATACTCATATATAGATATAAGAAAGAGCTTTATATAAAGAGTAATTATATATTAATAAAACATCCCAACCCAGTCCAGATCAAGTCCATAAGTCTGATATTAACCATATGTCCGACACCACCTTATACATTCCTCTTCAGACTCCTCTATCCGTCTCCAGGTGGGTCTGCCCACATGCAGATATACCCACATACAAGTACCCGGTGTGATGACATCATCACACCAACCCCATCACATACACCCTGTACAAATATAGGTGTATGTGACAGGGTTGGTGCCATAATGTACTTCTGCAGACTAGTCACACAGTGTAAAGAGCAGCTACTGTGGTGAGAGCAGCTGCTGTGTTGAAAGCAGCCGTATTGGAGGTAAAAGGGCACCCCATGATATTTATAATTACTGAGTAAATGTAAAATCATGTACTGTAAAATCATCAACTACTGCAAAAAATATACCTGTACCATGGAAACTTAATCTGGATGCTAATCAGTCTTTTTATATTCATCTGTGATTGATGTGAATACTGCCCATGTGTGATAGTAACAGTTATGTAAAAAAAACAAAAAAACACACAGAATGGCAAATCATAGGAAACTTTAATGAACTGTATTGATTAAACTATGCCATGTATCATCTTTTGTATTATTAAAGCTATTGTTCTATATTATTTTTATTAGCAAACCATCATATGACAATGGATCGTGTAGAGAACGTTAAGAAAAGAAAATATAGTGAAGATTTTTTACAGTATGGTTTTGCCTCAATAATTACAGCAGAAATTGAGAAGCCACAATGTGTTATTTGCGAATCTATGAAGCCGAAGAAACAAAACGCCATTTTGTTAGCAAACATCCGAGCTTTGCCGGCAAGGAATCAACTATTTTAGAAGCAAAGCTGATGGACTCAAGAAAGCCAGACTTGACACTGGTGGCAAGTACCACAAACAAAACGTAGCAGCCATTGAAGCTTCATATTTGGTGGCACTCAGAATCGCCAGAGCTATGAAACCTCACACCATTGCTGAGGATTTACTGTTGCCAGCAGTCAAAGACATTGTTCGAGTTATGATCAGAGACAAATTTGTTACGAAATTGAGAGCACAATTTCCTTATCTAATGACACTGTCCACAGAAGAATAGATGGCATGTCTGCTGATATTCTTGATCATGTCATCCAGGAAATTAAATCTGCTCCACTTCCAATATTTAGCATCCAGCTTGATGAATCTACAGACGTTGCAAACTGTTTACAGTTCTGGTTTACGTGAGGTGTATTAATGATGGCGACTTTAAAGATGAGTTTCTTTTTTACAAACCTCTTGAATGACAACTACTGCATGTGGTGTATTTGACACAGTTCATTTCTGAAAGAACATTAAGATCTCTTGGGAAAAGGTTTGTGTTGTTTGCACAGATGGTGCTACAGCTATGCTAGGATGTCGATTTGGATTTCAACGATGTTACTGAAGGAGTCACCAAAAGTCATTGGAACTTACTGTATGATTCATCAGCAAAATTAGCAACGAAGATGCTTCCACAAGAGTTGCAAGAAGTAATGAAAAACATTCTAAATTCTGTCAATTTTGTAAAAGCGAGCACTTTAAACAGTGTACTGTTTTTGCAACTGTTTAACGAATGGGATGCACTGAATAATGCTCTGTTATTTCACCCTGAAGTGAGATGGTTGTCGAGAGGAAAAGTTTTAAAATGTGTTTTGGACCTCCGTAATGTACTCAGAACGTTTTTCAGTCAGAATGCAAGACCACACTTCAAAGCACTTTTCAGCGATAAAAGTGAACTGCAGAAAATAGCTTACTTGTTGCCATTTTTCCCATCTTGAATGAGTTAAATTTATAACTGCAAGGACCAAACGCAACATGCCTCGATTTGTCTGAAAAGATCTGTATTAGTCTGGGTACTTTAGAGAAACAAATCCACAGAAACTCATGTATAAGAGAGAGTTTTATATAAAGGTTAAGTGCACATCAAGAAAACATCCCAATCCAGTGCTGCCCAAGCCCACAAGTCCAACATTAACCCATTAACCCATGTGTCTGACACCAATCCACAAAGTCCTCCTCCATCTCACAAAACAGACGCAATGATGCCGACTGCAGGAGGAAAGCTGAGTCAGTGAACGTGTAAGCATCTCAGCTCTGGCAGGGGTCTCCACATGGCTGCACCAGCACCCAGGGCTGCATCAGGGTAGGTACATGTGGCTTCTCCTTGGAGATGTCTTGCAGGAAGTCAGTCTTGCAAGCTAAAGCAGGGAACTGCTTTTTTTGTGATGGTCCAACCGTCACAAAACAAGAGACCTGTGAACTAGAAAGGCAAGGCTCACTGAGCCATTTACCCCTCCGCCCTTCAATTAACCCCGCATGTGTTTATTGGCCAGGTTGGCACAATAAACTAACTACCTCAAGATCCAATCATTCCAAATGAAACTTCAGCTTTGGCAAAAAAATTGGATGAAAATAAAATTTACATGTGGCCTACCTTATCTGCTTTCTTTGAGGAACATGACATTGAACCAGACAAAAGGATGACGATGATAATTTCTGTGAAAGAACACTTACTCGCACATGCTTGCAGACGAAATTTCATCATACATTCCAAATCTACCTGACACCCCATCTGCACTTGCCGGAAGCCCATTCACAGTCAAAGGGAAAGATGCTCCTGAGACGGCACAAGAGGAGTCGTTGGGCTTATTAACAGCAATGCATCGGGAACTGATTTCTCTACAACGCCAGTGACAAAATTCTGGATCAAGTGTTTGCAGTCATATCACGTTCTGTCTGAGACAGTGTTGCGTCTTCTTCCATTTCCAACAACATAGCTTTGTGAAGCAAGGTTTTTCAGCTTGTTGGTCATCAAATCTAAACACAGAAGTAGACTTGTGGTGGAAGATGATCTTCGTGGTGCTCTTGCAAACACTGCCCCGAGAATTTCTGATTCCGAAAGAAGCTGTCTCAACCTTCGCACGGACGTTGGCTTTTTACGCATACTGTCGCAAAATGTAGCCATGTAGTTGACTGCTGGTATATTAAGATGGTTAACCATGCTTCGAGACAAAATTTCATTTATTTGTAATTAGAAATAAATATTTCACATGATATAATTGCATGTTTTTATGATCCATCACTGTGCTTTAATTATGTTCAGTTTGTAACAATGAAAATACATCCTGCATATCAGATATTTACATAACCATTCATAACAGTAGCAAAATTAAAATTATGAAGTAGCAACGAAAATAATTTTATGGTTGGAGGGGTCACCACAACATCAGGAACTGTATTAAAGGGTTGCGGCATTAGGAAGGTTGAGAACCGCTACACTAGACAGTAGGCCCCTCGAGCACAATGTTTGTTTTAGCAAAATTTAGCACAACATATAATTAACTGCATATAATATTATGTCTCGGAATTTTATTATCGTTCATTGAAAACATGTTGTCTAAAAATAATAATAATAAAGGCTATCAGCCTTTCTGGTGATCAACATTGAATGTCGAGGAAGGATGAGAAGCTAAGAAGGAGGCAGGGAAACTAGTTTAAGATCTATCTAGATGAGATCAAATTTGCAACGGTAATTTGACTGATTGGATAGGAAATTGAGAGGGCAGCGAATTTGTGTTCGTGGAGGAGGAACAATTCAGAAAAGGTCAGAATGGCTGCACAATGTGGCAAATGTAATCCTAAAGGCGCTGTTGAGCGGTGTGCGAAGCTTCGCTGTGTGTTTTGTCATCAACAAACACACAAAACCCAAACCATTATCTTTCAAAGAAGAAAACCCTGTGACGCCATCTTGAGTCAGAGGGAACTGGACTTGGCAAGTGCTTATGTCACATGTGCCCACACTTATTTGGCCTGCCACCACCTTTTCAGAAAAAAGAAAAGCTAAACTAAACGCCCACTGGCACTTGAAAACCTTTGTCCTATAGTCCTTAATCCAGGTCAAAGTCTGGTTTTGTAGACCCCTTGATCATTCTAGCTTCCCCCCACCCCCACCCCACCCCCGTGGCAGCATCACCCACATTGAGAGCACTGGATGTGAACATATCTCTATCCAAGGTCCTGGGATCTACCCCGTTTCCCCGAAAATAAGACAGTGTCTTATATTAATGTTTGCTCCCAAAGATGCGCTAGGTCTTATTTTCAGGGGAT
>NW_022103921.1:3249721-3268070 GCF_000313985.2 Echinops telfairi
GGGGGGGGGGGATGCCTTCTATTTCATCGAGAGGCAAAACTGTAAGTAGGTCTTATTTTCGGGGGATGTCTTACTTTTGGGGAAACAGGGTAGCTTCTGTCAAGGCCATCATCCACAGGGTTGTACGGTTGCTTTGCTTTGAGGGCTTTGATCAGGCGTGGGCGTGGGGATGATGTCCCAGAATGCAGTGTTCCTGCGCTGCAGTGATGTTACATGAGAACGTGGTTTTGTTTTCTTCATTCTAGGAAGGAGCTTTTGTCTACTTGGCTCTTGTAGGAAACATTGCAGATACCGATGGGTTGCTTGCGTCATTGTGTAAGTAATTTAAAATATTTGTCAGCTAAGATATGTGAAGAGATTAATCGCATGCGTTGCCATCTGTCCCACCTACTGTATAATTCTATTGATAAGAAATGTCCAGAATAGGGACATCTTTAGAGATAGTGGATTAGTGATGGCCACGGAGTAAAGGGGAGCCTCTGGGTCATGTAAATAATTGACAAGTGAAGGTATTGGGCTGCGAACCAAAAGATTGGAAGTTCAGGTCTGCCCAGCAGTGCCTTGGAGAAAAGACCTGGTGATCTACTTCCGAAAAATCAGCCATTGGAAACAATATGGGACACAGTTCGATCTAGACACACATAGAGTCTCCGTATGTCAAAATTGACCCCCCAGAAATTCTGGTAGACTGGGACTTGGTGAAGCAAGGAGTGGTGAACAGGGTACTGGAGAGAATGAGGAATACCTGCGCAAGAATGATGAAAATATTCTAAAATTAGATTGTGATGTTTGCTGTGTAACTGCACAAAATAACCATTGGATTGTACACTTAGTTGGCAAAGTGTATAGTCTGGGAATTTTGTCTCAAGATTTATCTATAAAAACCTGTCTATTGTAAATGGAGTGGGAAGAGTATGTAATCTTTAAACTGGGTGTTTTTCCTGCTTTTAACATCAGCGTTTTCTTTTAATTTTAAGTATATTAAGGTAAGTAAAAATAATTATACAAAATTTTAGAAATCTTTATTAAATATAAATATCAAAATATGAAACTATCGTTTCTCATCTCTCTTCCATCCAAGTCTGTACACTTTTTAAAAATGTGTAATTGCAAATTAGATGGTTTTATAGAGCAGGTAATCCGCTTTATATTCAGTATTTCATACACGTTTTTATGAGTTGGAGATTTGTTCCATATTTTTCTCTCATTTTATCTAGGGCCTTCTAATGGGTCCCTTTCAATTGGTATTATTAGCCAGCGACCACCTAGTTCTTCTGACCGCAGGGTTATAGAGACTGATGTTTGCATGATTTGTCAGACGATTTTGACATGTCTTTCGATTGTCATCCCTCTTTCCTCTGGATAGGGAGAAAGCGACAGTCGTGCCTTAGATGGCTGTTCCATTTTTAAGATCTGGTCACTATTCACTCAAAGAGTATGTAGAGCATTGTCTTGTGACAATTATGCCAATTGACTTGGGTGTCATCCACGACTATGGTCCTGAGCCCCCAGCCCAGTGATTCAGTCCCTCGGGTGTTCGGTTAAATATAAGTGTTAGTAACTGCCCCTTGACTGCTCCACCACAGTCATGGATATATTGTAACGAAAGGAAACACACACTTACAAATACCCTCTGTAAGTCTTTGTCTATTCCGGGGAGTACTTCCCGTCTTCCTCCCACACCTGTTCAGTCTGCGGGTCTAACTCAGCCTCTACTCAGAGATCGCTACTATTGTAAGATGATGTCCACAGCAGTGTTTCCCGCTGTTGCCTTTAACTCTTCCAACTTCCCGATGGCTTGCCCTGCTCTAATCATTTCTTGCCAGTTTCCCTCTCCCTGTATATTGTATACTGCATCCTGTCATCCTTTCCCTCTTACTGTATACTGTCATAGTTTCCCTCTAACTGTATACTGCCTTGAGGATCCTTGGGGTTACACATTGGGATGCTAATGATAAAGTCAGCAGTTTGAAACCACCAGCCGTTCTGAGAGAGAAAGAGGGCTTTCTGTCCTTGTAGAAACCCACAGGAGCAGTTCTATCCTGTCCTATAGTTTCCCTATGAGTTGGCATCGACTCAATGGCTGTGAGTGAGTGTGTGTGTGTGTGTGTGTGTGTGTGTGTTTAGTTTACTGCCTTTCCCTTTGCCCAGGTTAACTGTCATCTACCCTCTAGCCAATAACTTTCCCTCCCTTACTTTCCTTACCATCTCAGTAGCCATCAAAAAGGGGTTCTTTTCGTGTAAACACCTTCTTTTGACTTTTTAAAATAGTGGTCTCATGTACTGTTTGTCTTTTGCGGAGCGACTGGTTTCAGTCAGCAAAATATCTACAGGTTCATCCATCTGATGATATGTTGGCAGATTCATTGTTGCCTAGTGTTCCATTGGGTGTGTGTACCAGTCATTCTTCTACTGATGGGCATTTTCATTGTTTCTAGCTTTTTGGTATTGTGAATAGTGCTATAAGGAACAAGAGTGTGCATTTATCTATTCATTTGTTTGCCCTATTTGTTTGTTGGCTGCCTAAATGTCTTCTTAGACAAACTGTCCTGTCCTCGGTCCATTTTTAATTCGATTGTTTATTTTGTTGAGTTTTTTTTCTATAGTTTTAGAAATCGGTTCCTTGGCTCATATGTTGGTGCCAAAAGTTTTTCCCCCTTTTGTGTACTCTCTTTTTTACTCTTAGTGAAAAATTTTGATGCACATACATGTCTGATTTTTAGGAGATCCCGTTGTGTGTTTTATGTTGTGTTTAGATTGTGTGTTTTATGTTGTGTTTGGCAATATATTTCTGTGATATATTAGGTACCCTAAGTTTGCCTCTGTTTTTAATTAGTTATCTTTGTAGTTCTAGCTTTTACATTTAGGTCTTTGATTCATCTTGACTTTGTTTTTGTGTATGGAGTGAGGCATGTTTCACTCTTCTGCAAACGCATATCCAGTTTTGCCAGCCCTGTTTATTAAAGAAACTCTCTTGTCACATTCAGTGTGTTTTCGCCCTTTGTCAAAGATCATCGGTCTGTATGAGAAGAAAATGTTCAAAATTGATTGTGGTGATGATTGCACAAATATTCTTAATCTGATTGAATGATTAAATTGTATGATATATGAAATATGTGCCAGTAAAGCTATTTTTTTAAGATCATCTATATGTTAGCAATACTTTTGACTTACCCTCATATATCTGTAGCCCTGTAGGTAATTTCCAAAATCTTGTTCTACAATGATACAAAGCAGCCTACAAATATTCCTCTTCAGGTTCACTATAATTCACTCAACATTCAGTTAATGGCCACTATTAGATAAACTGGGAACTGCTAGCTGAAAGTGGGCAGTTCAAACCCAGCAGCCACTCTGTGGGAGAAAGATGAGGCTATGTGCATCTGTAGAGATTTATAGTCTCTACACAGCTACATTAGTTAAAGCAGGCTGGTACTGGTACAGTGATAGATCCATAGACCAATGGAACAAATAGATAACCCAGAAATAACCGCGTCTACCTACAGGGGACTGCCTTTCAACCAAGGATCAAAAAATATTAAATGCGACAGGGACAAATGGTTCTGGAAAACTTGTACTTGCGTCTGCAGAAGAATGAAACAAGACCCCAGTCGTTTTCCAGGCACAAAAATGGACTCATGCTGGATTAAATGAGACATAAATGTAAACTCCAGCATTATAAGGATCATCAGTGAGAACATGGGGACAAACTTAAGGACCCTATTGCAGGATATACACAGGAACTACTAATTTTTTTGATTTAATCATTTTATTGGCGGCTCGTACAACACTTATCACAATCCATCCATCCATCCATTGTGTCAAGTACATTTGTACATTTGTTGCCATCATCATTTTCAAGGCATTGTCTTTCTACTTGAGCTCTTAGTATCAGCTCCTCATTTTTCCCTCCCCCCCATGAAAAGTATTATTATTTTGTCATGTCTCACACTGTCGGATGTTTCCCTTCACCCACTTTTCTGTTGTCCGTCCCCCAGGGAGGGGGTGATATGTAGATCCTTGTAGTCGGTTCCCCCTTTCTACCCCAACTCCTCTCTGCCCTCCTGGTTTTGCCACTCTCACCACTGGTCCTGAGGGGGATCATCCACCCTGGACTCCCTGTGTTTCCAGTTCCTATCTGCACCAGTGTACATCCTCTGGTCTAGCTGGATTTGTAAGGTAGAACTGGGATCATGATAGTGGGGTGGGTGGGGAGGAAGCATTTAAGAACTAGAGGAAAGTTGTGTGTTTCATCATTGCTACACTGCACCCTGACTAGCTCGTCTCCTCCCGCGACCCTTCCATAGGGATGTCCAGTTGCCCACAGATGGGCTTTGGGTCCCCCACTCTGCACTCCCCCTCATTCACAATGATATGATTTTGTCTTCCTTGATGCCTGAAACCTGATCCCTTTGACACCTCGTGATCACACAG
This sequence comes from Echinops telfairi, assembly GCF_000313985.2. Taxonomy (NCBI): domain Eukaryota; kingdom Metazoa; phylum Chordata; class Mammalia; order Afrosoricida; family Tenrecidae; genus Echinops; species Echinops telfairi. The sequence continues at coordinate 3,254,156 of NW_022103921.1, forward strand.
GCTGGTGTGCTTCTTCCATGTGGACTTTACTGCATCTCAGCTAGATGGCCTCTTGTTTACCTTCAAGCCTTTAAGACCCCAGGCGTTATATCTTTTGATAACCGGGCACCATCAGCTTTCTCCACCATATTTGCCTATGCAAACATTTGTCTTCAGCGATTGTATTGGGAAGGTGAGCACACCATGATATGATTTTGTGTTCCTTGATACCTGAAACCTGATCCCTTTGACACCTTGTGATCACCCAGGCTAGTGTGCTTTCCATGTGGGCTTGGCTGCTTCTCAGCTAGATGGCCACTTGTTTACCTTCAAGCCTTTAAGACCCCAGATGCTTTATCTTTTGATAGCCAGGCACCATCGGCTTTATTCACCACATTTGCTTATGCATCCATTTGTCTTCAGCGATCGTGTCAGGAAGGTGAGCATCATGGAATACCAGTTTAATAGAACAAAGTGTTCTTGCATTGAGGGAGTACTTGAGTGGAGACCCAATGTCCATCTGCTACCTTAATACGAAACCTATAAATATATGCACATAGATCTATTCCCCCCTCGTGATAAATAAGTATATGTACATATGTACATACCTGCATCTAGACCTCCACAGAAGCCATTTACCTCCTAGTTTTTTCTTCTATTTCCTTTTACTTCCCTCTTGTCCTACTATCATGCTCAGCCTTCATTTGGGTTTCAGTACTTCCCCTCGGCCACATTACCCGTGCTCAAGCCCTACCAGGCCTCCCACACCCTCCCCACCACCGACTTTGGATCACTTGTTCCCTTGTCCCTGAGTTTGTTAACATGACCTCCTTTCCCCCCACCTCCATGTCCCCCCAAAACCGTCGGTCCTGTTGCTGTCTTCTCCAGTTTGTCCAAGTATGCTCCCTTCTTGATTCACTCCATTTTGGGGGTTCAGACCGCGCTGCTTCCCCACCATGTGACCCACAGTCTGCTCCACTGAGGGGACAGCGTGACATGTGCTGTTGTCATTTGCCCAGTCCCCTCTGTGAGGGACTACCAATTATAATATAAGCACACACAGTGGAAGACAAACTAGATGACTGGAACCTGCTTTAAAAAAAATGCTTAAGCATATCAAAAGACTCTGTCAAAAGAGTAAAGGAACTGCTGATGGATGCTTGGAAATACCTTTACCTTTGCGCTCTCCTCCCCAGTCCCCAGCCTTGACTTGTGACCCCCAGGAGCATTGGGACTCATATGACCTAGCTAGTCAGACCCCGAGCCCAAATCATTTTCCCAGTGAAAGTAAAAGTAGAGAATCAGAGTAGGACATGGCCAAGGCCCAGAATTAACTGGATGCTATTCTACAGTGTCTCCTGGAGAGGAGCCACGTGAACAGGGAGTGACTAGATGAGGAAGCTGGGAAGACACCTGCAGACACCCACCATAAGGACTGCTCCATTGCAGCCACTTCCCTCCCCAGCTGCAGCAAGAAGAGGAGAGAGATGATTGGTGGGCTGGCCAAGGGAGGGCCTTAGCAATTCATCACATATGTGATCCAGCTGTTTGACCCGAGCGTGGACTTGCCCCAGTTCTGTGAGAACCCCCCCTATGTACCTCATCTGCTGTGCCCGGATACACAAGAGCCCCGCCTCATGAGAGCGAGAAGGTTCACCTACTCCACTACTACCCCCACTACCTGAGGATGAGGAGGGGTCCAAGGTTACTAAGAGCAAGAGTCATGATGTGCACAATCTGCCCCCATTCACGGCCCCTGGAGATCCCTGCAGAACTCAGACGCCCTCCCCACTGCACCCTGAGATCCAGGATACCCCGGATGATGAGCCCACTGAACCCTCGCCCTCCACACTCATCTACTGCAACACGCAGCCCTGGACACGCACTCACCAGAGATGGAAGCATGAAGATCCTACGGGAGATGTACAACTGACAGTGATATCTCACCGCCTTCCCACCCCAATAAAAATCCCCCTCCTGAAAACGGGGAACTGATCACAATGATCTACATATAACCTCTTCCCTGAGGGACGGACAATAGAAAAGTGGGTGAAGGCAGATATCGGTCACTGGAAGACATCAAAAAATAATAATAATTTCTAAACTATCAAGGGTTCATGGTGAGAAAGGGAAGGCTCCGGAGGGAGGGGGGAAATGAGGAGCTGATACCAAGGGCTCAAGTCGAAAGAAAATGTCTTAAAAATGATGATGGTAACAAATGTACAGATGTGCTGGACACAATAGATGTATGTATGTATCGTGATAAGAGCTGTATGAGTCCCCAATAAAATGATTAAAAAAAAAAATCATCCTTCTCTGCAAAAAAAAAGCAAAACAAGAGCCTACAAGTTGTGGGGGCAATCGTTAGCAATGGCACAATGGGCAAGGGACTCCTTACTGAAATCTATAGAATTCTACAAAGCCTCAATAAGAAAAACACAAACCCATTAAAAAGTGGGCCAAAGACATGAACAGCCCTGCACCAATGACACTCAAAAGGCTGACAAACATGAAAGAAAGCTCACGATCCCTAGCCACCTGCGAGATGCAAATCAAAATAATAATGAGCCAGTTCAAGACAACAAATGGTGGAGAGGCTGTGGGAAAATTAGAACGCTTAATTAAACACTGCTGGTTGCCTTGTAAACAGTTAAACTATTGTGTAAAACAATATGGCACTACCCATAACAACTGGGTATAGAAATCTTATCTGACCCAGCATTACTTCTGGTGGGGATACACGCCAAAGAAGTAGGAAAAAGAAGACACGCATAGGCACCCCCATGTTCACACCCATGTTCACTGCAGCACAGTTCACAATAGCAAGGAACAGGAAGCAGCCCAAAGGCCCATCAGTAAAGGAATGGACAAAGAAAGCCGGTACACGTTAGGTTCTTGGAATTGGAATGCCTCAGTTCTTGCTTTGTGGTCCTGAAAGAACTCCTGCGGCAGAAGCACAGGGGTCATCCAAGTGAATTGGTACGAGGAAAAGGGAAGTTTCAGGTCTTACGGTCTCAAAAAGTACAGGCGGTTTCTGGAAGGGATATGAGGCAAAACCATGAGGAAGGAATACAGGAACAGGAGCACAAAACCACGCCTGAGGAACCAGGAAATCCCAGAGGCCAAGAGGGTGTACCGGGCTGCACACCCTGCTTTTATTCCCTCCTGCCTCACTGGCTGGGGAGGCGTGGTTGAGGGCATTGGCCTAGCTGAATGGAGGCCCACCTGTGTGCTGTCATGTGACTGGGCCTCGTCTGTGCGCCCAGGTGGACCTCCCACCTGGGCCTAGGAGGCTTGTGTCTGAGCATGCTCGGTTTGGATCTTTCCATAGGTGTCTAATTTCTTTCCAACCCTTTTGGTGTGCCCCTGTGCAGGCACTGGGAAGACAACCCTCTTAGTACCTCTTCTGGCTACCTAACACATACACACAGTGGAATCTGTACTATGCATCCCTAAAAAGCCGTGATGAAACCATGAGACGCCTTATGACACGGATGGGCCTGGAAAGCATTAGGCTGAGTGCAGTGAGTCAATCACAAAAGGACAAATATTATATGAATCCACTGCTAATTAGGATAAACGCCAAGACAAAGGCAGGCTTCTGTCCTCGGGTCATATAATCTTCTAATCCTTTCTCCCAAGCAACAAGATAGCGTGCCTGCCCAGTGCCCAGGAACCATATACAGTGAAGCCTCGTTTATCGCGGTTCATCCGTTCTAGACCCTACCGTGATAAATGAAATTCCGCGAAGTAGGATTCCTTATTTGTAAATCAAATATTTTCATAGTTAGAGCATAGAGGACATGAAAAAAACACCCTTTAGTCACCATTACACTCGTATTACCCAATTTATTAAACGAAAAAGGGAAAATACAGTAAAACCTTTTGGACGTTACAATAATCATTTATTATTTATTATATTATTTATGGCATCTAGTTTACAGTATTACATATTTCACATACAGTATTATTATACATAGTTCTTACAAATACTGTAATCAATGGCGTGCAACCTCCACGATTTTCTTGCCATCTTTGATCATATCCAAAAGTTTTACCTTTTCCTGGATGGTGAGCATCTTCCTCTGGCGCTTATTTTTATTGTCAGAAGGCTTAGAAGAAGAAGCTCGTTTAGGAGCCATCATAGGGCTTAGATAAAATTTCTTTAAAATCGCAAACAATTACAGTACACTGTACAAAAGCAAAAATGCATCTGATACGTAGCTCCGATACGTAGCGATGCAGACAGAAGCGTGTACAGTATGAGCCAATCAGTGGCAGTAATGACAGAGCATGCGCTGTTACGCAAAAACCGCGATAGAGTGAAGCCGCAGAAGTCGAAGCGCGAAGTGGCGAGGGTTCCCTGTATTTGTACATCTGAAAAACCACTTTTAAAGAGGAGATCTCACCTCAGCTGGAGCCATTTTCTCATGATGTGAGTAGAGGAAAAAGATCAATTAGTTCCTGCCATATAACATTGTTCTATAGTCACCCCAAATCAATAGACACTCCTGTAAGAGTCATGAATGAACTCTAATAGACATTAAAGTCAAGGGGTGGGGGGCATGTCTGTAGCAGAGAAGGGGGTTGGCCTTCTGTTGGTGGGTAAACTGGGTGGAGCAACCTATCATTGGGAATAACACTTAAAATTACTTATACAGACCCCCAAGGGGAGAATACATCCTGTATTAAGTTCCTATTTGGGCACTTTTGCCCTAGTTTCTATTAGCCTTTGGTGATCCGGGCTAGGTGCTTTAGAGAACTGGGGCATAAGACTGCCCTTTGGAGATGCACAACATTTTTTCATAAACACACCAGAAAGATCCAATTTGGAAACCTCACTAAGCAAACGGGACACCTTAAACTCAGCTATAGCAGATTTAAGGCACTGAAAAACTCCATTAGTCTTCAGGCTGAAACACCCTAGTATAAGAAGGGAATGACTGCTATCCCAGGGTTATGGAATTGGTGGACATTGGATTTTGGTTTTGATCTCTTGCTTTGAGGATGTCAATGAATGGTGGCTTGTAACTACCATGTATTTGCTGTTTTCATGCTCTTTTGCTTTGTTTTATGATGGGTTATTCTAGCAGGAATGGTTCTGTCTTTGTGAATGAGTGTTATTGAAAGTTCGGTCTCCCTTTTCCTTGGCAAGATGGAGGAGTATGACTTAACTATAAGCACATTTTTTTTAACTACAAAATCATACAAACCTTTATTTGAAAAAACAAGAACCAAACGTGAAGCTATTGTTTCTCCACAGATCCTCCATCTAGGGTTATATACTTCTTTTTTTTTTTAAAATCGTTTTATTAGGGGCTCATACAACTCTTACTACAATCTATACATACATCGATTGTGTAAAGCGCATTAGTACATTCATTGCCCTCGTCATTCTCAAATTCAAAGCAGGAACATCTGTACAATTGACAGGAGCCCCCCCGGCTCCAAACTTATTCTCTTACAAGCAGCGCCATCCACTCTGCCTGCCTTTACTAACCCCTTAAAAGAGCTTTAGAATTTCAACACCCCTCACTGATTCCCTTGACCACCTACTGAGGTGAACCCATGTGTGTGGGCTGTCACTAAACCTTGGGTTGCACCATCAGCAACCATTTGCGCCATCAGCCTATTTGTATCAGGTTAAAAAAACCTTTGAGATTTCCCAACATGCCTCGGTACCCTATTGCCCTCTGGCACTTAAAAAGCCTTAACGCTATAATCTCAAAACTCCTCAAGATGGGTCTGTTGAGGCCAACTTACTCTCCCTACAATACACAGAGTCCTGCATTTCACCAAACTCGATGGCAGCTACACACTTGGTCTTAAAGCCATCAACTCTACTGTCTTGCCTATTCATCCCATTGTTCCCAACCCTTATACTCTGTTCTCCACTGTTCTGCCCTATCCTATCAGGGAAAAAGTGCCAATCAAACCGTCTTAAATGTTCTTTTAGCTGCCAGAAATCATATGCACCAAGAAGTGACGTTCCGGTGGCAGCTAGTAGGAAAGTTTGAATGGATGGTGTTCATGAAAGAGGGAACAAGGAAGTAGTTTTGACTTGAAAATAGAATGTCTGGCTGAGCCAGCATATGAAAGAGAGCAAAGCTAAACTTGAGGATATGCAGCAAGTTGTAGAAGGTTTGTGGAAAGGTTAACTATCTGTCAGGGTTTACAATACCTGCAAATGGTGTGTTTTTAAGAGGTTAAAGAAAGTCATTGTGCCTTAGAATGCCTGGTTGTCCCAAAGGATGGATAGTAAAGCAGAACTTGAAGGTAGGCAGTAAGTCGTAGAAGGTTTGAAGAAAGTGGATTTTATATGCCTTGGTTTATAGGACCTGCAAACGATAAGTCTTTAAAAGAAAAGAATATTAATAACTGATTTGAAATCTTGAACCTCATGGTTCCTACCACTTATGGAACATCTTAGTTTAATATGTATAATTATGTGCTTTGGACCCTGTTTGTTTCGCTGTTTTTAAAATTTTTGCAGACATGTCTTCACCAGCCAGACCTGCATGGAGCTGCATATGGCTGGATTCCAAGCCGTCAAGCGAGATCGCTGGACCCTGCTGAAACAGGACAATTTTAGGTTGTTCATTGCCCATGTCCAGCAGGAAGAAATTACAGAAGAAAAAACACCTTTGCCCGTATTCCATATTTTTTAAAGTCAGGAATAAAGGGCCCAGCAGTTCTCAGCCATAGCCAGTATCTCGAACCCCTTCTCCATCCCCGCTGAGCAGAATGACACCTCACCTTCTCAAGAGGTTTTAGGGGAACCTTCCCCCCACTCTTCACTGTTCCACTGGTGCTATAGCCAGTGGGGTGGGGTCGGGGGAGTAGTGCTGGTTGCTTTTAGAAATAATAATTTACTTCTGTCCCCAAAGTTTATTAACTCGGGTTTCCTTTGTTCTCGCTCTCGGACTTCCTTCACCTTGTGAGGCCATACATCCCTCTGTCTCTTCCTCTCTTTAGCCCTCCCCTTCCTTCCTTCCTTCCTTCCTCCCTCCCTCCCTCCCTCCCTCTCTCTCTCTCTCTCTCTCTCTCTCTCTCTCTCTCTCTTTCTTTCTTTCTGCTATTCTCTCCACTCTGTCTTCCAATCTCCCCTCACCCTGCCCCCTTTACTCTCATCCCAGTCTAAATATCCTGGCAGGTCATTAGCGCTAATAAGACCTGTTAATTAAAACCCGTGCTCAGCTTTCCTCTTATTCCCGTTCTAACAAAAAGCTTGTCTTTTTTTAATGGTATAAAACAATTCTCGTACAGGAATGCAAAATTATTGTTTGCCATGAGTGTTTTGAACATCGACATGTCTTAATTTTCTTCTTGGGCAATGAATGTACAAATGCGCTTTACACAATTGATGTGTGTATGGATTGTGATAAGAGTTGTATGAGCCCCTAATAAAATGATTTTTTTTAAAAAATTTTTCTTCTTAAAATTTGCATTTACTGGGAAATGAGTGTGTATAAACCTTTAAGTGTATAATAAGCTCTTATCTTCATTGTGGATATGTGATATAACTGCAGTATCCCTTTCGGGAAGAGGAGAAGGGGTTTCTTTACAAGTCTTAATTAACTGTAATTTCACTTTTGACTTTAAGCTACCAACTTAGGACTTTGCAAAAAAAATTGAGGGTGATTCAAAAGAGGCTGCTTCACCACTAAACTCACTGTCACTGAGATGTTTTAGAAAATTAAAAACATAGCAAAATGATTGTACCCTATAATTTATCCTGACCTCCATAAAATATGGAAAATTCACATTTTCATATTGATCACTAGTAAGAAATATACAAATGACATAAACTTTTTAACCTAAAAAGTCAAACTACAACCATATACTAATTTCTAAGATTTATGAAGAGACTTCAAAATATACAAATGTCAGGCTTCGCTGTCAATTGCCAGTTTTAATCTGCCTTTTAATAAAGAAACACTGCAGTATTTACTACAAATTGGATGCACTTTTTCAAATAATGTCTTATAAAAGTAATGCCTTGCTAACTATTATACATCCAAATAACTACAATATCTGAAGAAGCAAGACTGCTTTTTCAGTTACAGGGCTTGCCTTAAAACAAGCAGCCATATAAGTGAGGCATCAGCCAAGTTCACATAGAAGTAGCACCCTAAGCTGTCCGAGCTAAGGATTGCAAATAACAAAATCCAAATCCAAAGGAGGGAATGGTAGGAGACTAAATTCTGAACAACTAGTTTGCAGGAGGCAAATCCCAATCTATTGGAATCCCAGTCTGTTGCAGGGTCTTCACATGGATTAGGCCTCTGGTGAATCTCCTCTGATCATAATCCAGGGATATGAATAGCCTGGCTGCCGGTCAGTGCCTTTAGAAAGTGGATTCTGGCAGATGTAGTTAGGTTAAAATGTAACACTTTATCATTTGATCTCCCGCATGACTAATTTTAAAGCCGTTTCCGTTTTTGATTTTTTAAATATATATATTGATACTTGATATATTTTTGATACTCTGTTTTCTGAGGTTTTTCTGTTTTATTTTGTCGCTGTTGTCAGGCTTTGTTGTTTTGTTTGTTTTCTATGATTTTCTGTGTGTGACATACTGAATAAGTGCATCTATAGACACAGTCACTGTAATAATAATTTCCTAGGGTCAGCCAGGGGACGTTGGGGGGAAACGGGGAGTGTGGCAATTACATAATGTCCTGTCAACTTGAGAAAGGGTGGAGTCTAGCCTGTCAATCGGGTCACAGCTTGATGACCTCATTTGGAGGTGCGAAGGAGTAAATAGCTCACTGGAGGCCAGATACACACTCTCCGGGTGAGACATTCCTTTTGACAAGCCACATGAGACAACGCTGATAGAGCCAGAGGACAGGAGCTGGAGGAGCCACATGGAGACCCACATCAGGGCTGAGATAATTCCACCACTACTAGATCCATAAGACTTTCCACCCACTGGCCTGTGATCTTCCTGCGTTCAGCGTGATCGCATGGCCACGTGAGTCTAAAGAGGAATCTGTGGACTAGTATTGACCTATGGGGTCATATCAGACTTATGGACTTGATCTGGACTGGGCTAGGATTTTTTCATAATATTCAATTGCTCTTGTATCTAAAGCTCTTAAACACTTATGCGTGTCTATGAATTTGTTTCTCTAGTCAGCCCAGATGAACAGGGAGCCGACAATAATAAGTACCAAAAAGAAGAGAATGTTCTAAAGTGATTGTGGTAATGATCACACAACTGTTCTTACTATGATCGAATTATTGAATTGTGTAATTGAATTATACTCCAATAAACCTATGAAAAAGTTTACTGTCTCAGAAACCCTATATTGGGTCACTGTGGGTCAGATTTGACTCGAGGGCAGTGGGGAGCTACCAGGTGCTGTGTTTCAGCACACTCCTTTGCCATTTAAACAAAACAGTTTTGCTCAGGGGAGGGTTTTATATATCATGGCAGTTCCGCATTGTTTATCTCATATAGATTCTATCTCCATCCTGGGTCGTTATCAATAGCTGCCCACTCGACTCTGACTCATGGTGGGTCACTCCAGAGTGTTCGAGAAGAATTGGGTGCTCCATAAGGTTTTCAATGGCCAATTTTTTAGAAAATAAAACACCAACCCTTTTTTCTGACGTTCCTTTGGGTGGACTTGAACTTCCAACCTTTCTGTTAGCAGTTGATCATGATAATTATTTACATCACCAAGAGACTCCATTAGCAATAGGGAAATTTTTCTACAGAATTGACCCAGCTATAGTTAGTGCTTCTAAAAACAAAACATGTATCATCTTTTTTAAAAATCATTTTATTAGGGGCTCATACGACTCTTATCACAATCCATACATACATCAATTGTGTAAAGCACATTTGTACATTCATTGCCCTCATCATTCTCAAAACATTTGCTCTCCACTTAAGCCCCCGGCATCAGGTCCTCATTTTTACCCCTCCCTCATGAGCCCTTGATAATTTATAAATTATTATTTTGTCATATCTTGCCCTGTCCGACGTCTCCCTTCACCCACTTTTCTGTTGTCCGCCCCCCAGGGAGGAGGTCACATATAGATCCTTGTAATCTATTCCCTTTTTCCAACCCACTCTCCCTCTACCCTCCCAGTATCGCCACTCACACCATTGGCCCTGAAGGGCTCATCCGCCCTGGATTCCCTGTGTTTCCAGTACCTATCTGTACCAGTGTACATGTATCATCTTGAATAACTCCCAGACTCCAGTCAGTAGCCATTGAGGTGTTCCAAGCTGAGCACAGTCAGGTTACTCTCCGTTTCCAAGGATGAGCTAAATGTAACTATAACTTTTTGATGAGCAGGTCAGTTATTTGTTGCTTGCCAGTTGCTGGCAAAGCCCTAGAGGTCAAAGGATGCAGCCTTTGGAACAGTTGTACACTGTCCAAATTGGGTTGATAGGAGTAGCAACTGACTCAAGGGCACACCACAATAGCAGCACTTGTTGTCTCCGTGCACTGTCGTCAATGGCACAGGGGTGACTTAGGTGATAGAAGCCTATTGGAGGCCTTACTTTCTGTTTCCCCCCCAGACCTCTGGCTCAGCCACGTTTAGGCACCAAAGATCGCAACCTCATCACCAGGCTTTCTAATACTCCACATTGCCTTTAGATGTTGTGTTAGTCTAGGTATTTTGGAGAAACAAATCCACAGCAACTCATGTATAAGAGAGAGTTTTATGTAAAGAAAAGGTGCATCACGAAAACATCCCAACCCAATGCTGCCCAAGCCCACAAGTCCAACATTAAGCCATTAACCCAACACCAGTCCACAAAGTCCTCCACCTCACAAAACAGAGGCAATGATGCCGACTGCAGGAGGAAAGCTGAGTCAGTGAACGAACAAGCATCTCAGCACTAGCAGGGGTCTCCACACGGCTGCTCCAGTACCCAGGGCTGCATCGGGATAGGTCCATGTGGCTTCTCCTTGGGGATGTCTTGTAGGAAGTCAATCTTGCAAGCTGAAGCAGGGAACTGCTAAGGCAGCTGCACCCGGTGAAACCATCACAAAACAAGAGACCCGAGAACTAGAAAGGTGAGGCTTCACCACCCATTTATCCCTCTGCCTTTCAATTAGCCCCACATGTGATTATCGGCCAGGCTGGCACAATGAACTAACTCAGATGTTAAACAAAGATTGGGTCACCATTAATCAGATGATCAGGATACCCCCTCCCGCTACCCACTGACTTTGTCAGCTTTGATAACATGATTACCATTTCAGACATACCGTGCACCCCTTAGCTCCTGGCCTTTTCACTTGCTCCCCACAGCTTAGCAGTCATCTCCCCTGGAAGTCTTCCTTGATCACCCCTAAAACTAAAAACACTGTTTTAGACCTGGTTGGCTAGAGACGCAAAATCCAGAGACACTCATATATGTATCAGAAAGAGCTTTATATCCAAGAGTAATTGTATATTATGAAAACATCCCAGCCAAGTCCAGACCAAGTTCATAAGTCTGACATTAGCTCATAAGTCCAATTCTAGTCCCTAAATCTCTCTTCAGACTCATGTAGCCACATGCAATGATGGAAGACACAGGTCGGTGATAAATAGTCTTGTGGCTCCAGTGGCAGTGGAAGCATCACAGGGCTGGCACAGGTCTCTGCTGCTTGGCTCGCTCAGGTCTCAGTGGGACTCCACATGGGCTTGTTAACAGCAAAGTGAAGCAGAGAACAGAGAGTACCCCACCTCTAGGGAGAAAGAAAGGAGATTCCCAGAATTCTCCTGAGAAGGCCATGCCCCCAAGGAGGCATCATCTGACTTAGACCTGATTGACAGGCTAACCTTCACCCTTACACTTATTTATGAAGTTAACATGAAATTGTGTAACTAACACACCACACCCCTTGTTTTAATTCAAAGCTACTGACTTAATATTTATAGCTACCTTACAGGGCAGATAGAGCTGTCCCATAAGGTTTCTTGTTGGATAAGCATTGGACTGCTAAGCCTCAAGGTTATGGGTTCAAAACCATCAGCCGATCCATAGGAGAACGTTAAGGCTTCCTGCTTCCATACAGATTGACAGCTTCGGAAACCTTTTATAGATAGAACGGCTCTGAGTTGATGTCAAGAAGACCAAAAGCTTAATAACTGGACCAGTAGGAGAAGAGATGGAAGTTGTCAAGGATTTCGTCTGGTTGGGAGCCACAATCAGGATTCATGAAAGCAGCAATCAGACGAAGCGCTGCATTGGCTAAATCTGCACAAGACCTCTTCAAAGTGTCGACAAGCAAGGATGTTACTTTGAGGAAGAAGGTGTGCCTGCCCCGAGCCATGGTATTTTTCCTTACCTCCTATACCTGTGAAAGTTGACTGAATAAGGAAGACTGGAGACGAACTGGAGCAATTGAATTACCGTGCTGGGGAAGACTATTAGAAGTCCCGTGGACTGCCAAAAGAACAAACAAATGTGTTTTGGAAGCAGTATTGTGCAAATGCTCCTGAGAGGCAAGGATGGTGGGACATCATCGTAGGTGTTTGGGACATGTTATCAGGAGAGACCAGCTCCTGGGGAAGAATATCATGCTTGTTAAAGTTGAATGAAAACGAGGGAGACTTTTAACAAGATTGATTGATAGAGATGCTGCAAACTGGGCTCAAACCAGAACCAGGACCAGGCAGGGTTGCCTTGTGTTGTACAGCGGGTCGCTGGGATTTGGAACCAACTCAATGGCTCTCAACAGTGAGTCAGAATCCACTCGATGGCAGTGGGTTTGGATTCTTTACTGAACTGATGGGTTCAAATTGCTGACATTTTGGTTAGCAACCAAGCACTTAACCACTATGCTACCAAGGCTCCTAGTGTCGCTTCAATGCCACTTCCTCTATGCCCCATGCTGCCACCATCATTGCAACATTTATCCCATGGTGTTGCGTTTACAGACTCACTTGCAGTTGACTCCACTGTGTACGAAAATGATTCGCTGAATGAAACAATGAATGAATGGGATGAATACTCACATATATAAATGTCAAAGCACCTCCTAATTCCTTTATTCCTAAGTCATTGGCATTTTACTAAATTATATTTTCTTAGATAGCAGATGCACCACCTGGATCATTTGGCCAATTGTATGACTATTTAAAGTTAGGGGAAAGCCATTTATTTCACCTTGTTTTCCACTTAGTATTGCTGTTCCAGAGCTCTGCAGACAGCTGGGTAAGGACCCACTGTATGGTTCTGCTGGGCCTACTGTTTGCTCCTGACCCTTCATAGCATTTCCTCTCAGCTTGTGTCTGGTGTGTTATCTTACTAAATGTTGACTTCTCCCCAACCCCTTGCAGGTAGCCTTTCCATTCGTAACCTTTGCCCCTACCCCAAGGATCCTCTCTCTGGCCATTGTGAGACTGGAGCTTTGTCCTGCGCAGATCAGCAAGATAACACGAGAACTGTCGTTATAAGGAGAGAAAAGATGGGGACTTTGGTTTCTTCCTCTGATCATTTGAGACCGCTTACTCAACATGGAGTACTTTTATAAATTACAAAGAGAGAGAGTGACTTCACTAATCGGGGCTTCTTAGTCAAGCTCTGACCTCATATAACTTTCTAGAAAAAACCTGTCTGATAATGAGCCTTAACCTACGGTGCGCTTGCTCTGCGGCAGCACAACGGAGGCGTTGTGTGGGGACCCTTGTTGATGAAGCCCCTGTCCCCATTACTCCCCGCCATTGGGCCAATTCCAACTCATGGTGGCTCTATAGGACTTAGTAGAACTGCCCTTTGGGGTTTCCATGACCGTCAGTCTTTACAGGAGTAGAAAGCCTCCGTGTTGTTTGTCCCCGTTGCAGCCTGAAATGACACCCCTTTATCCATTTAGACTCATCGTTAATCCAGGCTATATTATCCCCCTTTCCCTAGTGCCACCTCAGTTTCTCTCCAACTTTTAATACACACGTGTTTCTTTTTTTTTTTTTTTTTTTT
>NW_022103921.1:3268170-3269184 GCF_000313985.2 Echinops telfairi
TTTGTTTTTTTTTAAACATTTTATTAGGGGCTCATACAACTCTTATCACAATCCATACACACATCAATTGTGTAATGCGCATTTGTACATCGTTTTCAAAACATTTTCTCTCCACTTAAACCCCCGACATTAGGTCCTCAACACACGTGTTTCTTATAAGCATTTCTTCAATAACGTTTTTCTACATTTAAATTATACTTACAGATGTTACACTGAAAATTTGAAGTGAAGATGTTTAATAGTACATTAATCGGGAAAATTATAAAAGGTTGTCCTTGTAAAATCAGACAATGTTACATAACTTAGAATCTCACTAGTTATCATGAAAATGGGGGGTGGATACTTGGAAACTGTCTATTTAACAAATATAGCATGATGTTATTATTCCTTGTGTCAGGTAGAAAATACATCTTACTCTTAGGGTTTCTTCCAATAAGACATTTTGAAGAACATAAGAGAGTGGCAGGTTTTGCCATCTCCTCCTTAGGGGAGAAAAACTTATTTCCATTGATTGCCACAGAAAAGATTGGCAGGTTCCCACCGCACCGAGACAATACACGAAGGGCCTGCAGCAGAACAGGAAGGGGAACAGAGCAACGATGTCCCCAGGAAATACCAAAAATAGACTTGGGGGCCAGGGCGTGGCACCCCATCAGACTCGACCAGAAAACACCCCTAAAATCCAAAAAACAATCCTTAAACTAACGACAAGCATTTCTTTTTTGTTGTTGTTGTGTTGTGGGGTTTTTTTGTTTTGTTTCTTCTTATTGTTGTTTTGTTGTATAGTTTTGCTCTGTCTTGTCTTTGTGCATGGTATTATCTCCGCAGGTCTGTCTCAATAACATAGGCTGCATGAACAATCTGGCGGGAAAAACAACGGGACCGAGAGTTCCCGGGGGGACATGGGAGAGGGGGAGGAGGGGGGAAAGGAAGTGGTGTTAACAAACCCAGGGACAAGGGAACAACAAGTGATCCAAATCGGTGGTGAGGAGGGTGTAGGAGGCCTGGTAGGGC
>NW_022103921.1:3269319-3276187 GCF_000313985.2 Echinops telfairi
ACATATGTAAATATATTTATATATGAGGATGGGGAAATAGATTTATGTGCATACATTTATAGGTTTAGTATTATGGTAGCAGATGGACATTGGGCCCCCCCACTCAAGTACTCCCTCAATGCAAGAATACTTTGTTCTATTAAACCGGTATTCCATGATGCACACCTTCCCAACACAATTGCTGAAGACAAAGCGGGTGCATAAGCAAATGTAGTGAAGAAAGCTGATGGTGCCCAGCTCTGAAAAGATACAGCGTCTGGGGTCTTAAAGGCTTGAAGGTAAACAAGTGGCCATCTAGCTCAGAAGTAACAAAGCCCACATGGAAGAAGCACACCAGCCTGTGTGATCACGAGGTGCTGAAGGATCAGTTATCAGGCATCAAAGAACAAAAAATCATATCACTGTGAATGAGCAGAGGAGCGCGGAATGGAGACCCAAAGCCCATATGTAGGAAACTGGACATCCACTTACGGAAGGGTCTCTGGGAGGAGATGAACCAGTCAGGGTGCAGTGTAGCAACGATGAAACATACAACTTTTCTCTAGTTCCTAAATGCTTCCTGCCCCCCACCCCGCACCCCACTATCATGATCCCAATTCTACCTTACAAATCTGGCTAGACCAGAGGATGTACACTGGTACAGATCGGAACTGGAAACACAGGGAATCTAGGACGGATGATCCCTTCAGGACCAGTGGTGTGAGTGGTGTTACCGGGAGGGTGGGGTAGAGAGGGGGAACCAATTACAAGGATCTACATATAACCTCCTCCCTGGGCGACAGACAACAGAAAAGTGGGTGAAGGGAGACATCGGACAGTGTAAGATATGACAAAATAATTTATAAATTATGAAGGGTTCATGAGGGAAGGAGGAGTAGGAAGAGGGGGCGGGAATGAGGAGCTGAAGCCAGGGGCTTATGTGGAGAGCAAATATTTTAAGAATGATGAGGGTAACGAATGTACAAAGGTGCTTTATACAATTGATGTATGCATGGATTCTGGTAAGAGTTGTATGAGCCCCCAATAAAATGTTTTTAAAAAAAGAAAGAAATGATTGGCAGGTAAGTAACACAATATATTTTGTTTTTAGGGAAAGAATATGGCAAAGCTGATGCAAGATGGCTTTATTTCGATCCAAACATTGTGGCTGTGGAGCTTCTGACTGTTTTTCTGGATGGGTTTCTGGCATTAGTCCTGATTTATGCCATAGTCAAAGAGAAATATTATCGGTAAGTGTCTATGTCCTGTCCCATTGACGGGAGGAAAGCATTTACTGTCCCCATGCCTATGTGACATCTGGAATAGGTCTTAAACACGTTTATTTGTTAGATAAAAAATAGAGTAGAAATAAAAATGGTTTGGTATTTGATATGAGTCATGGTGCCACCAGGGTCATTTCAACGGTTGAATAAATTGATATGAAATATGATGTTAATATTAACTCATCAATTGCTGTTGACTAGCAATGCCCCATGGGGTTGTCAAAGCTGTAATTTTTATAGAAGCAGACCACATGTTTCTCCCATAGAGCAACTGTTAGATTCAAGCCACCAACTTTTCAGGGAGCAGCAAGTGCTAAGCCACTGTATCACCAGGGTTCTCTGTAGTAGTTCTTGTTCTTTTTTTTTTTTCCCCCTTTAGTATTACCCCAACTCCAGACTCACTGCCATTGAGTCAACTCCAATTCATACAATTGCCCCTGTGGGTTTCTGAGAGTGGAGAGCAAATGTTTTGAGAATGATGAGGGCAATGAATGTCCACATATGCTTTTCGCAATTGATGTATGTATGGGTTGTGATAAGAGTTGTATGAGCCCTTAATTAAACTATTAAAAAATAAATAAATAAAATAAAAAATCTTAAAGGAGTAGAAAGCCTCGTCTTTTTCCCACAGAGCAACTGATGGTTTTGAATTGCTGACCTTGCAATTGGCCACCCAACATGTAAACACCTGTGCCACCAGGACTCCTTTTTCATAATAACAATGTTAGATAATTTAGCATCAAGGAGTCCCTGGACGGTGCCTTTAATGTGTTCGCCTGCTAAACCAAAGATTCCTTGGAAGAGATGCCTGGCGCTCTGGTTCCTAAAAATAAGCAATTGAAAACACTACAGTTCATCTTGCATGAGTCGAAGTCAGCTTAGTGGGAACTGGTAGTGGGTGTGAGAGAGTAGAAAGGTAGTGTCTGCAACCTTTTTCTAAAAAAAAAACACTAGAAATTTTATTTTGCACTTGGCACACAGTAAGATTTTTTAGGAAGTGTAATTATTGCTTCTCCAAAGAAACCATGGGTCGAGCCATTTTGAGCCATTTTGGGGTTTTGTTTTGTTTTTTCTTATCCACTGTAAAATATTGGTGAAGAAGAACCGACCCACTGTACACACAACTCGTGACTCATTGACCCAGAGAAGAAATGGGGACTAAATAGAAATACCTACTTTGTCGTTCTGACTTTTTAAATGGTTAAAATGCAAAAAGCAAATAGGCCACCACCACCACCCACAAAAAAAAGAAAGAAAGAAACCATGGGTCTTCCTGGATTAGGTTGACTTGCCCCAGGAGGAGCAGCACTGGGAATGTTAGAGGTCCAATTTCTTTTTTTTTTTTTTTTTAACATTTTATTAGGGGCTCATACAACTGTTATCCCAATCCATACACACATCAATTGTGTAAAGCGCATTTGTACATCGTTTCTCAAAACATTTTCTCTCCACTTAAACCCCCAACATTAGGTCCTCATTTTTCCCCTCCCTCCCCGCTCCCCCCTCCCGCATGAGCCCTTGATAGTTTATAAATGGGTATCTTGTCATATCTTGCCCTGTCCGACGTCTCCCTTCACCCACTTTTCGGTTGTCTGTCCCCCAGGGAGGAGGTCACACACAGTTCCATGTAATCGGTTCCCTCTTTCCTACCCATTCTCCCTTTACCCTCCCTGTTTTGCCACTCACACCACTGGTCCTATAGGGCTCATCCGTCCTGGATTCCCTGTATTTTCAGTTCCTATCTGTACCAGTGTACCTCCTCTGGTCTAGCCAGACTTGCAAGGTCGAATTCGGGTAGAGGTCCAATTTCACAGCGTTTTTCTAGAATGAGATTGCGTTGATAGAAAGCTGTACCAGGCTGGCTGTTTCATTTAGCGTTTCTTACTCTCGAACAGGCATTTCATACAGATCGCCCTGTGCGTGTGTGAATTATATGGCGGTTGGATGACCTTTTCTCCAGACTGGCTCGTTGGAAGTCCCAACCTGAACACCAGCAATTGGCTCTACTTTTGGATCTATCTGGTATTTTTTAACGGTGTGTGGGTTTTGGTGCCAGGACTATTACTGGGCCATTCGTGGGTGGAACTCAAGAAAATGCACCAAAGAGGAACTCATTCTAAAAAGCTTCAGTGAATTGATGAAATAATAAACATTATTATCCACATGGAAAAAATATTCATCTTGATGCTTATCTCACATCATACATAATAAATTCCAAGTGCTTTGTGACTTAAAATGCAAAGGCTGTTTAAATAGTCAAATTAAATAGTAAAGCTTCAAAAACAATCCCAAACTAAAAACCATCAAATTACATTTGATTAATTGCCTTCATCAAAATCTTCCTTGCATGTCATATTAATATCATTGTTCAATACGCTCCATAGTCCATTGGTTCAACTTTTTTTGGAATGGGCACAAATTTGGATCTCTTCCAGTAAGTTGACCAAATGGTTCTCCCCTTAATTGTTTGGCTTCTCGTACTGCATAGGGTCACTATGAAATGGAATGGATTGGGTGGCAGTGAGTTTAGAATTTTTTGAGCCCTGCATTGCTTTGTGGAAACATTTCACCTGGTATTCTATCAGTTCCTGGAGCCATGTTTTTCAGTAATGCCTTCGGTGCCTCTTGGCCTTCAGTTTCATTGTTTCTTTCAATTCATGGCATTTTAATATACCAAGAAGAGTCGCGCAATCATCACCACAATCAATTTTAGAACATTTTCTTCTTTCTCATCCTCATTATTGTTACTTTTCCATTCTCCTCAACCCCCCCTGCTGTAACCCTTAGACACTCTTAGTCCAATTCTGGTCTCTACAGATTTACCAATCCAGCTTTCATCTACAGAAAAACATACAATAAAAAGAAAAAGCCAACAACACTAACAAAACAGTAAACCCTCAACCAAAAAGAAATCAGGAATGCATAAACACTAGAACAAATTTAAACTAGGCCAAAAGGGAGATAAAATGATAAGGGGTAAATTTTAACCTCACTATATCTGCATTCAGTCATTTCCCAATGCATTCCGTCTGACAGCAAGGTTATCACATCCCTGCTTAATGATCAGAGGGGATTCCTCAGAGGCTAATTCCAGTCTACGGCTCTGCGAAAAAGTTTGGGGTTTTCCCTGTCTTTCATAGCCTTCTGCAAACTAGGTGCTCAGAATTTAAGCGTTAATGCTTGTCTCTCTGGTCTTGTATTTTATTATTTACGATCCTGAGATCACACAGGCTGGTGTGCTTCTTCTGATTGGGCTTAGTTGGAACCTCAGATGGTGGCCTGTTTTAAGACAAGCCTTGAAAACCCCAGAAGATTCTTATTCTGATAGCCAGGCACCATCTGATTTCTCCACCATGCTTTGTTGTGACATCCACATCTCTCGTGATCTCTTCAGAATGGTAAGTATTGAGTGTCCCTCGATTAGAGCTACAGTTAAGTGCAAGCTCAAAATCCATTCATGAATCTTGAATCTATGGTTTGTTTATATGTCCTTGGTCCACTTTAGAGACATCGTTGTCATTGTATTGGGGAACATTATAAATCATCCCCATGGGGCACATGGTAATTCTATTGATAGCATCATTAATTTAGCCAATGATATATAATAAAATATTGTTTAGAAAAGGAAAGTATGCATATATAGAAGAGCTTTTTAGACCAAAATACATGGACAGTTGACTTGTCACATAAAAAACCCCCCCCACATATTTATGCAAACAATGAGGGTTGGAGATATGGCAAAACTTCAATAACATTCATTCCCAAAGGCAGAACTATACCTGCTGAACTGAGGCATGAAAAGCAGAGTATGGAAATAGCAAATATATGGTAGCTTTAAGTTATCATTTACTGAGTACCTTCAGAACAAGAGTTTCAAACCAAAGCCCAATGACTTCTAAATCATAAGCTTTGACTGGGAGTCATCTGCTACTTTTCACACAAGGTCATTTCAGTCTTAAGTCCAAGAGAACATTTCAGTTCCTTTAATCTTCTGCAGGTGTATTTAAGGTGAAGTCCAGTTTACTTAGTGGTGTTTCCAAATGGATCCCTTTGGTATGGTCTATGAAGGATGTTGTGTACCTCAAAAGGATGGAGTCTTAAGTCCCATCTGTCTATAGCATGTGCTCAGATCACCAAGGGCTGGATAGAAACTAGAGCCACAGTGTCCGACTTGGAACATAATACCGGCTGTAGTCTCCCCATTGGGGGGTTTGTATAAAAAGTGTTAAGCATTTTGCCCAATGGCAGGTTTGCCCCACCTGGTTTATTCACCATCAGAACTGACATCACTTTTTCTGAGACAGACATATCTCCCTTCCCACTTCTGGACTTGAATTTCCATGAAGGTTCACTGGGCCCCCTTGTAGGAGTGTCTGTTGATTTGGGGTGACCATAGAAGAGTGTTATATGGCAGGAACTGATGGGTCTTCTGCCTTTCCCCCCAACATTAGAAACAGTTGCCAGTTGAGGCGGAGCTTCCTCTGTCGAAGTGGTTTTAAAGATGTATAAATAAGGAAGTGATACGTGAATCCGGAGTATTAGACAAGCACTCCACCTGGTTGCTTGGGAGAACAGATTAGAAGATGGCAGATGCCTGCCTTTGTCTTGTTTATCCTTATAGTAGTGGTCTCATACAATAGCTGTCCTTTTGTGATTGACTACCCTGTTTCCCCGAAAGTAAGACATCCCCCGAAAATAAGACCTACCTACACTTTTGCTTCTCACTGAAATAGAAGGCATCCCCCCCGAAAATAAGACCTGCCTACAGTTTTGCTTCTTACTGAAATAGAAGGCACCCCCCGAAAATAAGACCTCTCCAGAAATAAGGCCCCCCTGAAGCTGCCGTAACTCTGGATTCTGGACCATAGCGGCAGGCACCACCACACAGCTCACTGTTGGCCACAGCGCAGCCGGAGCAGACAGGAAGTGTGAGGTCTCTTTTAATAAGACATTCCCTGAAAATAAGACCTAGCGCATCTTTGGGAGCAAACATTAATATAAAGCACTGTCTTATTTTCGGGGAAGCAGGGTAACTGCACTCAGCATCCTGGCTTCCAGGTCCTTCCATGTCATGAGGTGTTTCATGGTTTCATCCCTGTTTTTAGGGATTCGTAGCACTCCACTGTGTGTGTGTGTACCAGTTTCTTTATCCATTCTTCTCCTGATGGCCATTTGGGTTGTTTCCTGTGTCTTGCTATTGTGAACGGTGCTGCGACCAACATAGGAGAGCACACTGTTCTGTCTCTTTATTGTAGTATATACCCAGCAGAGGTAATGCTGGGTCATACGGAATTTCTTTTCCCAGTTGTTTTAGGTAGGGCAATATTGCTTTACCTGTTGTGCCTGTTCACAAGCAAATGAGCAGTGCATCCGAGTTCTGTTCTTTCCACATCCTGCCCACCATTTGTTGTTCTTTGCTTTTTGTTGTTGGTTGGTTTTTTTTGTTTTGTTTTGTTTTTGTTTTTGAGCTATCATTGGTGAGGATAAGATGATAGCTCATCATTGTTTTTGTTTTTTTAACATTTTATTAGGGGTTCATACAACTGTTATCCCAATCCATACACACATCAATTGTGTAAAGCGCATTTGTACATCGTTTCTCAAAA
>NW_022103921.1:3277890-3292866 GCF_000313985.2 Echinops telfairi
AAGGGTGTTTTTTCATGTCCTCTATGCTCTAACTACGAAAATATTTGATTTACAAATAAGGAATCCTACTTCGCGGAATTTCATTTATCACAGTAGGGTCTAGAACCGATTAACCGCAATAAACGAGGGTTCACTGTATTCCTGTCTTTTGCCTACTTTTTAATCGGATCATTTGTGGTTGTCATTTTCTTATGAGGTGTTGCAGAATGCTATAGATTTTTGTAAACAGTTTCTGGTTGTCTGTTGTGTTTTTTTTTTAATTTTATTTATTTTTTGTCTGTTGTGTTATTGTTAAAGATTTCCCCCCTCCCCAGTTTATAGGTTCGTTTTACTGTTTTGATGATTTTTTTTGATACGCATAAGTATCTTATCTTTAGTCTGCCCCGGACATATAGTTTATCTTCTACTGTGTACTCTTCCTTTAGTGTGTGTGGTTGTATGTGTGTGCCCTGCGCAGAGACAATTACGTTTGCCCCAAGTTTCTCTTTGATCTCGATAGCTCTGAGATTTGCATTTAGGTATCTTATCCATCTTGAGTTTGGTTTTGTGCATTGGGTGAGGTATGGGCCCTGTTTCATTCTTCTGCTGATGCAGATCCAATTTTGCCAGGACTGTTTGTTGAAGAGGCCCTCCTCACATTCCCATTTAATGTATTTTTGCCCTTTGTTGAAGACCTTGTTCTGCGTACCAACGTCAGGCTGTGTTGATGTGTGTGGCTGTGTAATAGGTTTGGAGATCAGGGAGTGTGAGGCCTCCCACTTTGTTCTTTAGGAGTGCTGCGCTTACCCTAGTTTCTTCACTCTCCACATGAGGTTAGTAATTAGATTTCCCATTTCCTTAGAGAATAAAGTTGGGAGTTAGATCGGAATTGTGTAGGATTTATAGATTTATTTGGATAGTATTAGGGAGACCTGGTCATGTAGTCATAACTCATTGGGCTGGGAACCATAGGGTTAGCAGTTCGAAACCACCAGTAGCTCCAAGGGGATAAACTGGGCTTTCTACTCTTGTGAGGTCTCCAAAACCCACTGGGGGTCCCCGTGAGCCAGTCCCTGCAAAACCAACACGCTTGACTTCGAACGCAAGGGTTGGAGGTTTGAGTCCACCCAGAGGCACCCCAGAAGCCCTGATGCCCCCCTTCTGAAAAGTCAGCCACGGCTTCTGTGTCAAGATGGCTGAGTGATCATGGAGAGAATGAGACCCTCTCCAAGAACCCAGAGGAAACCACCAGGTAGGAGAGAAAGAGCAGCAAGCAGTCCGGAGATCAACCCAGTAGACAAGTTCTCCAAGCCCTTCTGAAGCCCAGGGGCAGTGAAGGGGTAGAAGAGGAAGGGAAATGGGGAGAAGTCTAGTCCTTCCCCCCCACCAGACTGCCGATCTCACACCAGACGTGAGCGCCTCAGCTGCCCACCTCATGGGCACTTCACACACCTGGCCCCCAGTCTGCCCACGCACCAGACATTCCTCAGCCCTGGTTGGAACCCCTTTGCCAAATGGCCATCCCAGCTGGTTAACTCCCTAAAGCATAGCACCGGCTGGCAGAAAGCACACACGCCTGCAAGCCAAAAGCCCTAAGCTGCCCACGTTCAAGCTACATACCCTGGCTGTAATATGAGGGGGTACCCCCCGGAAAAAATGGAATTTATTGTTCAAAGCTATGTATTTAAGGGACTTCGGGGGGGGGCATAGATAAGCTTATCGCCTTCAAAGGACTCTCCATTACACTTAATACATTTATCAAATCGGCAACTCCATTCTTGGAAACATTTTTCAAGCTCATGTCTGGATGGCTGACAGTACCTCCCTCGTTTTTTTCTTCACCTCTTCTGTGTCATCAAATCGCTATCCTTTCATGTCCTCTTCGTTCTCGGAAACCAAAAGAAGTCACACAGAGCGAGGTCAGGTGAGTAAGGTGCGTGGGGCAAGAGAGGCATGATGTATTCTGCCAAAAACGGGCGCACTGAGATGGCTGGGCCATGGTGGCAAAACCTGTCCCCTGTCTTCCACAAATCAGGCCTTCTTTGTCTATTTAGAACCTCTAAATAGAAAGCTTGATTAACAGTCTTACCTGGTGGAAAGACCTCCAAATGCATTATACCCTTCACATCAAAAAGATCAAATGAGCATCATTTGGGGAGGGGGGGGGTTACACCTTTGTATATCTATCTATAATTTTTTTCTCATCACATCTATAGTACCCCCACCCCACCTCTCAGCTAATACCCCAGAGTATTAGCAGAGCTTTAACCTGCTCCCTGGGACTCATCCTCTACCTCCTCCTTCCTCCCTCCACTGCACCATCTCAAGATAAGCTACAAAGCCCTGCTACCCCTTCTCATTCCATCACATGGCTCTGAAAGTGTGAGCTTCACCCCATTCACTCACTCAGCCCTGGACCATCCAAACTTGTCTATATTCTGTCATTCCACTCAACCCTCTTGCCTCCAGGGCATTGCACGGCACAGATTCCAGCTATCCCCTAGTACACCACCAGGGGGAACCACTCATTCACAAACACTTATTAAAACCTCCCCACTCCTGCCCTCTGTGCTTCCAGCACAGATGCTGAATCCACTCAAGCTCCAACTATTCTGCTGGAAACACGCCTTTCACTCACCCAACTAGTGATAAAGCTCCTGGGCAAAGTTCAGAGCCCAAACACTAACAGTTCTTGATATATATTTTTTCCATTTAAATGTTTTAAAGATTTTTATTAACAATTTTAAAAATCAGTTATTTTTTCTTCTTAAACCTTCTTTTCCCTTCTTAATAACAAAAACTCACAGTGTTATGATTCTATTTCAATCATTATTATCCTTTCCTTTGTTCCTGGAGAATAAGGAAACTTTTCTCTCTCTTGCTTTTTCTTTACTTATAATCCAACAATTAACACAGCCTGATCCCTTCCCCAACCCTCCTCTTTCTCCTCGCTCTAATACTTTACCTTCCATTCTCTGGTCTCTTCCCTAGCCCTTACTCTATCCCCATCCCGCACCCCATACTGGATCTGAATTATCCACCATTCCTGCACTACACTATCTCACAGAGCTAACTACCCTCACACAGCCCAGCTCCCTGCCACCCTTAACAACTACATCAAGATGTCAAGGAAACAACAGAAAATATTGATACAGACACTTAAAACCAAACGAGAAACACGCAAATAAGTGAACAACCCAGATCTGAAAGGAATGGCTCAAATCAAATAGGCTCCAGAATTACTAGAAAAAGAATTCAAAAGAACGGTAATTGCACACATATCCCAGATGAATGAGGAGTTTGAGAGGAAAAAGGAAAGAATAGAAAGGCTAGTAGAAACCTCACTACTAGCCTTACAAGAAAATCTTCAAACAGAAACACTTAAGTCGAACATGAGAATAACCAAATTACACAATACTATGAAAGAACAGAGAGATAGAATTGAAGAGATGGGAACACAAATTAGTAAACTTGAAGAAAAATCTTTGGGTTACCATCTGAGGTAGTTAGTTTATGGTGCCAACCTGGCCAATAAACACATGTGGGGTTCATTGAAGGGCGGAGGGATAAATGGCTCAGTGAGCCTCGCCTTTCTAGTTCTCGGGTCTCTTGCTTTGTGATGGTCGGACCAGGCACAGCTGCCTTAGTTCCCTGCTTCAGCTGGCAAGGCTCACTTCCTGCAAGACATCCCTGAGGAGAAACCACATGGACCTACCCCGATGCAGCCCTGGGTGCTGGAGCAGCCGTGTGGAGACCCCTGCCAGCACTGAGATGTTTACACATTCACTGACTCGGCTTTCCTCCTGCAGTCGGCATCAGTGCGGCTGCTTTGTGAGATGGAGGAGGACTTTGTGGATGGGTGTCGGACATATGGGTTAGTGTTGGATTTGTGGGCTTGGGCACCACTGGGTTGGGATGTTTTCTTGATGTGCACTTAACTTTTATATAAAACTCTCTCTTATACATGAGTTTCTGTGGATTTGTTTCTCTAAAGTACCCAGACGAACACACCATCTAAGAGAACAAGCAACAAAACATGTATTGGAGACTGAAGGAAAAAGACTGTCAAGAATCTTGTACCCAATAAAATTATCACTCAAATATGACAAAGAAATAAAAGTATTCCCAGACCTGGAAAAAACAAAAGAATTTGCTAAAACAAGACCAACACTAAAAAAAATACCCGATGCAGTACTATGGCCAAAAAATTAACATCAGCAGCTCACAAATCTGAGTGCAATATATAAGACAATTCCTCACAAATAACACACTCAAAGCAATATCCAAATTAACACAGGAACAAGGAAATGATTCATACCACACTTACAACACAAATACAAATCAAAATGCTGGTAACAAACCCATATATATCAATAATGCTAAGGAATTAAATATACCAGTAATGAGACAGAGAGTAATAGAATGGATAAAAAACAAGACACATCAATGTGCTACTTAAACACACCTCAGAAACAAAGACAAAAGTAGACTAAAAATCAAAGGCTGGACAAAAGCATACCAAGCAAACAGCCATAAAAGGGGGGGAAAGGTGTGGCAATATTAATTGCTGAAAAAGATAGACTTCGTGGCAAATAGCATGATGAGAGATGAGAACGGACACTGCATAATGATTAAAGGAACAATAGCCAAGAAGCCATACTATAATAAATATGCATTTAATGAAAGACCCTGGAAATACACTAATAAAATCCTCACATAATTGAGGAGGGAGAGACGGCTCAACAATGCAAATATCTAGAACAGTGGTTCTCAACCTTCCTAAAGCTGCAACCCTTTAATACAGTTCCTCCTGTTGACTCCCAACCAGAAAATTATTTTTGTTGCTACTTCATAGCTGTAATTTTGCTACTGTTATGAATCAGGTGACCTCTGTGAAAGGGTCGTTCGATTTCCAAAGGGGTCACGACCCACAGGTTGAGAACCGCTGATCTAGAATAAGCGATAAAATGGGTGACGTGGCAGCATCCAAATGAAATAAAATGAATACTAACACTGGAAAACAGTGCTCCAACAAATTAGATCATTTAGAAGGAATGGGCAGATACCTAGAAATGCATCATGCACTCAAATTAATGCAGACAAATCATGAAAATCTCAACAGAGCATAACAAAAGAATAAATGGAGGAGGCCATTAAGAAACTTCCAACCAAGAAAAGCTCCTGACCAGATGGCTTCACAGGAGAATTTCTATCCTCAGAGAAGAGGATAGAAAAGGACAACAAACTCCAAAACTCATTCCAAGACGTAAGGGTATAACTTTTATTCCCAACCAGGCAAAGACCCACAACGATAGAAAACCGCAGACCAATATCCCTCATGAACATAGATGTGAAAATCATCAGCGAAATTCTGGCCAATACACAGAGAGGACTGTGGGGCCAACAACAGTTCAAGACATGATGTCCCCTCACTAGAGCATACCGCAACGGAGGTCAGCACTGGGGGACAAACAGCGGGGAGTGAGTCCGGTCTGACTTCCCACTGTGGGCTGAACCAAGAACGGAGCATAACAGATCAGCAACGGGAGCAAAGCCAAGCCACAAAGCCCCGGAGGAGCCCCCAACATAGACATCAGGCTAGGAGGGGCAGCTCCCAGAACCCCAGAGGACCGATGGTCATAAAGGCCAGTGGACAGACCTGGAATTGTGTATCCTTTTTCGTTTTTCTCTCTTTGATCTTTTGTTTTCTTTTTTCTGTTTTGTCTTGTTTTGCCTACCTACATAAGATAGGCAAGGGAAGCAAGCCGGAGGAGAAGCCACAGGGCCATGGTTCCAGAGTGACTTGTGGGGAGGAGAAAATGGGGGAATGGAGTGGTGAGTAAACAACACCATAGACAGGGGAACAATTAGGGAATTAAATCGACAATGAGGACATAGAGATCCTGGGGGTGTTGGAGCAACAGCAAGCTAGCTGAGAGGAATTACTGAGGCAAAAAGAAGAGCAAGCATGATGGTGGGGCAGAAGGAAGGTAAAAGGAAACAGGAAAGATCTAGGAAGCAAAGCTATGGATAGAGGTATAAACATAGGTGTGTACATATGTAAATATATTAATTTATAAAAATAGAGGTATTGACCTATGTACAGATATTTATATGGCGATACATTGACGAAGTGGACAAACTTTGGGCCTCTGCTCAAGCCCTCCCTCAACGCAAGAGCACTTTGTTCTAACAACCTGGCGTTCTGTGATGCTCACCCTCCCAACACAATCCCTGAAGGCAAAATGGGTGCGTAAGCAAATGTGTTGATGAAAGCTGATAGTGCCCAGCTATTAAAAGATATAGCATCTGGGGTCTTAAAGGCTTGAACTTAAACAAGCAGCCATCTAACAGAGAAGCAACAAGTCCTCATGGAAGAAGCACACCAGCCTGTGTGATCATGAGGTGTCGATGGGATCAGGTAGCAGATATCAGAAGTCCCAGAACAAAAAAACATAGTATTGAGAACAAGGGGGATTGGAACAGAGAACCTAAATCCATCTGTAGACAGTAGGACATCCCCTCACAGAAGTGTCACAAGGAAGGGATAAGTCAGCCAGGGTGCAGTATAGCACCAATGAAACACATTATTCCTCTGGTTCCTTGAGGCTTCCCTGCCCCCCCACTATCATGCATCAAGTCCTACCTTTCAGTTCTGGCTAGACTAGAGCATGTACACTGGTACAAATAAGAGCTCATGACACATGGAATCCAGGTCACATAAACCCCTCAGGAACAGAAATGGGAGCAGTGATACCAGGAGGTGAAGGGGAGGGGAAAGAAAGGGTAACTGATTACAATGATTGACACAACACACACACACACACTCGCCCTAAGGGGGATGAAAAACAGAAACGTGGGTGAAGAGAGTAAGCGGTTGGAGTAAGATATGAAAATAATAATTTGTAATTTATCAAGGGGTCATGAGGGTGGGAGAGTGGGGAAGGAATGAAAAAAGAGGAGCTGATACCAAGGGCCCAAATAAAAAGTATATGATTAAAAAATGATGATGGCAACATATATACAAAAAGCTTGATAAAATTGATGTATGGATTGTTATAAAAGCTATAAGAACCCCAATAAAATGATCTTAAAAAAATTCTGGCCAAAGAATCCAACAACATATCAGAAAAAATAATTCACTATGACAAGTGGGATTCATACTAGGGATGCAAGGATGATTCAACATTGAAATAATAATCAGTGTAATCCGACACATAAACAAGGCAAAAAGTAAAAACCACATCATCATATTAATAGATGCACAAAAGGCATTTGACAATACCCAACACCTATTTCTGATTAAAAGATACTCCATCAATTAGGAATAGAAGGGAAATTTAGTACACTCCAAAATGATAGTCCAATTTTAAATAAACAAATCCTGGAGAGGAAGTGGAGAAATTGGATCTCGGATATACTGTTGGTGAACTTGTAAACATGCACAATTACAATGGAAAGTATGTGGCATCACCTAAGACAATTGGGAATGGAAATCCCATGTGATCTTGCAATACTACTATTGGGCATATACTCCAAAGAAGTCAGAGATGGCGCATCAACAGATGTATGCTTTCCAATATTTAGTGCAGCACAGTTCACAATAGCACGAAGCTGGAATCAGCCTGAAGCTCAAGTCGTAGAAGAAAACATAAAGAAACTGTGGTACATACACACAATGGGATACTGTTGTTGCTGTTTTTAAATGCCATCCAGTCAACGCTACCCATAGTGACCCTGTGCACAACAGAATGAAACACTGCATGGTCCTGTACCATCCTCACAATTGTTCCTATGCCTGGAGTACTATGCATCCCTGAACAATTGTGATGAACGCATGAAACACCACGTGACATGGAAGGACCTGGAAACCATTATGCTGAGTGAAGTGAGCCAATCACAAAAGGATAAATATTGTATGATTTCACTACTATATATATAGTATACAGATAATATATATACACACACACTGTGTTTCCCCGAAAGTAAGACATCCCCCGAAAATAAGACCTACTTACAGTTTTGTCTCTCGCTGAAATATAAGGCATCCCCCCGAAAATAAGAACCCCCCCAAAGCTACCGTAACTCTGGACTCTGGACCGCAGCGGAGGGCGCCGCCACACAGCTCACTGATGGCCACAGTGCAGCCGGAGCAGACAGGAAGTGCGAGGTCTCTTTTAATAAAACAATAAACAATAAATGTGTGCCGTATTCTTCTTCATGGAAAAATATGACATCCCCTGAAAATAAGACCTAGTGCATCTTTGGGAGCAAAAATTAATATAAGACACTGTCTTATTTTCAGGGAAATGGTTATATATATATATATATATATATATATATATATATATATATATATAATATAGGTACCAAGAAACAGGCAGGCTTTTGCTCTCATTCCACACAAGCGTATAATCCACTCTCCCAAACAAAGAAGTAGAGGCTCTGTCTAGCACCCATGGACCATATCCATGCTCCCCTTATATGTGCATCTTAAAAACCAGAGTCTTCACCTCGCTGGGGTCATTCCCATTCCTTCAGGACAGGAGAAAGGGAGACCATTCATTTGCTGCCGCCCAACACTGGAAAGTTCACACCAGATCAACAGACTTTACTACAAGAATGATAAGGGAATCTTATCAAAAGGTCAAATCAAAATGGGGAGAAGGGAGCACCTATGTTTTTTTTTGTTTTTAGCACCTATGTTTTTGAAGTGGCATTTACATTTCTTTTGGTGAGTAAATGGGGAGAAGCAACTTCCCATTGGGAAAAAAGCACTTAATACTTATATAGGGCCCAGGGGAGAGTAAGCCTGGTACTATGTCACTAATCAGACCCTTTTGACCTTGTTTCTATCCAGCCATTGGCGACCCAGGTCATGTGCTATAAACTACGGTAACTCTTTTCAAAGGAGTACAAGACCTATCACAGGCCATGCCAGAAGGACTCCATGTGGAAACACCACTAACTGAACTGGGTTTTGCCTCAAACTCACCTGTAGCACTTGGACTTAAATCTGAAATTTCCTGGTGTGAGGAGCAATAGATGGCTAGCATCCGAGGCTAAGGAAGTGGCAGTCATCGGATGTTGGTTCAGATACCTGGTTTTAAGGGTATCCAATTGTGTTAGTTCAGGTAGACTAGAGAAACAAATCCATGGACACTAATACGTATGTAAGAGAGAGTTTTATTTAAAGGCTAATTGTACATTAAGAAAGCATCCCAGCCCAGTCCAGTTCAAGCCCATAAGTCGCATGTTAGCCCATATGTCCGATACCAATCTATAAAATCCTCCTCAGACTTAAGAAACACATGCAATAATGCCAAATGCAGGATGATCACAGGCCAGTGGGTAGAAAGTCTCTGGATCCAGTGGCATTGTATCCATGTGATTTGTCAGCTACAAGTCTCCCAGGGAGTGAGTCGAGAGAGAGGTGTCTCCCACCTCCAAGGAGGAAATACCAGAGTTCCCAGAATTCTCAGGAGAAGGCCATGCCCACACAGAGGCCTCACTGGTTATGACCTGATTGACAGACTAGACTCCACCCCTTCACTCTTAATCCTATCATGTCCCAAATTGACACCAGATTATGTAACTACCACACCAATGAAAGGAGTCCAGCACCATCATTTACTTACTATTTCAATGTCCTTCTTGCCTTACTATGATAATATTAATCTGATAGACATAGTTCTGTCATTGCGAATTAATGCTATTGGAAATTTTGCCTGGTCAGCAACCCCCATTGTCAATGTAAATAGTGCTCAATCATTTAAGAGTTTAATCTGTACAAATCAGCAATTTATGGAATTCGACTTGGAGCCTTTCTATACTTGTATAACTCCTTTTTCACAACAGTGAGTTAAATTCTTTACCATTGGATAAATCAATGATACTATCAGTAGAATTGCCTTATCCTCCACAAGGATGATCAATAATAGTCTGTCATAGAATGATAGTGAGGCCTCTAAAGTAAACCATAGACCTATAAAAAATGTAGATATATGAGTGGGTTTTGAGTTTGCACTAGATTTTAGCCCCGACCTAGAAACTGGTTGGTTCTTATGACATAACCCTGCTCGATGCTCGCCCTCATGAAGAGATCACTGAAGATATGGGTGCTACAGCAAAGTGTGGTGAAGAAAGCAGATGGTGCCCAGCTATCAAAAAGAATAGTGTTCGGAGTCTTAAAGGCTTGTCTTCAAACAAGCAGCCATAACCATAGTGAGGCTTCAACTAAATCCACATGGAAAACAGCACACCAGCCTGTGTGATCCAAGGATGATACATAATAAAATCCAAATCTGAAGGAGGAAATGGTATCAGAGCTTAAATTGGGAACACCTAATTTACAGAAGGCCATGGAGGACAGTGGGAACCCCAAATCCATTTGCAATGTAGTTGCAGGGATTAGATAAATTCCCTCTGACCATAGATGGAGGCTAGGAAGAGCCTTGACGTAGAACGTTGTAAACTCCATCACGACAGGTGTAATTAGGGTAAAATGTGATTTCCCCTTTGGTCATTTTAAATTTGGTCTAGTTTTTAATGCGCCCTGATTTTTCCTTGATTGGGTTTTTTTCTCTGGTTTATTTTGTTATTGTTGTTGGTCTTTTCTCATTTTTGGTAGGTTTTCCAATATGAAGTATATGAAGTCCTGGATAGGTGAAGCTATAGTTAACAATAACTGGATTAGGGGGTTATTGTGGGCACGAGCAGGGGGAGGTTGGAGGAAAATGGGAAGTTAATAAGGAACACAAGAGAACGAAAATGTTCTGGTACTGATTGTAGTGATGATTGTGCAACCCTTTTTATTACGCCAGATCTACGGACGTGTCTGAAATATGGACTACATGTGAATAAATCTATACACATATTAAAAAATCAGTCACTGAAAACCTTAGGCTGCTTCGTTTTACTTTGACATACATATGAAATGAAATTAACCTGATAGCAAACGAGAGTGGTTTTCAAGCTTTGCAGTGTCTCCAAGGATCTGGAAGTAACATGTGCTTTCAGTTCATTTTCAGCGTCTAGAGTTTCCTTTGTACCTCATGAATCATTCACTTTTGGACCTCTGGGCCCGCCTTCCACATGGGTTGCATGGAAGCTGGCCTTTGCCTATACGGAATGATTTATGATTGATTGTTAATTGCTTATATGATGCTGTTGTTTGGTGTCATCGAGTTGATTCTGGCCCACAGCAGCCTTGTGTGCAGCAAAACGAAACACTGCCTAGTCCTACACTCTCTTCAAAGCTGTTCCTATGCTTGGGCCCAGTGTTGCAGGCACAGTGTTAACCCATCCGGAGGGCTTTCCTCTTGTTTGCTGCCCTTCTACTGTACGAAACATGATGCCTTTCTCCAGGAACATGTTCAAAGTATGTAAGACGAGGTCTACCCATTCTTGTCTCTAATGAGCACTCTGGCTGTACTTCTTCCAAGAGAGCCTGGTTTGTCCATTGGCAGTCCATCTTACTTTTAATATTCTCACGCACCACAATTCAAGTGCATTAATGATTCTTCAGTCTTCCTTACTCAATGTCCAACTTTCACATGCACTATGAGACTGTTGAACATGCCGTGGACTGGGTTAGGCGCCCCTTAGTCCTCAAAGCGATAGCCTTGGTTTTCAATACTCTGAAGAGGTTTTGCGCAGCCGATTTACCTAATACAACATATTTTTTCTATCTCTTGCCTCCCGCTTTCATGAGCATTCATTGTGAAGCCAAGCAAGACACAATTCTTGACAACTTCAACTTTTTCTCCATATACCATGGTTCAATTGTGAGGATTTGGGGTCTTTAGATTGAGTTGTAAGCCATACCAGGGTGAAATCCTTGATCTTCATCAGCAAGGGCTTCAAGTCCTCTTCACTTTCAGTAAGCATGGTGGAGTCATCTGCATATCACAAATCGTTAAGTAGCCTCCAATCCTGATGTCATTCTTCTTCATGTAATCCAGCTTCTCTGATGATTTGTTCAGCACACAGATTGATTAAGTATGGGGAGAGGGTACAAGCCTGTCACACACTTCTCCTTATTTTAAATTATGCCACATTCCCTATTCTGTTTGCACACCTGCCTGTTGGTCCATGTACAAGTTCCACATGAGCCCAATGTAGTGTTCTAGCATTCCCGTTGTTCTCAATAGCATTCAGAGTTTGTTATGATCCACACAATCTTGGCATAGTCAATAAAACACAAATAAACTTCATTCTGGTATTATCTGCTTTCAGCCAAGATCCATCTGACATCACCAATGAGATCCCTTGTTCCGCATCTTCTGAATCCAGCCTGAACTTCTGGCAGCTCCCTGCTAATATATGGCTGCAACCTTAACCAAAATTTTACTTGTATGCGATATCAATGATATCATTCTATAGTTTGAGCACCCTGTTGAGTCACCTTTCTATGGAATGTGTAAAAATATGGATCTCTTCCAGACAGTTGGCTCAGTAGTTATCTTCCAAAATTCCTGGCGTAAACTAGTAAGTGTTCCCCTAGTTCATCAGCTTGTTGAAACATTTCTAAAGGAATTCCATCAATTCCTGGAGCGTTGTTTTTGGCTAATGCTTTCAGTGTAGTTTGAACTATTCTTTCAGCACCATTGGTTCTTTCTCATATGTTAACTCCTGAAATGGTGGGATGTCAACTAGTTCTTTTTGATAACGCTTTGTACTCTTTCCATCTTATTCTGATGCTTCCTTCGTCATTCAATACTTTGCCCTTAAGATCTTTCTTTTTTTTTCATTAGATAAACCTTATTGCATCAAAGCATCACAGACAAGTCTGCAAGAATCATTTAGCTGGACGTTTACCTCTTACTCATTAGCCTGCTGAACTGTTCCTTTTTCAGAAACACAGATAGCCCCCCCCCCCAAATTTTCAGATACCTCTGTTTTTAACGCTCATAGCTTGCTGAATTAAAGCAGCTGCATTTAATACAAGCGCAATGAAATTTCCTTCAAGAATTCACTAATCATTCAGGGCTTGAGAAATGGAACAAGCAACACCTGTCCACATGCAAGCCCATTGGGTGTAGTTTTCACCCAACATGTTATGGATTTCCACAGAAGATCCATTCACCTGAATATCCACGTTGATGGGGAAGTGAGCATACACAGACCTCATCTACCCTGTTTCCCCGAAAATAAGACAGTGTCTTATATTAATTTTTGCTCCCAAAGATGCGCTAGGTCTTACTTTCAGGGGATGTCTTATTTTTCCATTAAGAAGAATACGGTACACATTGATTGTTTTATTAAAAGAGACCTCACACTTCCTGTCTGCTCCAGCTGCGCTGTGGACAACAGTGAGCTACGGCGGCGCCCACCGCTATAGGCCAGAGTCCAGAGTTACAGTAGCTTCAGGGGGCCTTATTTTGGCTTTGGGGAGGTCTTATTTTGGGGGGGATGCCTTATATTTCAGCAAGAGGCAAAACTGTAAGTAGGTCTTATTTTCAGGGGATGTCTTACTTTCGGGGAAACGGTCGTATCAGCTGCCCAGTGTAATGTCCTTGATCACGTTCTGTACATGACTGCAGATAGTGCAGATGGTAGCCAGTTCCTGTCTATTTCCCTACCATTTGTCAACTAGAAGCCTCTTTTTCTTTCCAAAAAGACTAAGTTCTACATTAATGTGATTGAAGTCCTTCCACAAGATTCCTCTGGGTCCCTTCACAATAACTGTGCATACCTTCAGGGAAATGTTGACTTTCTCTGGAATGTTCACAGTCTGGTTGCTAAAAATGGTCTTCATTCTAGCAGCAAAGAGCTAGAATTTTTTAAGATTGTAACTCGAGGCTTGAATCTTTTCTTGAGTTCTTTCCATTTAAGATGTGAGCATGTTCTTTCTTTTTGGTTTTCCTACTCTAAGTCTTTGCACATCTCATTATAATATTTAACTCTGCCCTTTGAAATTTTCTATTCAGCTATCTGATTCTGTCATTTCTTCCATTTGCTTTAGTTACTCTAAAATTAAGAACAAGTTTCAAAGTCTCATCTGATATCCACTTTAATCGTTTCTTTCTTCCTTGTCTTTTAAATGACTTTTTGCTTTCTGCATGAAGGATGTTCTTGATGTTTCCCCACAGCTCATCAGGGCTTTGGTCATTAGTGTTCAATGTATCAAATCTGTTCTTGAGTTGTTCTCGAAATTCAGGGGGGATAGACTCAAGTTCGTCGTATTTTGGGTGGTGTTTTGGATCTCGTGGATTTGTTTTAATTAGCTTCAGCTTCAACCTGAACTTTTATCTGAGCAATTGATGGTGTCGTCCACAGTCTGTGTCTCACCTGGTTTTAGCTGCTGATACTGAGCTTCTCCATTTCTCTTCCCACAAATGCTATCCGTTGGATTTCTGTGTAATCCACCTGGAAACGCCCATGCGTATGTCTGCTGTTTTGTGATGTTGAAAAAAGGTATTTGTGATGAACAAGTAGTGGTCTTGCAAAATTCTATAATGCGATCTCCAGTGCTGTTTCTGTCCCCAAGACCATATTTTCTAACTACTGTTCCTTCCTCTTTGTTTCCAATGTTTGCCTTTAAAAAAAATGTTTTAATTGTTTCATTAGGGGCTCCTACCACTCATTACAATCCATACATACATCAATTGTGCAATGCACATTTGTACATTCATTGCCCTCATCATTGTCAAAACATTTCCCCTCCCTCCCCGCTCCCCCTCCCCCATGAACACTTGGTAATTTACAAATTATTATTTTGTCATATCTTGCGCTGTCCAACGTCTCCCTTCACCCACTCCTCTGTTGTCTGTCTCCCAGGGATCAGGTCATATGGAGATCCTTGTAATCGGTTCTCCACTTTCAACCCACCCTCCCAGTATCGCCACTCACACCACTGGTCCTGAAGGGATCATCCGCCCTGGGCTCCCTGTGTTTCCAGCTCCCATCTGTACCAGTGTACATCCTCTGGTCTAGCCAGATTTGTAAGGTAGAATTGGGATCATGATAGTGGAGGGTGGGGAAGCATTTAGGAAC
>NW_022103921.1:3293980-3302736 GCF_000313985.2 Echinops telfairi
TCCTAGCTCTTTCCTCTATTTCCTTTGACTTTCCTCTTGTCCCACTATCATGTTCAGTCTTCATTTGGGCCAACTTTTGCCTTCTAATGCCAATAATTATCCATGCATCTTGATTACATATTTGAACAATTTCTCCCTAAAGACATTGGTAAGATTCTTCAATCTCTTCATCACTGTTGTTTGTGGTTGGTGCATCTATGTGAATAATAATTGTATTGACTGAATTTCTTTGAAGGCAGATAGATAAAAACCTATCACAGACAACATCGTACTTCAAGATTGATTTTGGAATGCAACACCATTCCTCTTGATTGTGTCATTCCTTGCGTAGTGAATAATATGATTTTCTGGTTTAAAATGATCAATACCAGTCCATTTTAGCTCACTGATGCCCAGGCTATCAAGCTTTATGCATTCCATTTCATTTTTGACGACTTCCAACTTTCCTAGAGTCAGACTTTGCACATTTCAAGTTCCGATCATTAGCAGATCTTTGTAGCTCTTCCTCTTTACCTCGAGTGGTGCTCCATCAATAAAGGAAGATCCTGAAGGCTCTACGTCCACAGACTTCACCTCATGCAGATCATCCTGGTCGACTCCCCTCCGAGAAAGCAGCTCCTCCTCAGTGACATTTTGAGTGCCCTCGGACAGAAGGGGCCCACCCTCCAGCACGAGCATCAACAAGGCGCTGCTTCCATTCCTTAGGTCTTCACTGTCTGACAATGTTCGGAAGTTATGCATAAGGCTTCCAGTGGTTACTTGCTCCCAAAATGGGTAATTAATCCCTTCTTCATTGTCTCTTCTTGTCTGGAAGTTCTGCTGAAACCTGTTCACTTTGGGAGATCCTGCTGCTGGCATTTGAAATACCAGTGACATAGCTTCTAGCATCACAGGAAGACACCAGCCACCACAATATGACAAAATAACAGACAAGGGGTGGGCTTATAGTATAGGGAATTTGAATCCTGGAAACAGTCCATCTTTCCCAATTATTATAAATTACCATTTCAAACTCTTCCGTTCCAGACAAAGTTGAGAAAAATGTTAGCATAAGCCCATTTAAAATCAAAGTATAAAATAAAATAAAAATAAATAAAATCAGAGTCTCAATAACAGTGAGACTGTATTTAATAATTTCATCCCTACAACTCCTCAGGTATTAGTATTGAGACTCTAAGAAAAGTCTCCAGGTTGCAATATGAAATTGTAAATATACAAACTTTGTCAAAGACTTAATAGGAACAAAACTGCAAAAAGTTTGGAATTAGTCTAAAACTATTAATATTCATGAGTGCACACACACACACCCCCCATTGAACATTTTATTGCGGGTTAGGTGAAATTTTACCTAGAAATTTCGTTTTCCAGTCAGTCATTCATATGCAAATTACTCCATGATATCGATTGCAATCCTCAAATCCTCACAATGTCAGCACTCTGTGTTCTCCCAGGTACCATTTTCATTCATCTGGTTTACCGCCCCTTGTAGTATTAAATTTAAAAATTGGCGCTGGGGGGTGAAGGGCCAGCCCCCACCCGCTGATACTACTTATACTACTACTCGGGTTCAGTAATACTACTTCTGGGTTCAGTCATGCACAATTGTACGGTTGAGATATATAAGCATTATATTAAAGTCATCGAGAGCATGAGAGATAATACAATAATACAGTCAGGCATGTTACATAGTACCATTGCTCACCTCAGCCCAGCTTGGTGGTCCACGTGGAGAGAGGGGGAAGGGAAGGAGGGGAAGGGAACAAGGGAGAAGGGAGTGAGCAGCAAGGAGCTCAGAGTCAGAGAGAGAGGTCTATATTGCTGACTCACACCTATATACCTTTTGGGGGCAAGCCAGCCCACTAATTACAGGTAGAGACATACATCACAGGGAGGGGCTGCACTATAGGTTACACAGCAATGACAGGGTGGTCTAGGGGGTGGTCTCTGGGTCTCCATAGGAACATTATCAGTAGGGTGAAAACTCTGCCTACAGGAGCCTGTCCATTGTCCCCAGAGGCAGGGAGCAGGCCCACCCCTGTGGAGGGATGAGACAGCAGTCTGGCTACTGATTGCCCTCAGTGGGGGAATGCCTGCGCATCTGACCTCCCCCCACAGCCCCTCCTCACCTTCCCATCTATGGTTTTGGACAGACGTCGTCATTTTGGTCTCATATAATTGATTCTTCTAAGTAGCACATTCTTCACTGGAGTTTATTTTATAGACTCATCTGTTACTTGCCTGAGAGGTGGTCCCAGGGAGAATCATGAGATGCTAGCAGGTTGTCTTAGAGTCATCGGTTCAGGTTCTTCCACTCCCTTTCAGATCAGCAAGTCTGGTGTTTTGTTATTGTTGCTCTACATCTTTATCTGTTCTAACCTGGCCACTATGGAGAGGAAGGTTAGCTGGCAACCCTGAGTTTTTCTGACCTCATGTTAAAGGAGGCTGCGATTCATGTGTGCTGGGTGCCCTGGTGGTGTTGCGGCTACACAGTGGGCTGGTAACTGCAAGGTCAGCAGTTTGAAATCACTGGCAGCTTCATAGGAGGAAGATGGGCTCTCTACTCCTGGAAAGAATTACAAGTCTTGGGAACTCAGAGGGCCGGTCCTGCAGGGTCACTATGAGTCGGCATTGCCTCAATGACAATGAGTTTGGTTGTTATTGTTTTATCAGTCCTTTAGACTAAGTCCTCAATTTGGCTACAGGTGGGAAGAGATCAATAGTTGCTTCTTATATGGCCAATTGCAAGCTTTTAAGATTCCAGCGTCTGCTCACTAGAACAGGACATAGAACATTAGTATAAAAAGAAAACAAACGTTTTTATTGTGACTTGCATGAAAGTTTACAGAGCCAATTGGTTTTCCTCTTAACAGTGCATGCACATTTTGTTTTGTGACATGGATTGCAATTCCCACCATGGAACAGGCCTCTTCTCAATTCCCCCTTGTGTTTACTATTTCCTTTGTCCTGCTTTTCCATCCCTTCCTACCGTCTGAGCTTTATTCCTGGGAAAACTCTGGATCTTGCATGGTTGGTTGTCACATGGAGTGCGTGGAACACTATGTACTGTTTTAAACATTGACCTAGATGTCCCCTGAGGCCTTGGTCACATTGTGCTATCTTCTCCCATATAGTGCATTAGCTTTACCTTTACCTTTACCATAATTTACACTTTTGTACTATCTAATGACTCGCCCCCACCCCTCACCCCCTCCTGTCCCTGGCAACCAGCAAATAATTTTTTTTCTGTGTGTAAATCTATTCTTGACTTTTTTCTAATAATTATCTCATACAATTCCATTTTTCCATGAACTGTTGAAGCCCACTCATACAATATTGGACCTTTGTGATTGACTTATTTCACCCAGCCTGATGTCCTACTGGTTCATCCATGTTGTGAGATATTTCAGGGATTCATCATTTTTTATTATTGTATTTCACTTTTATGTATAAACCCCAGTTTACCCACCATTTCGTCTGTTGGTGGACATATCTGTTTTCCTCTCTTGCTTTTGTGAATAATGCTGTGATAAACATATGTCTATTTGTGTCACAGCTCTCAGTTCTCTAGGATCTCTACATAGGTGTGGGATTGCTAGATTGCTATTTCAATTTCTAGCTTTTCAAAGAAGTGTCATACTGTTTTTCATAATTGTACCATTTTCCAGTCCCACCAGCAGTGTATAAGAGTTCCAATCTCCCTGCAGCCTCGAGAGCATTTGTTGTTTTCTGTTTTGTCTTGTTTTTCATCAGCACTAGTTTTGTAAGGTGAGATGTACCAGTTTGCAGTTTTGATTTGCATCTCTCTAATGGCTAATGATCACATGCATATTTTCATGTGTTTGTTAGCCAAAGGATTTTCATTGATTGATTTTTGGAAGTAGATGGTCAGGGGTTTCTTCATAGTCCATCTTAGGCTGGAAGCTCTGCTGAAATGGATTCAACAGCATTATACCACCCACCTCTCCACTGACAGAGGGATGGAAGCTGAGCATGAGATATACTGGCTGGGAAACAAATTCAAGTTAGCTCTAGAAAGTCCAG
This sequence comes from Echinops telfairi, assembly GCF_000313985.2. Taxonomy (NCBI): domain Eukaryota; kingdom Metazoa; phylum Chordata; class Mammalia; order Afrosoricida; family Tenrecidae; genus Echinops; species Echinops telfairi. Next base: position 3,298,022 of record NW_022103921.1, read on the forward strand.
AATTCTAGAGGCTTTATTCTTTCCTTTCTCCTGTCTTTGAAATGCCCCAAACCCTGCTGTAGCATTCCCACAGACTCCAAACCTTACAAAATGCAACCAAAACTTTACTGGTAGGAAGTAGACCAGATGCATTTATTAACATTACAATGTTAATATCTGATCATAGTTTGATATATTATACTTCCCACATGTATTTGTATTAAAAAAAAACATTACCAAATTATTACATGTTCATTGATGAAAAATAGAAAATTCTGATAAGCAAAAGGAAAAAATAAACCACTGTTATAAATTCATTTGCTGCTTTTCAAACATTTTTTCTGTACAACTGTTACATTTAGAAGAGACTACTAAAAAAAAAAAAAAAGAAGAAGAGAGGCTACTGAAGAATGATCTTAACACCCCCTCACCTTCCATTAACTTACCATGCCTGCAGAACATACACATGCTCCTGTAGTTGTTCTTACTATGTGCCTAACAGGTAAATAGGTAGCATTCCTTAGGCACTTATGTTGATACAGAGCAAGTTGACATCTTAAATATTTGGCTACCTCCCAACTCTTAAAGGGTGGAATCAAATGTGTTGAGCACACTGCAGTATTGTGTCCTATGTGTTTTATCCCTTCTCTTCCAAAGCCTTCTCTTGCTTCCTTGGGAGATCAGGAGAAAAGGAAAAAACCGAATTCTCAAAGCCCTTGTCTGTGTCACTAGTGTGTTCCTGTGTTGCCTTATCTTGTTTTTGCACATCCACCTTCTGAACTGCACAGGAGACTTGCAAGACAGCACTAGGAATTCTCAACTCATATTGCTTAAGGAATCTCCGAGTGGTACAAACTCTTCCCACACTCAGGTTCAAGTCCATGTAGCGGAGCCTCAGAAGAAAGACCTGGCAATCTTATTCTGAAAAATCAATCACTGAAAATCCCATAGTGTACATTTCTACTCAGAGTCAGAGTAGCATTGGTGGCAACTGGTTTTGATTTCTGGTTATATTGTTTTAATATATTGATCTCAACCTTCCTAATGCTGTGACATCTAATACAGTTCCTCATTTTTGTGGTGACCCCCTACCCCAACCATAAAATTATTTCCATTGCTACTTCATAACTATACTTTTGCTACTGTTATGAATCGGGTGACCTCTGTGAAAGGGTCATTCGACCCCCAAAGGGATCGAAACCACAGGTTGAGAACTGCCGTTTTAAGGGGTCTTGGAAAGGATACTGAAGCACAGAATGGTTACATCACACGTCCAGGGCAGCACAGCCTTTTAGTGAGGTAGGGCCCAGTCCACTTAAAGTTTTCAGCAGTCTTTCTCAAATTATATTAAACACATTTCCAAGAATCTAAAAATTATTCAATTTTGTCCATTTTTTATGATATAAAAGTCTATCTAAACATACTTCTGATCATCTAGATCCATTAATTATACTTGAGTAATTACTCAATTTCATTGATAAATTTTATGTTTATTTATGACCCTGTCTCCCCCTTTTCCCCCCACTGGCTGGATCAAGTGGTCACAGCAGTTAAATTGGACTGTGATGTTATTTCACATTAAAAAGGGGAGACAAATGGAATATATGCTATCTGGAGTCCCCAATTTTTCAAATATGAGCAACATTATACTACAACAATCCACTTCTTTTATGGGCTCCACAAATATATTGGCTAATGATGCATTTTAGTATAAAAGTTTCAAAATTACCATTGCCGCTCATTTTTGACCCGTAGTATTGTGTTAGGAGTCAGGGTAAAGAGGGCATTTGGTGGGGCATTTCTTGGTTACATGTGGGGAGTTGGACTGGTTTCGGTATGGGTGGAGGGGGCTGGAGGCAGCCAACAGGTTGCACCGACAGTGTGTGTGCAGTCTGAACGTTCCACAAACTCTCCCTGTCCTGAGATCTGACCACCAGTACTCATGCTCCCTGTTTCAGTGACTGTGGAGTAATCGGACAGCAGTAAAATTGCTGATCTGTGACACTGGTGAGATGATCTTATAGCAAAGTAGCCCTTTGCTGCAGAAACCACTGCTCTCTTCTGCAGCCTGCTCCTGGACAGCTCCCCTCTGAATTTCCCGTACCTAGTAAGCTCCTCTGGTCAGAGAACACATCAACATTGTCTTTGCTTCCTCTGGGGACTTTCTTACTAGCCAGCCCTGCTCATGCTGCGGCAGTGAAAGAGTTATCAGTAGCTGGCTGGGCTGGAAAGAAATGAACTCAACCAGCCTGACCAGTGTCTATCATCAGCCATGTTGGGACAGGGTTAGCCTGGATTCTGGGGCTCCACTGCCACTTACTGCCTCCCTGGGAAGCAGGTGGCCAGGATATTTTTATTTCCAAAAGTTTTATTGAGCTATAATTCACATATCATGCAGACTTCTGAGAAGATGGCGACTGAGTAACACCTACCAGAGGAAACTCTGGAGAAATCAGCCCAGGAGAGTTATTATGAGGGAAATCCAACTCTGCTGGATCGCAGGAGGACCATCATAAAGATAAGTAGGGACAGATCCACAAGGTTTTGAGGGGCTGAGGGGTTTTGGCTTATCACAGTGGAGGCCAGCTAGGGTTTGACCTTAGCTCCGAAACTGTAAGCACTGGAGCCAGGACCATTTGGGGCTTAATCTCAACACAGCCACAGCTTACTGCTGCCTTGAGGCAGGGATTAAACCTTTGCAGCCTCATGGGCAGGGATCGGGGATCAGCTATATTGTTACTTTTGTTTCCCTCTCTTCTCTATATCCCCCCCCCACAGTCTCAGTGGGCTTACTTTTTTTCTCCTCTTTGTCTCTTACCTGTTTTCTCACACACAACTGCCAACCTACAGCCCACTCCCCGTAGCCTAAGGCATTTACGCCTGCCCCCAACCCAATTAGGTGAGCTCCACCCTGTGCAGCGTAGCCCAAGGCTGGGGAAAGCCCGGCAGACCTCCAACAGGGGATACTCCAACTTCTTCCGGGGAATTCCTGTCTGTGTGGCTGAGGGAGATCCTATTTTTCCTCTGTTGTCCCACTTGAATGAAGGAACTTCCTCCTGCCTACTTTAGTGCCTCACACGGCCAAAGGCAGATTGGCCAACACTCGCCAAAGTCCCAAGCCCCAAGCTGCTGCAGGAACCTCTGCCCAACCTCTGCGGTGACCTACCTAACCAGGGAAATTCTGCACACCATTCCTGGTGTTCTACAACAAAGCAGGCAACCCACCAGCATTCTGGGGCACTTCCCTTGAGAGTGAAGCCACCGGAGGATAAACTGGTAGGCTAATTCCATAGTAAAATCTGCTGTAGGCAGTTCGAAGAAACATTCCTACAAGTCTCCCAGAGAGAGCCAGTGCTCTTCAACTCCATGGAAATGGCACCTGGCTCCTCTAAAACAATGCAACGCAAACAGCCATCAGCCCCAAAGAGCTGAACAAAAAACAGAAGACACAAAAGATAATGGCAGTAAATGTCCTGGACATAACAACATGCATAGAAGAAGCAGACATTGAGCTGCCACAGAAAGAAATTTTCAGAATGCTGGTTGGAGTCATACAGGATATGAGGGAAACATTACAGGAAAAGGATGAAATGATAGAGGAGATAAAGCCCATACACCAAATGGAAATACAAGAGCTTAGGGAGGAGATAACAGAAACCAGTAGCAGACTCATGGACCTCAAGAATCGACTGGAGGAAGCAGAGAACCACACCAGTGACGTGGAGGAGAGCCAAGCAGACTTTAGCAAACACGAACAAAAATCTAATAAGATCATCCACATTCACAAAAACATTCACATTCTTTTCACTCATGCATGGCATATATTCGAAGCTAGACCACATGCTGGGGCATAAGGCGAATCTACATAAATTTAAGCACATTGATAGCATATAGACCTCTCTGGCCACTGTGCCATACGGCTGGAAATAACAGAAAGAAGACAAAGAAAACATGGGAGAATCAATTGTAGGATGAATAACACTCTATTGCAAAAGGAGTGCATACTGGCACAGATCAGAGATGAAATTAGGAAATTTCTAGAAACCAGCGAGAATGAGCACATGACGTACCAAAACTTAAGGGACACAGCAAAGGCAGTTATCAGAGGAAATTTCATAACAATGCATGCACCCCTGAGAAAGGAAGAGAGACTTATGATTGATATGCTGGTATACAATATTTACAAGAACTAGAGCAGAGTCAACAGGACAATCCTACTAATATCAAAAGAAAAAAAAATCAGGACTGAGATTTTGTTCTATTCAACAGGCATTCCATGATGCTCACCTTCCTGACACGATCACTGAAGACAAAGCAAGTGCATAAGCAAATATAGTGAAGAAAGCTGATGGAGCCTGGCTATCAAAAGACACCAGCCTGTGTGATCACGAGGTGTTGAAGGGATAAAGTATCAGGCATCATCAGAACAAAAAAATCATATCATTGTGAATCAGGGAGGGTGTGGAGTGGGGATGCAAAGCCCATCTGTAGGCAATCGGACATCCCCTTACGGAAGGGTTTCGGGGAGGAGATGAGCCAGTCAGGGTGCAGTGTAGAAACAATGAAACATACAACTTTCCTCTAGTTCCTAAATGCTTCCTCCCCACCCACTATCATGATTCCAATTCTACTTTACAAATCTAGCTAGACCAGAGGATGTACACTGGTACAGATAGGAACTGGAAACACAGGGAATCCAGGACAGATGATCCCTTCAGGACCAGTGCTGAGAGTGG
>NW_022103921.1:3303048-3314864 GCF_000313985.2 Echinops telfairi
ATAAGAGTTGTACGAGCCCCCAATAACATAATTTTAAAAAAAGAAGTTCAAAATGATAGACCTGACCTGAATGGTTCAAACCTTGTCAGTTGGTTCCCAACTCTGATGCATATTGGACCTGATCTGGTTTTCAGCCTTTTCCGTGTTTTGTTTGTTCATATTGGGACTTACCTCAGATGTATTGGTAATTGGAGGTGGCCCTCTTGAATTGTTGCTATATTTTTTTCTGTTTTTCAGTAGACACCCAGAACTCCTGATCCTACAGGGACAGAAAATAGAGTAGCCTATAAGGACAGGAAATAGGACTGGGAGGGACAATGTAGGGAGGAGGTCAAAGGGAGCGGATACAAGAGCTGGTTAAAGGAGTTCCAGAAGGAAACAATGTATTGAAACGGATTGTGGTAGCAATTGTACAATATTGTTTGATGTGATTGATCTATGGAAGGATATCTGGATTAGCCTCAAGAAAATCCTTTTTGGGGAAAAAATTCACATATCATAAACTTCCATATTCAGCCATATTAAAAAGAGTTGTATCTACATCACCACAATCCCTTCCAGAACATCTTTCTCAATATATTGATTATTTGCTTCCCACATCCCTTCAACACCCTTCCCCACTCAAGTATCCCCAATAAGTCATTACTGTACTCATCTCTATATCTGCCCATCCTGTGCTTCATATACTGGACAACAGTTTTTAAAAAGCAAATATGTTTTCTTGAAAAGAAAGAAAAGACTAACAATAATATTAAAATAAACCAGAGAATAAACTCTATGTCAGCCCCCACCCCCTTCCCAACACACAAAACAAAACAAAATGGGAAATACTGAAAACTAAAAGAAATCCAAACTGGTGGCTAAATAACCCAGTACCATAGTTTAACCTAATTACATCTGCCATAATCAAGTTTACAATAGTCTTTGTCTGATAGCAAAGCTATTCACATCCCTCAACTGTGGTCAGAAGAGAGGATCCGCCAGAGGCTTAATCTATTCAGGGACATTACAAATGGATTTGGGGCTCCCACTGTCATCATTTGCCTTCTAAATTGGGTGTCACAATTTAAGCTCCGATACCTTTCCCTCCCGATTTAGATTTTATTAATAATCATCCTTAGATCCTTCAGCCTGATGTACTTCTTCTATGTGGACTTAGTTGACACCTCACTTAGATGTCTGCTTGTTTGAATATAAATCTTTAAGAGTCTAAATTCTATTCTTTTTGATAGCTGGGCATCATCTGCTTTCTTCACCACATTTTGCTGTAGCACCCTGATCTTCAATGAACTCTTCATGAAAGCAAGTATCGAACAGGGCCATCTTACTGGATTGGGGCTAGAATTAAGTGGGAGTCCAGAATCCATCTGCTTTTCCACAGGTTATGAACCCTCTAGTTTACTTTAGCAGTCATATTATGACTGGTTTTAGTCTGTCCATTCGCATCTCAGAAGTAAAGTCTAGCAATTTACTTCTGAAAAATCAGCCATTAAAAATTCTATGGAGCACAGTTCTGTTCAGACACACAAGGGGTCAACATAATCTTAGTAAACTGGATAGTAATTGGTTTTATGCCCATGACTAAATTTCAGTATGGGAGAGAAGTTGCAGAAAGTACAAGGTGATTTGTATTCTGAGATCAGTGATCCTTAATAGCACACTTTACTGCCGTTTAATAGGTAGGGATCAGAGATCTAGACATCCTAAGATGGCTAGTATAATTCTGTGCCAGAAAGAAATATCCTGCAGCCCAAGCAACATTTGAATGCCCTAGACATTTATGTGGTGGAAACGCAAAACAAAAGACAACTCCACTCTTTTCCAAGGATGTGATCCTCAAACCTAATTTTATATTACACCGGCATCTAAATACAATTTTGATGCACAGTTTCCACCTGCATTGTATTTTCTGGAAATGTCACTGTGTGAATGATAGGCTTGAAGCAGGACTGCACATTGTTTGATTAGGAACTTTACTATGAATTATTGCCCATTTCAGAAAAGCACATCACTGACAGCAGTGTTTGCCAGGGCATTTCAGTTGCTAATATGGCACTACTGCATCAGAGGCTGTAATGGATCCTACTTTTATTTAGACAAAACTTCATTAATGTGATTGTGACTGATCACTTCTGTATAGAAAAATATGCTATTTTACTATGAAATTCCCCACCACCAGAGTGTCTATCCTGACCCATTGTGATCCTGCAGAGTGGAATGATTTTGCAAAGTTTCCAAAGCTATCCATCTCTATAGAAGCAGACTAACACATCTTTCTCTCCCAGAAGAGCTGGCAGCTTTGAACCACCAGTCTTTGGGTGAGTAGCCTAGCACTAAGCCACTGTGCTACCAGGGTTCCTTTGAAGATGATACCCAAACCTACACTCATAGCTATCCAGTCAAGTCCCAACTCATAGCAATCCTGTCGGACACACTAGAACTGTCCTATCGTTACAGAAGCAGACCATCACATATGTCTCCTTAGAGCAACTGGTGTGTTCAAACTGCTGGCCTTTCGGTGCTGCATTTAACCACTGCCCCACCAGGGCTGCTTTTATTCTAAATAATCTTCCTTTTATTTCTTCCTAATACTTCAATTACAGTAATATGTTGGAAGAGGAAGAAATTACCAGGTGCCATGGAGATTGTCCATGTGTGCAGACAACAATCCCACTGTGGAAGATTTGCATAGAATATTTATAGCTGCTTTGTGTGTTGAGTTCCATATTATCAGGCATTGTATTGTCTCATTTCCACTTCACAACCAGTCTGAACACCACTATGTATCGTTATCATCGTTTTATAATGGACAAAAACTGAAGCTCAGAGAGGTGCTGTAACTAAGTGTACAAATGAAAGGTAGAACATCCAACTAATCCAACGTAGTAGGAGTTCTCTTATTCTTTTACATGGTAATGAGAGCCATCAAAATTAGACTATAGGTGGAAGAATGGGAAGATGTGGGCTACTTTCTTTATGTTACTATAGGCAAATGATTGATTCGATCTTTCTCAATCTCAATTTTCTAACCTGTAAAGCTAGAGAGCCAGATTAGGTAATCTCTAAAGTTTCATTCACATTATATAGCTATCATTTAGTTTATGCATACAATTTTTATTGAGCAGCTATGGAAACCACACTATCACATTTTTTTAACTGCTCAAAATGGATCTGCATGCCATATGACTAGGACGAGGGTCAACATTATTCTCATGTATAAAGCCTTTTATGACACAATATCACACAAGCAGAATACAGATTCTTTTATAGAATGTCTTCATTTTTGCACGACAAATGGTACTATCAATGGCTATTGCTTTTTTTTTTTTAATCAATTTATTGGGGCTCATAAAATTCATCACAATACATAGATCAATTGTGTAAAGCACATCTATACATTTGTTGCCCTCATCATTCCCAAAATGTGCTTGCCTCTTGGGTTCCCGGAATCAGCTCATTTTCCTTTCCCCCCCTCCCCCTCCCTTCCTCTGCCCCCCTCCCCCATGCACCCTTGATAATGGTTTGTCCATGTTTTACATCTAGAGCACACCTCTTTCCCACAGGAGATACCATTTCTTTGTCAGTGAGTGAGCGATGTGTCAAAAATAGAAGTTTTTGTACTTCCTTTTCCTACTCGCTTCCCACCTAACTAGAAATAGTATCGCGGCAGTCAGTCTCCTTCTCGAAAGAAAACAGGAAAAAGGAAACAGCAGTGGATGCCCTCTTTTCTGAAACAGTGTGAGGATGATCAAAAGGCAGCACCTTCCGCTTGTGCCTTCCCCGAGTTTGCAGGAAGTCTCCGCCCAGTCAGGGGGAAAATGCAATGAGATTTTTAAAACGTTGCAAGAAGGACAATGCAAGGGGCAAGGCATTTTGTCCGGTGATCTTTAGCTGTGCCTTAAAGCAGGGATTGGGGACGGTGAGCTTTTGATATTTTTTGCCCAAGATTGCTTCAATATGCAAAAAAGGACCTCGGTGCAGCTGCTATTCAATTAGCCACATTTCCTGAGCTGCATAGGGTATTTCAGTAAGACAAAAACAAACCCAAAAAAAGTGGGGTGGAGGGGAACCTGATGAGGAAGGAGGTTAGAAGATCGCTAGATCAAAAGCTGAGAGTTTTCTGCACATAAAAAGTAAGTGTCTGTCAGGATTGCAGCAATCAGCAAAATGTTTACAGGTTTCATTGATAGCCAAAAATTGAGCATTCCCATGAAACCTTTTGTAAACTGAAATGGCATAAACTTAAGAAACAATTGCCACTCATTTACATGGCAAATCTCTTTAGTGTTCTCAGACCTCAAAAGTAACATACCGAATCATACAAATAATACTAGTGGGTGAAGGGAGACATCGGTCAATGTAAGACGTGAAAAAATAATAATTTATAAATTATCAAGGGTTCATGAGCGAGGGATGGTGGGGGAGGGAGGGGAAAAATGAGGAGCTGATACCAAGGGCTCAGGTAGAAAGAAAATGTTTTGAAAATGATGATAGCAACAAATGTACAAATGTGCTTGATGTGAGGTACATATGTATGGATTGTGATAAGAGCTGTATGAGACCCCAGTAAAATGATTTTTTTAAAAAAAGAGCTGATACCAAGGGCTCAAGTAGAAAGAATTTGTTTTGGAAATGTTGATGGCAACATATGTACAAGCGTGCTTCATACTATTGAATGATGGACTGTTATAAGATTTTTAAGAGGCCCCCCCCATAAAATGATTAATTAAAAAAATAGTACTAACATCCATCCTTATGTTCTTGTTCACAGACACCGTTCAAAGCAGTAGCGGCTTGATGCTGAGATGCCGAGTGTAGACCCCAGGGAAGGATCTTGGCAATATCACTCTTACAGCTCAAGTAGGCTTTGCCTCTTTATATCCCTCCACTTGCTTCGTGTCTTGGGCTAAAGTCTCTAGAGATGCAAAACCAGTGAAGCTTACAAATGTATATCTAGAGAAACGAATATCCAGAAAATAGCTCACACAGTTGTAGAAGTGGACGAGTCGAGTGTAGGCAAGTTCTCGATCCACGGGTCAGATGTTAGGCTGCAGGCTTCTCCCGACTCACGTAGTTTTGAAGGCTGATGAGCATCCAATCAGCAGAAGAGCTACAGGTTGCTAGTGGCAGCGGTGAATAAATCCAAGGTTGGCAGGTTAAATAATAGGCTGCTGATAACCCTTAGAATCAGCAGGTGCGATAGTAAACCAAATAATGAGCCAATTGCAGGATCCAGACCCAGAAAAAGCAAAGCACGTCTTTCTACAGATTCCAGTTATATTGGAAGCAGACTGCACCAACAAGGAAGCTTCCTTTCATTTGTATCACACTCTGATCTTCTTACAACTAATTGGCTGCTCATCGAAGATCCCAATGTGGAATTGATTCCATTGTGTTAGGTGATATCATGGGGGATTACTAAGTCTTAACTGTCAGACGACTGAGAATCCATGTCCAGCCAAGTTGAGAAAAAACTGAAAAGCAAATGCTGAATGCTAGTTTCCCTTTTTGCCTTTGTTCATACAAGTGATATTCCTCTTTGGTGATTGAAAACAGGAACTAACGTGATTTTGTAAAAGAAAAATGTCCTAAAGCAAACTTTCAAAAAATAAGGGATACTCCCCTTGCAGAGGGGTCTCGGGGAGGAGATGAGCCAGTCAGGGTGCAATGTAACAACGATGAGAAATACAACTTTCCTCTAGTTCCTAAATGTTTCCTCCCTGCTCCCACTACCATGACTCGAATTCTATCTTGCAAGACTGCCTAGACCAGAGGAGGTACACTGGTACAGATAGGAACTGAAAATACAGGGAATCCAGGACGGATGAGACCTATAGGACCAGTGGTGTGAGTGGCAAAACAGGGAGGGTAAAGGGAGAATGGGTAGGAAAGAGGGAACCGATTACATGGAACTGTGTGTGACCTCCTCCCTGGGGGACAGACAACCAAAAAGTGGATGAAGGGAGACGTCGGACAGGGCAAGATATGACAAAATACCCATTTATAAACTATCAAGGGCTCATGTGGGAGGGGGGAGCGGGGAGGGAGGGGAAAAATGAGGACCTAATGTCGGGGGTTTAAATGGAGAGAAAATGTTTTGAGAAACAATGTACAAATGTGCTTTACACAATTGATGTATGTATGGATTGGGATAACAGTTGTATGAGCCCCTAATAAAATGTTAAAAAAAATTTAATTAAAAAATAAGGGATACTTGTATTTCAGTTCTCTTCCTCTTTTCCAGTAATTGCATCATTATGATGAATATCGCTTCTTTGTACGGTGTCAAGTAATAAAGTCTTTAGGGCAAAACTCTTCCTTTACCCCTCAAGTCACTACTCTTCTCCTCAGGGGCCCAACTTTAGAGTTATCTTTTTTTTTTTTTTTGCAGAAGCAGAAAGAGCTTTATTAGGGGTTAGGGGAGCTCCCGGACTGGTCTAGAGTTATCTTTCAGTGAAACACATATATTTTGGAATGACAGACACACATTTTACTGTTTGGTTGGGATTTCTAAATAATATGTTTGTGAGGTCTTCCCACATTAGTATATGCCGTGCTACTGAACTGTTTTTGCTGTAATTATTTTTTAAAGAATTCATAAGTACTGAAAAAGCCACGAGGAAATATAAGAAGGGCAAAACTAAAATATTTCATCAAAGACCTAAATGTAAAATGTAGAACTATAAAGAATTCATGAAAAATGTGGGCAGGGGGATCCTAATGTTTGGCACAAGTATACTATCAAATATAATGAAACACACACACACACACAGTAGAAGACAAAATCGATGACTGGAACCCTCTAAAAATTATACACTTAGTTTAATGAAAAATGTTACCAAAAGAGAGCCCACAGATGGGCAGGGAGGGGAGGATTGGCAAGGACATATTAATGACAAGGGATTCATCTCTGAAAGTTATAGAAAACTTTAACACCTTACAAGAAAATGATCAATCATCTAATTAATAATGGGCAGAGGACATAAGTAGACACTTCACCAAAGAAGCCATTTAGACAGCCAACAAACATATGTAGAAATGCTTCTGATCATTAGCCATTTGAGAGATTCAAAACAACAACAAGATTATAAATCTTTAAGGGTGTAGAAAATCGTATCAATCTCCCATGGAGGGGCGGATGGCTTCAAACTGCTAGCCTTTTGGTTAGCAACCAACATGTAACCACTATGCCACCATGGCTCGCTATATAGGGCAGCTTTGAATTGGAATGGATGTGATAGCGGTGGGTTTGGTTTGGGATTTGGCACTTTGAATATTGTTAGGTGTCAGCAAGCCAGTTCCCGATCCACAGGGACCCTAAGTACAACAGAAGCCAACACCGCTGGGTCCTGAGCCTTCCCCACATTTGTTCCTATGTTTGAGTCCATGGTTGCACCCACTAAATCTCAATACACACATATACTAATTTTTTAAATTCTTACTGAATTAAAAAAAAACTATTTTTAAAAATTAATAATAATGGAGCGTTGAGTCTGAATTATCCATTGCAGTGACTCAGCATATTGCTGTTTGAATTACTGAAGTCAGAGGAACCCTGGGAAGATGGCGTCTAGTTAAGACTCACCTGTCCAGAGCTCCTGCGGCCAGACCAGAAAATTGGGAGGTAAGGTGAAGGAGACTGGGAGGTGGAGTCCTGAAATCAGAGCTAGGGTTCTAGGATCTGTCCTGACTCTGCGTGTGTGTGTGTGTGTGTGTGTGTGTGTGTGTGTGTCTGTGTGATTTCCACTCACAAAGTGAACCAAGAATGCACTAACTCACTCTAAGTTGGGCGTGTTGGGCTGGCGGGCTCCAACTGAAGAGCTACCTCCGCCCTTTCGCAGCGAGTAGCAATTTCCCCAGGCAGACGCCCTAAAGGGGACATAATCCCAGACACGAGGAGAACCCCACACCAGAGGTCTCCACTCTGTTAGCTGCTTTGAGCCCATAGCCTGGGGAGCGGGGTGGGTGGGTAGCCATCATTTGGAGTAGAATAGAGCCTGAAGACTACAATGTGCTTCTTCCTGGGCCATACTTGTTATTTTGGAACAGAATATGATCTTGCTAAATAATGCAATAATTAATTACACAGTGGACAGATGATGCACATGAAATATTTAGAAACTTCAACAGTATGCCAAACTGTAAAAAGAAAGCCTCAATATTTATGAAATAATTGAAATCACATGAAGTACATTCTCTTTTGGGGGTAATAATCATATTCTTTAAATAATTTTATTATTAGTTGGGAGTTAATACCTATATCATATCATTCCATAGTTTGGCCATGTCGAGCAGAATTGTACAATTGCTATCACAGTCTGTTTCCAAACATTCTTTTTCTTCTTGGACTTCTTCACATCGTCTCCCCTTTCCCCTCCCCCTTACTGCCCCGAACCCCTTATTCTACTTGCTGTCCCTAAAGGCTCACCAATCCTGGGTTTCATATACCAAAACACAGAAAAACATAACACAACTTCAAGATAGTGATCTCCAATGACATACTACCTCTTAGATACACCCTACTATGATCAAACAAAAATTCAGAAAATGTTGAAAATGAAATCCGGTCCGGCATGCATCAGAGGGGAGATCAACTGACTAGGTTTTAACTGTTCAAGTCAGATGTATCCCTTTGATCTTCTATACTCATCTCTCCTATGCATGCAGTTTAGTGACCACTTTCCTCCCATCCCTGTATTGTGGATAGAGGGAGTTCACTGGAGACTTATTTCCTATGTAGTTCCCACAAATGAATCTTAGGCTCCCACTGTCATCCCTAATTTTCTGCAAACCAGATTCTCATATTTAGGCTCTAATACTAATGCCTCCTTTGACTTCAGCTTATATGATTTACAATCCTTCATTGACTGATGATGGTGTACTTCTTCCTTGTGGACTTAGTCGACATCTCACTTAGATGGCTGCTTTTGGAGACAAGCCTTTAAGACTCCTGACACAACTTTATCTGATAGCCAGGCACCATTTAGTTTCTTCGCCACATTTGCTGTAGCACCCATATTTTCTGTGTTCCCTTTCTGAGGGCGAGTATTGGGCCGGTCCCTAATGTAAGAACTAGTTGTTCTTAAGTTGGAGCTAGGATTTAGTTTGAATCCAAAACCTACTCCTGGTTCTATGTTTGTTTGATTTTTAATTTATTATTAATTGGGAGTTAATACATATATCATATCATTTCACAGTTCAATCACATCAAGCAGAATTATACAATTTCTTCTACAATGAGTTTCCAAAAATACTTTTTCTTCCTGGACTCCTTGACATAGTCTTCCTTTTACCCAACTCTTCACCCCTGTACCCCAAACAGATTCTCTATGTGATCACAATGGAATTAAGGTAGACATCAATAACAGAAAGATATCTGGAAAATATCCAAATGGTTGGAAATTAAATAACATTCTTCTAAGTATCCCTTAGATTAAGGAATAAATCTCAAAGGAAATTGGAAAAATGTTGAACTGATTGATAATGAAAATATAACATATTAAAATGTGTGAATTGCAGCAAAACCAGTATCTAGAGGGAACATTGTATGTTTACATGCTTGTGTTAGGAAAGAGAAAAATCCAATATTGATGATCCTCCTATTTTAAAACAGTGAGAAAAATGACGAGCAAAAGAAGTACAAAGCAATAGGAAAGAGAAGATAATCACATAAAACTTGAAATCAGCAAGAGAAAATTAAAAAAGCTTAAAAACTGATATAAGAAAAAGGACCTGTATGATCATGAGGTGTCAATGGGATCAGGTATCAGGTATCAAAAGATCACAGAGGCTGGTGGGCTTCTTCCATGTAGCCTTACTTGCTTCCCTGCTAGATGGATACTTGTTTAACTACAAGCCAAAATCAAATATTATAATGAAATGTGCAAAGACCTAATGCTACTTTATTCTTCATATAAGTCAGCCTTTCTGATGATTTGATCAGCAGACAGATGGAATGACTATAGTGAGAGTATACAATCCTGATACAGCTCTTTCCTGATTTTAAAACCACTCAATATTCCCTTATTCTGTTCACACAACTGTCTTGATTCAGGTTCTACATGAGCACAGTTAAGTGTTCTGTAATTCACATTCTAATCAAGGCTATCTGTGGTTTGTTATGATCCTCACAGTTGAATGCCTTTGCATAGTTAATAAAACACCAATAAACATCTTTCCAGTGTTCTCTGCTTTCAGCCAAGATCCATCTGACATTAGCAATGATGTTCTTGTTCCATATCCTCTTCTAAATCCAGCCCAAATCTCTGCCAGCTCCCTGCCATGTACTGTTGCAACCGTAGTTGGGTGATCTTTCAGGTACTTAAACTTGATTCCAAAGTGTGGGAAACTGAGGACCGGGAACAGAATGTATGCAGGCAAATTCTCCATACTCAATAGAATCTGGAAGGCTGAGGCTGGTGAAGGGAAGCCTTCACATTTGTAAGTTGGAGCTTAATCCCAGTCACATTCTCCTAACTAAAAATCATCCCCCACTATAGCAATCGCAATTATCCCCTCCTAATAGCAATTGCAGATTACTGAACAAGCTTTCTCACAAATAAGAGAAGCGACCCAGTTACCATACTATATGCTAGTATAATGATGAGACCTATGTAGGTTTTGTGTCCCCTTTGCTGGATGCTTTTCATGAGAACATCAGTAACGCAGATGTCACAGGAAGTCTAATACAGACCCTAGGTTACGACACTGCTAACCATGATCGTTAATGGGACGTAGGCTCCTACAAAGAACAGGGCACACTTTTAGAGTATTTTAAGATTTGCAGAGGACTTGGATCTGAAGCTCATAGAGCAGACCTTGTAGCGGCCTCTATGGTTAATTACACTAATGACACCAAGTCGAAGGAGGAAATGTTTTAACTGCAGAAAGGTCGGACATTATCAAAGAGAGTGCCAGCAATGGCCACCAAGCAGCTAAAAGCAACCCTGGACTGGGACCAGGGCAGGGACTGGGGCCGGGTTCAAGAGAGCCCAGACTCCCTCCCCAACCACCACCCCCAACCCACCAACCCCACTCCACGCCCCGCCCCCCCTGCAAAAAAAGTGATTTATTGTGCAAATCAAGCCGCTCAAAGTTCAGCAACTAAGGAGTTCTGTCGGTGAACACTTCCCAGCCAGGAAACGGGCAGGGTGTGCTCTGGGCCCCACCCAATGGAGCCTGGGGATGCACTGAGCCTCACTGAGTCTATCACTCAGCCCCCCCCCCACCACCACCAGAAACAGTAGATTTAACTAGCCAAGAAGTTCCGTTTCTACCAGAAGGACCACCAGTAGTTATTCAAATCGGTATTTGGGGACCGCTGTGAAAGGAACAATAGGGCTTTTATTAGGAAAAGCAAGCATAAAAAATCGAGGTGTTCAGATTGTTCCTGGAGCTATTGATCAAAATTATGAAGGCCAGCTAAAAGCTGTAATTAAGACAGAAATCCCCGGATTGCTTAGACCAATGCTTTTACTTCCTTACATTTCCTTTTGGCGAAACTAACGCTTCCTAGGAAAGAATGCCTGGGGAATCTGACCAGTCAGTAGAGCCTGATGTCTTTTGGAATGCTGTTATGGAGGAGAAAGAGCGCCCCCACATGGAATTAGAAATGGGAGAAGAAAAGTTTTCAGGATTTTTTTTTCTTTTTTCTTTTTTTCTTTTTAAAAAAAATCAATTTATTGGGGCTCATACAATTCATCACAATACATAGATCAATAGTGTAGAGCAAATCTATACATTTGTTGCCCTCATCATTCCCAAAATTCGCTTGCCTCTTGGCTTCCCGGAATCAGCTCATTTTCCTTTTCCCCCCC
>NW_022103921.1:3315068-3321497 GCF_000313985.2 Echinops telfairi
CCACTGTCACCCCTGGTCCTGAGTGGTTCATCTGTCCTAGATTCCCTGCGTTTCCAATTCCCATCTGTACCGCTGTTAGATTCAAGGGCTGAAGTCACTCTCGTGAGCCATCAACAGTGGCTTAAGGCCTAATTACCCCTGGAATCCAACATAGAGGGAAGAGAAGTTAATCAGGAGAAAATAGCGCAAAAATTGTAAAATCTTACAGTGTACAGGCCAATATAGCTTAATTAAGCCAGAAGTCACAGTGTAAATTTATGGGGAAATGGTTTGTTTTATGTGTTAGTTTAAGAACGGATGGAAGAACTTACTGAGAAAACCTTCAGCCTTGGAGTCTGCGTCAAGTGTTAAGAAAGTTCAACAGTGCCATCTTGTGTCAGTTTTTTGCTGAATTTCGCTGGCTTTTCTGAGATCAGGGTTCCTGCATTTAGTTAACATTGCAAACAATCTGGCCTGTTTTAAATCAAGCAAACTGCCTGAGATTGCTCGCAGAGTCATAAAAGCTCAACTATTAAAACAGAGGGGAGAGATGGAAGGCAATTCTGTACTTGACAAACTTAATTTAGCCAATTTAAACTCAATTTTTTTCCTCTCCACCAAAAGATTCTAAAAAATAGAGTTGGTAAACACCTTTGTGTCCCTACAGAGAAAGCTGATCAGGAGATCTAGTGGAACAAGAAGAATGGCATTTGGGATTCCCAGGTTGTTCATTGCCCTCAGGCGGGCAATATCACATACAAGTAAATTTTGATGAAGATCATCCAACAATGGTTGAATCAGTACACCGACAGGGAGTTACCAGAGATTCAGGAGAGGCTGTGTAACAAGTGATATCAGTGCTGATATCCGATGGATCTGGATTCAAAGCAGAGAGTACATAAAGATGATTTTTGTGTTTCATTGACTATGTCAAGGCATTTGACTGTATGGATCATAAAAAAAACTAGGGATAACCTTGCCAAGAATGAGAATCCCAGTATACTACATTGGATGCATATAGAACCTGTATATGGATTGAGAGGCAGTTGTGCCAACAGAAGGAGGGGATACAGCACGGCTTAAAATCAAGAAAGGTGTGGTCAGGGTATATCCTTTCTCCATACTGATTCCATCTGTGTGCTGAGCAAATCATCAGGGAAGCTGGATTATATGAGGAAGAATGTGCCAGCAGGATGGGCGGCAGGCTCCTTAACAAGCTGTGACATGCAGGTGACAAACCTTGCTTGCTGAAAGTGAGGAGGACTGGAAGCACTGCTGATGAAAATCAAGGATTGCAGCCTTCGGTATATTACAAGGCATTGTAAAGAAACCCAAAATCTTCACAACTGGACCAGGAGGAAACATCAAAAACGGAGGGGGAAAAATTGAAATCGTCAAGGATTTCATCTTGCTGCATCCACACTCGGCGCTCATGGAAGCAGTCATCAGAGATCAAACGATGCATTGCACAAGATAAATCTGCTACACAAGGTCTGTTTAAAGCGATGAAAGGCAAGGATGTTATTAGTATTTGAGAGCTAAGGCACCCCTGACCAAGGCGTAGTATTTCCCATCGTTTCCTGCGCATGTCAACGTTGGACACTGAAGAAGGAAGACTGATAGAGAATTGATGCATTTGAATTACGTTGCTTTTGAAGTACAGTGAACCCTCGTTGATCGCGGTTCATCGGTTCTAGACCCTACCGTGATAATTGAAATTCCGCGAAGTAGGAGTCCTTATTTGTAAATCAAATATTTTCGTAGTTAGAGCATAGAGGACATGAAAAAACACCTTTTAGTCACCATGACACTCGTATGACCCAATTTATTAAACGAAAAAGGGAAAATACAGTAAAACATTTTGGACGTTACAATGATTATTTATTATATTATTTATGGCATCAAACGTGTACAGTATGAGCCAATCAGTGGCAGTCATGACAGAGCATGCGCTGTTACGCCAAAACCGCGATAGCGTGAAGCCGCGGAAGTCGAAGCGCGAAGTGGCGAGGGTTCCCTGTATACTGAAAGTGCCATGGACTGCCAAAAGAAGAGACGGTCTTGGGAGATGGAACACTCGAATGCAAAGAGGACGAGCCGTCATCTCCGTCCCTTGGTACAGGAGCTGAGCAGCGTAAAGGAGGAAGACCCTCGACAAGATGGACTGACACAGTGGCCGCAACGATGGGCTCAAACATTTGTGAGGGTGGCGGGACCAGGCAGTGTTTCATTGTGCTTATGTTGTCGGAACCGACTTGGTGGCACCTAATCACAACAACAACATCTTATTGATTGCAAATACCTTTTATCGACAACAGAAACTGCAACTATACATATGGACCTCACAGGAAGAAATACAGTCCAATGAACAGTGGTCCCAAAGAAAGGAGAAATGATCAAACACCATCATTAAAATCACACGCAAGTGAATTTTTGCTGAATCTAGTATGGGCTTCCTTTCTCTAGATGATCATATCTGAAATATGACCTGCTAAAAAGGAGCAGCAAGTGAAAGTAAACACAAGCATGTCCATTTTGTGGAGACCCCAAGACATCATTGGTTCTTAGGCAACGTATGTAGAAGTGTGCTTAATACAATTGAGTGATGGATTGTTATAAGATTTGTAAGGGCCCTCCCAATAAAATGATTAATAAAAAAATCAATTTGAAGGCACCTAAAACAATAACAAAAATAATTCCCATTCAGAGATTGTTACAATGACAACAACAACAGCTATTACAAGACAGTTTCCAATACTGATTTTTTTAATTACTTTGTTCCCAGATCTTAAGTTAAGCCAAAACCATGTCTTTGGTTTAAATATAACAATGTAAAGTCTCTGTATGCATTTGAATTATGATGTTGACAAATAATATTGAAAGTACAATGGCCTGCTGGAAGAACAACAACAAAAATCTGTTGTGGCAGAAGTACAGCCAGAATACTCCTTGGAAGCGAGGATTGCAAGACTTGGTCTCAAGAATTTTGAACATGTTATCAGAAAGACCAGTCCCTGGAAAATAGAAGGTCAGCATACAAGAGGAAAACAGCCAAAGAGATGAATTAACAGTGGCTCAAACATAACCATGATTGTGAAGGTGGTGCAGGGTTAGATTCTGTAGTACCATAAGGTCATTATGAATGGGAACCAATTTGAACGCATCTAAGAACAACCTAACAACAACACAGTCTTCATGAATTGAACTGCTCTCATGTTTGTCAATTGCCTTACAGTTACACCAATTCCTAGATCCCTCCTTAGCAAATTGAAAACCAAATGCCTAAAGACTGAATAGTTAAGCCCACATGGAAGAAGCACACCAGCTTGTGTGATCATGAGGTGTCGATGGGACCAGGTATCAGGTATCAAAGACCCAGAACAAAAAAATCTTATCAATGCGAATGAGGGGGAGCGTGGAGTGGAGACCCAAAGCTCATCTGTAGACAATTGGACATGCATTTACAGAAGGGTCACAAGGAAGAGACCAGCCAGTCGGGGGCAGTATAGTACCAATGAAACATACAGCTTTCCTCCAATTCTTTAACACCCTCTCCCACCGCCCCCCACTATCATGACCTCAATTGTACCTTACAAATCGGGCTAGACCAGAGCATGTACACGGATACAGCTAAGAGGTGGAAACACAGGAAATCCAGGACAGATAAACCCCTCAGGACCAATAATGAGAGTAGGGATACCAGGAGGGTAAGGGGAAAGTGGGGGGAAAAAGAGGGGAACTGATCACAGTGATGTACATATAACCCCCTTCCTGGGGGACAGACAACAAAAAGTAGGTGAAGGGAGACAATGGTTGGTGTAAGACATGAAAAAAATTTATAAACTATCGAGAGTTCATGAGGGAGGGAGGGTGGGAAGGGGAGAAAATGAGGAGCTGATACCAAGGGCTCAAGTAGAAAGAAAATGTTTTGAAAATGATGATGGCAACAAATGTGCTTGACACAATGGATGGATGGATTGTGATAAGAGTTGTATGAGCCCCCAATATAACGATTTAAAAAATTAAATTAAATTAAAATAAAAGAAAATGATGATGGCAACATATGTACAAATGTGGTTGACACGATGGATGTATGGATTGTGATAAGAGGTGTAAAAGCCCCCAGTAAAGTGATTTTTTAAAAACCTGAATAGTTAGCAAACATAACAATATACAGAGCCGACTGATGGCTAAGATAGTAGCTACTCCCTCTTAAAATTTTCAGTTAGCTTTGCACCCTACAAATATATTCTTCCTACGGAACTTCTATTTTTTTCTACCAGCTAGCTAATTTTCTACATGAATTTTCAAATGGTCCACTGTGATATTGACAATCACTTGGCCCCTTTTCAATAGTATGATTCACATCATTCGAAGAAAAGCTACTTCACAAAGCAGAATCTGCATTTCTATTATTTATAGGGTCTGCAGATGTGAAAATTTCAGATTATAAAAGATTTTCACTCTTTTCAGGTAAATGCCCTGTCCCTGGCCTATCCCGAGGCATCCCTCCCATTCAAGGCATAATACCAGAGCTGACCATTGACAAAATGCTGTCATCAGGACCACTTTGAGTTGGCCATCATAGTATAGTTTTGGAGGAAAACTTCCCAGGGAGCCTATAGCCAGCGCAGCTTTGGAGATTCACAAATACTTTTCTTTTAGCTCCTGTGAACTTTCATTTTTGCCCTTCCCTTAGTTGTTGCTACTTTATTTACCTTGCTATAAGGTTATGTCACTTAATGGAGTCTTAAATGCTCATGAGCAACTATTGATCTCTTTCTGTCTGGAGTAAACAAGAGCGAAGAAAATTCAATGGGCTAATGAATTCCTTGAAAGGCAGCCACCATGACCCTGAGACCCAGAGAACTAGATGGTGCCCAACCACTATTACCCTCTGCTCTGGAATCCTAGATAGAGTAGGAGAAGAATGTGGAGCAAAATTCCCAATCATAAAGAAGACCAGGCTTACTGGATAGAGACGGTGGGATTCCTTCGTCACTCTTCTCATCTGAAACTGCTTAGCCATGTAGTTCAATTTTCAGCCAAATAACAGAAAGGTTTACAAAGGGGCCAATAACACTAGGAATGTGCACACGCCTCAAAATAATCACCCATTTGAGATCAAAAGGGCAGCATTTGCCCAAGAACAAAGTTCAAAAGGGTTAAGAAAGAAGGCTTTATGGAAATCAGAAATAAGGAAGAAATGTGATAAATGGTATTACATTGTGGGGATTGCAATCAACGACATAAAAATGTGTCTGGAAAACTGATTTATGCTGTCTGTAGATCGTCACCGAATCGTACACACACACAAAATCACTTTTAAAATGTATTTCTATCATAGCAAATACATTTGAATAATTGAAAATAAAGTTTATAAAACAAGTAAGATTTATCTAATAAAATACATTCCAATTCATATACATAATTTAAAATGAAAATTTTATGTTAAAATTATTCAGGAAAAAATGTATTTGGAACCTGCAATTTGGTTTGTCAGGTCTGAGATCATCCAAAGAAATCCTACCTACAAGGCACTTGTAAATAATTTCACTTATTTGTCATACAGCGTTTGTTGGTGGGCCATTCGCAGATCTCCACGAGTATTTTCTTGTCTTGAATAGTACTTCAAAAATTGCATGTTTACTTTCCCTGCTCTGCTGGCACATTCTCACAGTTCGTTGGACTGCTGCTGCCCGTGAGTGGAGAGGCCGTCATTGCAACGCGCCTGGTTTAAGTACAATGTGCAGTTGTGTTTTGGCTCATGTTGTGCAGGAGCGTGCATGCCATAAGTCACTTGACTATAATGCCATTGTAAATGTAGGAAATGAGAATAGTAATGGCTGTTACGGAATACAAAATTTATAAAATGTAGTGCGTTGACACTTCTCTTCCAGGACGACCCTGGCCTGCTATGCGGCTCCCTTTCCTTGTGTCCTGTTGGCTTGACATGGTGAGTCTTTATTCTGGACAATTGATGCCCCTGTTTTGTCCGTGCCTTAGCCATGTTCTTGTGTTGCTTAGTGGACAATGTATCCCCGGGGAGGCGTTAAACATCATTTAAGCCGTCTTGACACACACAGTGAGAGGCGACACAAGGCACCTGCTTTTTTTGTTCTTTCTACAGTATTCCTGAACTGCCACTGTAGCATCATTTATTAGATAAACAGTGAGTCGGCATTGCTAGTAGTAAAATGTCAGCACCAGTAAATTAAAGTACAGAGGGTCTATTTAGGAGCCTTGGTGGCATAGTGGTTAAACTTCCAAGGTCAGCAGTTGAAAACCACCAGCCATCTAAAGAGAGAAAGACAAGGCTTTCTACATCTGTCAAGAGCAGTCTTAGGAACCCACAGGGGAAATTCTACCCTGATTTATAGGTAGCTCTGAATTCAGCTTGATGGCAGTGAGTTTGAGGATTTATGTGAGCAGTTAATGTATATGCAAGAC
>NW_022103921.1:3323834-3328818 GCF_000313985.2 Echinops telfairi
TGTGTGTGTGTGTGTGTGTGTGTGTGTGTGTGTGTGTGTTGAACCGGGTGATGTGACATTTCCCTGCCCTTACGTCTGATAAAAGGAGCCGTGGTGGCGTACGTAGGTAGTGGTTGCTGAGAGGTCAACCCTGAGACACAGAAAGGAGATAGAATTGAGACAAAGAACGTGAGGTTAAGAGCGGCTTGAGTAGGGCAGGGAAAGAGCTCCCTGGAGGGAAGGGGGAGCAGAGAAAGGGACAGGAGCATCTTGAGCCCTCAGGTGGGTTCCAAGACCCAACGAGTTAGGTCAGGGAAATCGCACCTGGCAGTGAGGCGGTGGGACTTACATAGGGTGCGAACCAAGGACATACGTGCTGCTAAGGGGAAGGCGGCTTTTAGTCCTGCAGCTGCAAGGCCTTGAGTCAGGATGTGTGTGAGTGAATGATCTTGCTCGTTGCAAACTTGCATTTTGGAACGCTGGGGGAAGGGGCTAAGTGAACTTTGTTGGAAGAGATAAACTCCGTGGAATGCTGGAAGCAGGTCATCCATCCTTCTGAGAGGCTGTGGGAAGGGGCTGTGTGGTCTGGGCCCTGCCCAGTTACACCAGCCGCTCCTCTGGAGAAAGATGGGGCTGTCGACTCCCATTTAGAGTTACAGTCTTGGGAACTCGGAGGGACAGTTCTACCCTGGCCCGTAGGGCCGGCTTACTTGGCGTCGACTCTATGGCAGTGAGTTTGGTTTGGCTTGGTCTCTGATAAAGGCCTGCCCTGTTTTATTAATGATGACAGAGTGCCCACTGTGCTCCCTCTGAAGTAACCTTAATGTATCTGCACGTGAAACACTTGTTGTCGAATTCTGCAGCTGGGCCTTAACATTTTATAAACTAAGTTTGTAACAGTGTTTTTTTTTAAAAGATTCACAGCCCGACTTGCTTCTGCCTCATTCTGGTGGTGGGGTGGGGTTGAGATGGTAATTAAACTCTTGGAGGACAAAGTTGTGGGTCTCTGAAACGGGTGAGTATTCTGGGCTGGTGTAGAAGGAAAAGAAAAATAATTATTTAAATTTTAGAGTATCAGTTTGGAGGCAGCACTGGATGAATTCCACCCCTTTGATCTACTTCCAGGTTTACCTGTAGCATAGATATGTTGTAATTTATTTTGTATTTGTTAAGACAGTCTATTTATTAATACTTACAGGTCTTTTTTATTTTGCCCACTAATGTGTTTCTCTTGAAGAAAAAGGGTATTCGTCTTTAAAGGGAATTTTTTCCCCATAGTGATTTTTACGTGTCCTCAATCAGCCAGGAAACTTCAGAGAACAAACAGCCATAAAATCTGAAAGCTATCAAGGTTACATATTTTTAAAAATTATTTTTTAGTTAAAAGTTTTTATAATATCATTTTATTTCCCACCAGCAATGGCTAAGGTTCTTAATTTCCTCCACATTCTCACCAATATATGTTATTTTCTATTGTTTTGTTGTATGTTTTTTTCATTTCAGCCATCCTAACTCTCAAACCCAAACTCGCTGCTGTCTGATTCAAATGCATTCTAACTCATAATGACCCGTAGGATAGGGTAGAACAGCAAACATACGTAAATCTAACATGATTAATGAGCTAGATCACATAAGGGCCTTAGTAGTAACAGAAGGAAATCTTAAAGAACTAGAGGACAATTATGTGGTTCATTGGAGCCGTGCCTCATGCGGGATTATCATCCATTCCATGAGGCCCTTCTAAGGGGGACTGTCCAATTGTCTTGTTGGTGAACTTTAGGTCTCCACTACATCCATTCCCCTTAATATCAATTTGGTTGCGTGTTCTTTGAACTTCTGATACCTCTTCCTGTTGACACCTCATGATCACACAGGCTGGTGTACTTTGCCCACGTGAGCTTTGTTACTTCCCTGCGAGAGGGCCACTTGTTTAACTACAAGCCAAAGTCAAATAATATCATGAAATGTTTAAAGACCTAAAGTTAGAAAACCGAAAAGGAAGAACATATTCAGAATATCTAAAACTGAAAGAACTCAAGAAAAATGCAAACCTTGAGTTGTAACCTTGAAAGATTCTATAGGCAAAATACTGAATGATGCAGGAAACACGAAGAGAATGCGGTAAGAATACAAAGAGTTACTGTACCAAAAAGAACTGGTCGATATTCAGTCCTTTCAGGAGGTAGCATGTGAACAAGGAACGACCAATGGTGCTGAAGGAAGAAGTTCAAGCTGCACAGCATGCAAATAAAGTTTTGCCGAAGATCATCCAACAGGGTGAAACAGTACATTGACAGGGAGCTGTCATATGTTCAGGCCAGATTCAGAAGAGGACATGGATCAAGGGCTATCATTGGTGATGTTCCATGGATCTTCCCTCAAAGCAGAAAATACCAGAAAGATAGTTACTTGTATTTTATTGACAGTGCCACGGCAGTCAACTGTGTGGATCCTAACAAACTGTGGATGTGATTGAGAGGCATGGGGATTGGAGAAGACTTCATTGTGCTTCTATAGAACTTGTACATGGATCAAGAGGTGGTATATGAGAACAGAACAAGGAAATACTGCTTGATTTAAAATGAGGAAAAGCGTGGTCAGGGTTCTATCCTCTCTCCATACTTATTCAATCTGTGTGCTGAGAAAATAAACACAGAGGCTGGATTCTATGAAGAAGAATGCGGCATCAGGATTGGAGGAAGGCTTATTAACAACCTACAATATGCAGATGACATCACCTTGCTGGCTCAAATTGAGGAGGTCTTGAAGCACTTGCTGATGAAGATCAAAGATTGCAGCCCTCAGTATGGATTACGATTTGATGTAAAGAGACCAACATTCTCCCAACTGGACCAGTAGGTAACTGTGGTCGTTACCATAAATGTATGTGAACTTGAAGATATATGAAAGTGTAGGAGTACTATCTAACCTGTCCATGAGGCCACAGCCGGATGGTGCCTCCTTGTGGGTGTGGCCTTCTCATCGGGAGGGCCCAAGGAACCGCCCCCCTGACTCCCTGCCTTCACCTTCCTGCTTGCTGTAGAGAATGAATGCTAGCGTCTACCCCTAATCAGCTGGGTATTGGTGGACAAATCTCTTCGTCTTTTGTAAGATGAGAAAGCTATACCAAGCGATTACTAAATTCATAGTTAGCTTGTAAATTTTATTAATTTAGAACTTGAAAAGTAAAATTTCATGAAAGATCCTCGTTTTCAGAAACAGTCCAAATTTGCATTTGGAGGCAAGTACTGAGATGATGTAAGAGTTAAGTTCATTCAGAATAGGTAGGTAGGATAGAAGGAATTCTGGTGGTGCATTGGTTAAGCAATTGGCTGCTTACAAGAGGCTGAAGGTTGAACCTCCCAAGCAGCTCCACTGGAGAGAAATGTGGTAGTCTGCTTCCATGAACTTGATTACGGATCCAAATAAGATTAAGCCATTGACAGCTTCAATCTTGTCTCCATTTATGATGATGTTTCCCTGCTGGTCCAGTTCGGAGGCTTTGGGTTTTCTTCACCTTGAGTTATAATCCATATTGATGTTTGTAGTCTTTCTTCCTCACTAGCAAGAGCTTCAAGCCTTCCTCACTTTGAGCAAACGTGGTTGTGTCATCTGCCTATCACAGATAGTTCATAAGCCTTTCTCCACGTGCCACGTTTTTCTTCAGATAATCTCGCTTCTCGGATTCTTTGTTCAGCATACAAATTGAATAAATATTGTGATATCAGACAACCCTGACATAAACCTTCCCTAATTTTTAGCCATGCCATAGTCCCTTGCTTTGTTCCAACAACTACCTCTTGGTCCATGAGCAGTTCTACATGAGCACAATGAAGTGTTCTGGAATCCCCATACAGCTCAATAGCATCCATCGTTTGTTAGGATGCACACAGCCCAACACCTTGGCCTAGTCAAGAAAACATCATTCGAGTATTCTCTGCTTTCAGCCAAGAGCCATCTGATATCAGCAATGATATCCCTTGTTCCATGTCCTCTTCTGAATCCAATCTGACAGCTCCCTGTCTATGTGCTGCTGCAACTATTGGATGATCTTCAGCAAAATCTTACTTGCATGTGATAACAGTGATATATGGTTCTGTGATTTAAGAATTCTGTTGGGTCACCTTTCTTTGGAATGAGTACATATATAGATCTCTTCCAGTCAGTTGGCCAAGGAATTGTCTTTTAGATTTCCTGCCATAGACGAGTAAGTGCCTCCAGCGCTCCATCAGCTTTCTGAAACATTTCTATTGTTACTCCATCAATTCCTGGATCCTTATTTTTAGTGAAAGCTTTCACTGCATCTTAGATTTATGAAGTATCATTGGTTCTTGCTCATATGTTGCCTCTTGAAATGGTTGAATGTCAACTAGTTCTTCTTGGCATAGTGACCCTGTATTCTTTCCATCTTCTTTTAATACTTCCTTCATCACTCAATAACTTGCCCATAGAACCTTTCAAGATGGCAACTCTAGCCTTGAATTTCTTCTGTTTAAGATATCTCGAGCACGTTCTCCCTTGTTGTTTTCAAACGCTAGGCGCTGACACATGTCATTGTTACATTTTACTTTGTCTTCTTGAGCTGTTCTCTGAAATTTTCGACTTGGCGCTTTGACTGCATCCTTCTTCCATTTGCTTTAGCTTCTCTGTGATTAAGAGCAAGCTTCACAGTCCCTTCTCACATCCATACTGATTTTTGTTCTTTCCTGTCTTCTTAATGACTACAGCGAACCCTCGCCACTTCGCGCTTCGACGTCCGCGGCGTCACTCTATCGCGGTTTTTGCGTGACAGCGCATGCTCTGTCATTACTGCCACTGATTGGCTCATACTGTACACGCTTGATGCCATACATAAGATAATAAATAATAAATGATCATTGTAACGTCCAAAATGTTTGTATTTTCCCTTTTTCGTTTAATCAATTGGGTAAGACGAGTGTAATGGTGACTAAAGGGTGTTTTTTCATGTCCTCTATGCTCTAACTACGAAAATATTTGATTTACA
>NW_022103921.1:3329597-3331961 GCF_000313985.2 Echinops telfairi
ACATCTATACATTTGTTGCCCTCATTATTCCCAAAATTCGCTTTCCTCTTGGGTTCCCGGAATCAGCTCATTTTCCTTTTCCCCCCTTTCCCTCCCTTCCTCCTCCCCCCTCATTTCATTTATTTTAAAAAATTTTACTAGGGGCTTGTACAACTCTTATCACAATCCATCCATCCATCCATTGTGGGAAGCACTTTGTACATTTGTTGCCATCATCATTCTCAAAATATTTTCTTTCTACTTGAGCCTTGATATCAGCTCCTCGTTTTTCCCCCTGCCTTCCAGCTACCCCCTCCCTCATGAACCCTTGATCATTTATATATTATTATTATTTTGTCATGTCTTACACTGTCCGGCGTCTCCCTTCACCCACTTTTCTGTTGTCCATCCCCCACAGAGGAGGTGGTTTCATTACCAGCATAGTAAACAATATGATTTTCTGATTCAAAATGGTCAATGCAAGTCAATTTAAGCTTATTAACACCTAGAATATCAATCTGTATGCACTCCGGTTCATTTTGAACAACTTCTAATTTTCCTAGATTTATACTTCATACATTCCAAGTTACAATTATTAGTTGATGTCTGCATCTGTTTCTTCTCATTTTGAGTCCTGCCTCTTTAGCAAGTGAACATGCCAAAGGCTTAATCCCACAGGCTTTCCTCCATCCAGTTCCTTATGGTCAACTCTGCGTGGAGAAGGCAGCTCTCGTTCAACCATATGTTGAGTGCCTTCTGACCTGAGAGACACATCTTCTGGTACTATCTCTGACAACATCTGGCTTCTGTTCATTGGGTTTTCAGTGACTGACAATGTTTCGATGCTGTTCACAGGCTTTTCCACTGAAGTGGACCGCCTGCTCTTTGTTCATAGTCTGTTCTTACTCTGGAAGCTCTACTGAAACCTGTTCCCTTTGAGTGACCATGCCAAGTACTTGAAGTACCAGTGACATAGCGTTCAGCATCTCAACAACACACAAGCCACCACAGTAGGGCAAACTGACAGACAAGTAGTGGGGTGTTAGTCCACTATCCTGTTTCCCCCAAAATAAGACAGTGTCTTATGTTAATTTTTGCTCCCAAAGATGCGCTAGGTCTTATTTTCAGGGGATGTCTTATTTTTCCATGAAGAAGAATACGGTACACATTTATTGTTGAACCAAAAAAAGGAAATTTATTACCTGTATACGGTACGGTAGTAGTTGTCATCACAATTCAGCATAAACAGACAAACTGAATCCTACAGTATCAAGAATTTCTTGTTACTACCATTATTTCCATGTACAACAATCTGTGGTACACTTACTCATTTATTCATTGACAGTCATGTCATCATCTTCTGGAACATCATCATCACAATCCAAACCCTTATTTTCGGGGAGGTCTTATTTTCAGGGGAATGCCTTATATTTCAGCGAGAGGCAAAACCGTAAGTAGGTCTTATTTTAGGGGGATGTCTTACTTTCGGTGAAACAGTGTACTTATTAACATTTGCCCAGCTTCTCTGAGGCTTGACATCACCATCATTATCAGTGAGGCATTGATTTTCTATAAGGAGTGAGCATGTTTCATTGTGTCCTGGGAGTGGTAGTGAACAATGGGGACACAGGTGTATATGTGATTATTTTTATATCACCTATACACACATACACTTTTTCTAGAGGATGAACTATCTTTTTTTTTTTTTTTTTGAGGATGAACTATCTTAGACGCATGAGTCCTATGCAGTAAATATGTGAGGCGAGACCCTGGCTTCTTCCAGTTTGTATGTACTGTATTGTCTCTATTCCCTGCTATTTGGCTACATATAAAAATGTACATACAGACTATGGACTCCAGGGAATTTGAGATCAAGAGGCAAAGAGTACAGACGCTGGCTCCAGATTGTTACCGTTAGTCGCCATTAATTCCAACTCCTTGCCACCCCATATGTGCAGTGTCGGACTGCTCCATAGAGTGTTCAAAGCTGTGGCTCATGAAAATTAGGCAGTGACTTACATCCAACCGAGCAAGACAAACTCTTCTAGCAAGTTGTTCATTTCCTTAGATGTAAAGGGTCGGATTTGAGAATTGTTGGGTGAAGTGTGTGATCCATTTAGCCCATGGGTGGGGAGCCTTTTTTCTGCCAAGGGCCATTTGGATGTTTATAACATCTTTCATGAGCCATACTGGTTAAACATTTAATTAACTCACCCCGAAGGTGATGGCATGAACAGCTTCCGTTTGGTGAGGCGTGTGCTGGTAGCTGGTATTGATGTCTCGGGCCTTACACAGCCCACAGGCTGGATGTTCCCATACCTCTGATTTAACCCAAGTAGACTGTCTAGTGGCGATACCAGGAGGGAAAGGGGGTGAAGAAAGGGG
>NW_022103921.1:3333260-3337785 GCF_000313985.2 Echinops telfairi
GAGGCTTCACCACCCATTTATCCCTCCGCCTTTCAACCAGCACCACATGTGATTATCGGCCAGGCTGGCACAATTAACTAACTCACACCCCATCATCTCCTACCGCTCTTTGAGTTTCATAGAATAGCCAGATATTGTCAAATGTAAATAATGTCAACGGAGGCGGAATTTTTGACTTTATCTTTTGTGTATTGTCTTACTTAGGCAACTATCAAACTGGACTGAGCAGATCTTCTTTTCAGAGTAGAGAAGAGAGCTTTTAATACAACTCGGTCAAGTAACTCAGCTAAAACTTTATTTTCTAGGTGTTCGTATTTGGTCTCAACTATAGTAACTGTTTGGGAACTGGAGATAACCAAAGTACACTTGTGCCGAAAAAGCTAGAAGCCTTATGCGGGAAGAAGATTAAAAGCCTTAGTTACGGGAGCGCACCACATGTTCTGCTCAGCACTGAAGGTAACGAGGGCACGAATCCAGCGCTGCCGTGTACGGAACCTGAGTAGGAGCTAAAGGGACGGTGGGCTGTATCAGTTCATTACTTTTGGGTTGTTTACTCACTGTTTTCTCACATAAAATGTTAAAAATGGTGGTAAGAGCTGTATGAGCCCCTAATAAAATGATTTTTTTTTAAGTTTAAAATGTCAGGTTGACTTTGAAACAGTCTCAGGATATCTTGCGAATTTGGCAAAGTTCTGAGGTTTTCGTTTACTTATGTAAAATTACAGAAAATTAGAGGTAATAGACGAAGTGATCATTTCCACAAATTTGTGGTAGCAAGATAGTTTTGGTACACTTTTATAAACACAGATAATACTGGTTTTCTGTCCTTATTTTTATTCCTGAATCTCACAGCTGAGAACTCTAACTCCTTGGCATTCACCTGAGCGCGATCCTAGGGAGAGTGAGGGATGTGGACAGATAGCGTTTTCTACTTTTTTCTTTACATTTCTAAGAGCACTAAAGAAAGCCACTATGCATTTTTCTTTGGTAATTTATCTGCTCTTGGGCATCCACCACTCTCTGAAAGCCCTTTCTATATGATTTGAATTCTTACTTTTAAATTTTAGGCACATTGGAGCTTGCTCTCTCTTCAGCTGTCACATTCAGGTTTCTGTCGCATAATTTTCTAGCGCAACATTTGGGAGACAGCATGCAGCCATGGTCTTGCGCCTCTGCATTAGGGATCCATGGGGCTGGGTATCTAGCTTTTAATTGCTTTGAGCTCAGATCATTCCAAGTTCTCTGCATCTTTCTCAAGCTGTGACGTGTAGGTATGAACATGAGTGTCTAGTACGAGGTATCTGGTGTTGATGATCTCACTTCTGCCTTGTGCCATCATGCTTTCTGCTCTTACACTGCCCCCCTCAAACAGTTTCCGCATTACTGACTGGTTCATCTTGGTATCCATGGTATGCAAAAATTAAAAATGTTTCTAACATGTTTTAATTTTCTTCTTAGATTTTATTGTGGATGATATATATATATATATATATACACACATATATATATTTTATCATCTCTGAACGTATATTTAGTGACATTAATTAAATTCATCATGTTGTACTATCACCCCCATTATCTATATCTGAATGTTTTCATCACCCAGATAGAAACCCAGTACGCCTTCTTCAGTAACTCCCAATCCGTCTTCCCACAGGCCCGGTGATCAAAATTAAACTTTTATCTCTCTCTATTTGCCTATTTTAGACATGTCAGATAATATATTATTTGTCCTTTCGTATCTGATTTACGTTGCTTAGTATAATGTTTTCAAGGTTCATCCATCATACTTGTATCAGGACTTAATTTCTCTTTATGGCTGAGTAACAGTCATTTATATATCACAAACAAACAACCTCCCTGCCTTTGAGTTGATTCCGACTCCTAGCAATTCTGCGGGACAGAGCAGAACGCCCCTATGAGTTCCTAAGATTGTAACTCTTTACAGGGGTATGAAGCCCTGTCTGTCTCCCTCAGAACCACGGGTGGTTTCGAACTGCTGACTTTGAGGTTAGCAGCCCAACTACGAACTGCCAGGTTGGCAGATCAAGCCCACAGCTACACCACAGAAGGGGGAGACTGTCTTCCCCTGTAAAGACTCAGTCTTAGAAACCTTTCAACGTTGGAATTGATTCAATGACAGTGGGGTTTTCTAAGATTGTTTCCATCTTTAGGCTACCGTGAAGAATTATACAACGAACATTGGTGCACAATTGCTGAATCATACGTTCTTTCTATGTTTAGCTCTTTGAAGAACTGCCAGACTATTTTCTTTTCTTTTTTTTAATCATTTTATTAGGGGCTCATACAACGCCCATCACATTCCATACATACATCAATTGTGTAAAACGCATTTGTACATTCATTGCCCTCATCATTCTCAAAACATTTCCTCTCCACTTAAGCCCCCGGCATTAGGTCCTCATTTTCCCCCCTCCCTCCCCGCTACCCCCACCCCATGAGCCCTCGATAATTTATAAATTATTATTTTGTCATATCTTGCCCTGTCCGACGTCTCCCTTCACCCACTTTTCTGTTGCCCGTCCCCCAGGGAGGAGATCACATACAGCTCCTTGTAATCGGTTCCCTCAGCCAAACTATTTTCTACATTGGCTATACCCTTTAACATTCCCACCAACATTACGAGTTCTAAATTCTTTGCAAACATCCTCCTGAACACTTGGGCAATTATACTCTGCTACATGGGGTTATCATGTGCTAGGTTATAGCAATTAATAGCCATCCCCATGGTCGCTTGGGGACTAATACTCAGTTTCTTCTGTTGTCTGTGGCTCTCCTGTGCTTGGTCAACATTTTCCTTAATAGATCAGGTTGTTCTATAAGCAGGGGAAAGGCATGAGGAGAGTTGTTGTCTCCGGGGGACCTGCTTTTGATACTCAAGTTTGCTGGGATGAAGGGTGGGGAGATGTGGTAAATAGCTATGGAAAGAAAGAACCCAAGACAGACAAACGTTATTTCAACCAGGAGCACTAAAAGATAAAGGCAATTGAAAAATGCAGCCATGTTTCATGCCACTAATATAGTCTATTTCAGAAGAGCTCAGTGGTTTCGTTTTTCTTGAAAATAAGAGATCTCTTTTCTCTGAACTCTGTTAGTTTGTGTGAGATAGACAGACACAGACACACTAGAGGTTTGGTGTTCGACAATGTGACAGTTAAGATTAGTTCTGAGCTTTCTTGTTCCTTTTGCCTTTTGCTTGATACTTGAAACAAAAGTTATTGAGATGAGTCAAAGTGTTTTATAAGTCAAATATTTGTGTATATATACAGAGAAAGTGAAATATGCTATAAAATTATACATACTTTGATTAAACAAAATATCAAAATGTGAAGCCGTTGTTTCCTGACATATCTTCCATCTAGGTCTATACACAAGAGCACTAGTGGTATATAGTGAATTATATGTTGGGCTGCTAACTACAAGGTCAGCAGTTTGAAACCAGTAGGCATGCAGTGAGCGAAAGATAAGACTTTCTATTCCTCTAAAGATGTACGGTCTTGGAAACCCACAGGGTCCATTCTATCCTGTTTTATAGAGTTATGAGTTGGAATTGACTTGATAGTGAATTCTGTTTGTTTGTTTGTTTGTTTGTTTGTTTGTTTGAGGTCTGTGTGCTTCAAAGACACCGTTTCCATTTCTGTAACCTTTCCCCAGAGAATTCTGGACTCTTAAATTTACAGAAAAGCAGTTTGGGTATCTTAGAGGGACTTAAATTGTGTTCCTTTTCAATATTCTTTGTGTTACAGGAACAGAAAGAAGTTGAAAGGGACAAGACTAGGGTTGTAAAGTAGATGAGGTAAGGTTTCCCAATGAAATTCTCATAATCCATTTCTTGCTGCCCAGTAAGAATGAGTAGATGCATAGTCACGATGCACGCTTCCTTAGTGCAGTTCTCCTAGCCTTTTCTCACCAGTGCAGTTTTTAATTTCATTACAACGTCTTCATAATAAGCTTCCGTGACCATCCTGTGTCCTATCAGGATGATCAAGGTGATCAAAATTTGTCAAGATGAATTCTTTGGCATTCCAAATAATAGTCACCACAACCTTCGGCCTTGAACTTCACTCCCTCAGCAAATCCTTTAGAAAGCCACTGTTTTGATTAGATCTCTTTTGAAGGCACCCTAACGGTACCAAGACAAGTTTGCTGAATGAACTTGCCTACAACCGTCCACTCTTACAGAAAAATTTCAAACTCACCACCATCGACTCATTGCTGACTCACAGCTAACTGCTCTAGGTTTGCGACACTGTAACTGCTTAGAAGAGTCAAAAGCCTAGTCTTTCACCTGCGGAGTGGCTGGTGGTTTCAAACTGCCAACCAGGTGGATCGCTGCCCAACTCATAACCAATATACAACCCGGGCTCCATACTGATTGCAGAAATGTGTTTAAACACGTTATATTTCTAAACGCTTCCTCCCCCCAACTACCAGGACCCCAATTTTGCCTTGCAGACCTGGTTAGACCAGATGATGCACAGCGGTACAGATGGGAATTGGAAAC
>NW_022103921.1:3338168-3346441 GCF_000313985.2 Echinops telfairi
AATTGATCTATGTATTGTGATGAATTGTATGAGCCCCAATAAATTGATTAAAAAAAAAAACACGTTATATTTGGAATAAGCTCACAGAAGTATGAACTAGAACCCTAGGAGCAATAGGGTTTTTGCTCAGCCTCATAAACTTTTTGACTTGGCTTCATAAACTTTACCTCTGACCACAGCTGGTCTTTTTTTCTGATGTCAGAACAAAGTCTTTTCATTAAAGGCTTTTCTATCTGTCTATTGTGTTCTTTCATCCATTCCTGTATTCCCTCCCCTAGCCAGCACTGACTTTATAGAGAGAAGCAGGCAATGTAAGAGCAAAGAATATTGGAATGTACGTTGTGGAAAGTTCTGTGTAGAAAGGTCAGGAATTGCCATTTCTTCTTGGAACTGATGCCTTGTGTGGCCATTTTGTGTAGATGGAGTTGTTTATGCTTGGGGCCACAATGGATATAGCCAGCTTGGAAACGGGACTACTAACCAGGGCATTGCTCCCATCCAAGTCTGTACCAATCTCCTGATCAAGCAAGTGGTTGAAGTAGCTTGTGGCTCACATCATTCCATGGCTTTGGCAGCTGATGGAGAGGTAAGTGGTTTACATTCAACTCAAAATAAGATAAGGACCATATTTGTGCTTGGGATAGTGTGAACCAAAAGGATGTGGAAGGCAAAGTAAACTGTCACAAAAGCCTCTTTGGCAGCAGATCAGTACATCATAGTTACAGGTGGGAATGGGACCATGATTGGGACACATACATGATGGTTCAATAGAGGTGCTTACAAGATCTGTCCAGGACCTTCTAATCAAGGCCATCAGGGAATGGCTCATGGCTATGTGATCCCCAGTACATAAATCTACATCAAGGACATGCTCAGGCAAGCTTTTCTCCCTGGGCTGGCTGAAGACGGGTGGAGGTAATCCTCTTTACGTCTGACGGCAAGACTATTCTGATCCTTGGTCTATGGTCAGAAGGATTTCATTGGAACCTCAATCTACTTTGGGAACTCTACAAATGGATGTTGGGCTTTCACTGTCCGTAGCCTTCTGCAAACGGGATGTCCAGAATTTAAGTTCTAATGCACGATGGGTTGCAGGTTGTGTTTTGTGTACCTTGGAAAGAGACCTGTAGCACATAGTATTTTAAAGCATTTATTACTATGTGTTTTACTGGTGCTTCTTGTTGAGAGTGCGTCAGTGATAGGAACTGAGATAGGATTGCTGACAGAGGAGAGAAAGAATTGTGGAAATGTCTGAAGGCCAGTTCCAAGTGAAGCAATCCTCCATAAAGCTTCTTTCAAAAACAACAACCAACCAGTAATGAGAGTAGTGAAACCAGGAGGGTAAAAGAAAGGTGGGGGAGAAAGGGGAAATCGATCACAATGATCTACACATAAACCCCTCCATGGGGGATGGACAATAGAAAAGTGGGTGAAGGGAGACATTGGTTAGTGTAAGACATGAAAAAATAATCGTAATTTGTAAATTATCAAGGATTCGTGAGGGAGGGGGGGAGGGAGGGCCGGGGAGGGAGGGGGGAAATGAGAAGCTGATACCAAGGGCTCAAGTAGAAAGAAAATGTTTTGAAAATAATGTGCTTGACACAATGGATGGATGGATAGATTGTGATAAGAGTTGTATGAGCCCCTAATAAAATGATTTAAAAAACAAACAAACAAAAAAACCCAACCACCCAACCAATTACCACTGAGTCAATTCTGTTATAAAACGGAACTGCCTCGTAGGGTTTTCGTGGTTGTCAATTTTATGGAAGCAGCTCAAGAGGCCTTTTCCCCAGGGCCCTGCTGTGTGGGTGGGAGCCACCAAACTTTAGATTAGTAGCCAGCCACAAACTGCTTGGGCCATCCAGAAAATACTCGTTAAATGAGTTTATTTTGATTGTA
Organism: Echinops telfairi; assembly: GCF_000313985.2. Classification (NCBI taxonomy): domain Eukaryota; kingdom Metazoa; phylum Chordata; class Mammalia; order Afrosoricida; family Tenrecidae; genus Echinops; species Echinops telfairi. The sequence continues at coordinate 3,340,071 of NW_022103921.1, forward strand.
TTAGTATTATGATTATGAGTTAGAGGTAGACTGTTCACACGTACTGCGATTTCTCTTTCTCATCTCTTGTGTAGGTATTTGCTTGGGGTTATAACAACTGTGGCCAGGTGGGATCAGGATCCACTGCAAATCAACCAACTCCTCGAAAAGTTAAAAACTGTTTACATATTAAGAAGGTGGTTGGCATTGCCTGTGGTCAGACCTCATCCATGGCTGTTCTGGACAATGGAGAGGTGAGCCCTCTCTCTATCCTTTCTCCTCCCATCTCCCCATCCAGTGAAATGCCAGTTTCTTTATGCGATGTGTGGATTAGCTGAAGGAAGGATGCTTTGGTTTGGGTTTGGGAATGTCGTTGGTAACTGCTGCTGAGAGAGAGCCACACCACACTTGCTCTTCAGTATGAACTTGCAAAATTCCGAGCTTTATCTGGGCGTAAATGTTCTGTCCTCTCTCAATTCTATTTTTGCAGATCCAGCTAGCCTAACATATATCAGTGTTTGTTTGCAATTTAATGTAGTGGATCAGAGAACTTGATAGCACTTTCCTCTTCCGTTGAAAATATCAAGTGTGCACTCCTTCAAAGTTAGCTGATGATATGTATAAGCAGTCAAGGACTGTTAGGCAGGATGTCTTTTTTTAAAAATTTTATTACAAGATAATTTTACTGGGGGCTCTTACAACAATCTATACATCAATTTTATCAAGAATATTTATACATAGGTTGCCATCATTATTTTCTAGACATTTACTTTCTATTGAGCCCTTGGTCTCAGCTCCTCTTTTTCCCTTCCCCCACCATGACCCCTGGATAAATTATAAATTATTATTATTTTCATATCTTACACCGACTAGTCTCCCTCCCCCTACCTTTTCTGTTGTTCATCCCCCTGGAGCGGGGTGTGGTTATGTGTGAGTCATCGGTTCCCCTTTCTTCCCCTCCCCTTCTCACTTTCCCTGTGTAGGGGGGATAGCCAGCCCCCGACAACAAATTATGGGTTCAGTAAGCACAATTGTACGGTTGAGATCTATCGATTATAACAAAGTCATAGAGAATGAGAGAGATTGGAGAGAGAGTAAAACAAAGAAGTCAGACACATTTCATGGTAGCATGCTCCCCTCCTGGATGGCCACGATCTCCACAGCCAGGTCCGTGCACAGCACGGGCCGAGAGGGCAGGGGAGAGAGAACTGGAGAGAGAATGATTTATTGCTAGCCAAAGCTTATATATCTTTGGGGGTGTGCATGCCTCCTAATTACAGGTAAAGACATACATTACAAGAAGGGGTTGTACAATAGGCAATACGAGCAATAGGAAGGGGGTATACAATGGGCATAAGCATAACAGGAAGGGGATGAGCTAGGTGTACACATGATAGGAAGGGGTGGGACTAGGGGTATACATGTGACAAGAAGGGCGGACCCTAGATTTATGATGGTGGCCTAACCTTGGCCACCCTGGAGTGGGCTTGACCTCCCTGGGCTCTCTTTCAGGGAAACAGTCTACTACTATCCTTATCAGAAGGTCATGGGCCCTACTTAGGGTGGAACAGACTATACAGTCTGATTGCTCTAGATGGCTGATAGTCCTTAGGGAGAATAACCTCTGACCTATTTTCGTCCACCTCCAAGTGTATAGTCATTTACCATGTGTAGCAAGCAGCTAGGTTTGACATATATTTGGAAGAGACAACTTGGGAGAAATCTTTCTGTTTCCCACACCTGTACCCTTCTGGTATCACTACTTCCATTCCTGTTACTGGATTCCATGTGTCATGAGCTATTATCTCTTATCTGTACCTGCACCGATGCTCCAGTCTAGCCTGCAGTGAAAGGCAGGAGTAGGGGGTGAGGGAACCTCAGGAACCAGAGGAATATTGTGTGTTTCATTGGTGCTACACTGCACCCTGGTTGACTCATCCCTTCCTTGTGACCCTTCTGTGAGGGGATGTTCTACTGATGGGTTTGGGGGTCTCTGCTCCGACCCCCTTGTTCTCAACAATATGGTTTTGTTTGTTTGTTTGTTTGTTTGCTTGTTTGTTTTGAGTCTTCTGATGCCAGTTACTCAAGCCCATCAACTCCTCATGATCGCACAGGCTGGTGTGCTTCTTCCATGTGAGCTTGTTGCTTCTCTGCTAGATGGCTGCTTGCTTAACTTCAAGCCTTTAAGACCCCAGAAGCTTTATCTTTTGATAGCCAGGCACCATCTGCTTTCTTCACAACATTTTGTCTTCAGCTGTTGTGCCGGGAGGATGAGCATCACAGAATGCCAGTTTGCTAGAACAAAGTGCTCTTGCATTGAGGGAGGGCATGAGCAGAGGCCCGAAATGTGTCCAGTACCTCAGTGTATTGCCATATAAATAGATGGATCTAGACCAATACCAATATTTTTATGAATTAATGTATTTACATGTGAACACACCTATGCCTACACCTCTATTCATAGCTTTGCTTCCTAGATCATTCCTATGTTTCCTTTTACCTTCCTTCTGCCCCACCATCATGCTCGCCCTTCTTCTGCCTCTTAGTAATACCGCGCAGCTAGATTGCTGTTGCTCCAACACCCCAGGATCTCTACATCCTTCTTGTTGTTGATTTTAATTCCCTAGTTGTTCCCCTGTCCATGGCGTCGTTTGTTCACCACTCCCTGCCCCTGCCTCCTTCTCCCCCCAAGTCCCTCTGGAACGTCAGTATCATTGCTTTTCTCCTTGAGCTTACTTCCCGTTTATCTTATATAAGTAGGTAAACCAACAATAATTGAGACCAAACAAAAAGAAAACAAAAGATTGAAAAAGAAAAGAAAAGGGAAAAATACATAATTCCAGGTCCGGTCCACTGACCTTTATGACTATCTCCCCACTGGTCCTGGGGGGGTTCCCGGAGCTCCTCCTCTTAGCCTGAAGTCTATTTTTGAGGCTCCTCAGGGGCTTGTGGCTTGGCTTTGCTCCCATTGCTGACCTGTCATGTTTCCTTCTTGGTTCATCCCGCTGTGGGGTGTTCAAACTGGACTAAAACTCCCCGCCGTGGGTCCCCAGTATTGTCCCCTGTCATGGGATGCTCCAGTGAGGGGACAACATGTCTTGAGCTGTTGTCGGCCCTACAGTCCTCTCTGTGCCTTAGCAGTTCTGCGCAGGGACATCGTCCTTTTGGGCTTGGTGTGCCGATATGGGGTCTAGACCAGCCCTTTCTCTTTTTCCTTCTTGGTTTGGCTTCCTTGTGGGCATGGCATGCCAGCCCCTCTCCCCAACCTATAGGTTTAGTGTTGTTCTCTGTAGCACATACTTCTAGGGAGGGGTCAGTTTGGCTCTGATTGGGACCAGCCTTGTGGCCCAATCTTCATGCATTGCTCCACGTGGTTACGTTGCCCTCAAGGTTTAGTGTGCCGTGGTGGGGTCTGCAGGAACACTCCCAATTCTGTGGAGACATAACCAATACTCTTCCCCTGGGTAGGTTAGTGCCTTACTCCCTGTGCCATTGTCTCCCCCGCCCCCTTTCTCCCCCTTCCCCCCTTTCCCCTTCTTTGTGTTGTAATAATATGTACCTCCTTGGGTTTGGTCGGACTCCCACCCGACTGCCTGTACCTCAACCCGTGTAGTGTGCGATCAGTGGTTTTCTTCTATACTTACTGTGCTGATTATACTTACATCAGGGGGCTCATGTTGTACTTATCCTTTGGTGATTGGCTAACTTCGCTTAACATAATTTCCTTCAACTTTCCCCATGAAATGATGTGCTTCATGTAATCATCAGTGCCTTTTAGTGATGCATAGTACTTCATTGTGTGTATGTGCCAGAGTTTTCTAATTCACTTGTCTAACGATGGAAATTTAGGTTGTTTCCAATCCTTTGCAAATGTGAATTGCGCTGCAATAAATACCAGAGCACAGATGACTGTTTGCAGTTTATTTCTTACCTCTTCTAGGTATATATGCCCAGTAGAGGGATGGCTGGGTCATAAGTTAGTTCAATTTCCATTTGCTTGAAATGTCATCAGATCACTTTCCACAGAGGCTGTACGTGTATCTACACGGCCACCAGCAGTGGAGGAGAGGTCCTATCTCGCCCACATCCCCTCCAACAATTTGTTGCTCTCTTATTTCCTGATTTAGGCTATCCTCAAGGGTGTTAGGTGGTATCTCATGGTTGTTTTATTTGCATTTCTCTGATGGCTAATGATCAGGAACATTTTCTCATGTTTATTGGCCATTCTCCCTAGTGAAACTTCTGTTCAGGTCTTTTTCCCACTTCCTCAGGGGTTAATTATTTTCCTCTTTTGGCAGGCTAGGAGGGTATTGTAGATTTTAATAATAAGCCCTTTGTTGTGTCATTGCTAAAAAAATCCTCTCCCAGTCTGTGGGTTCTCTTGTTACTTTCTTTGTGAAGTCTTTTGATGCCCACAGGTATTTTATCCTTAGTATATCCCACTTATCGATTTCAGGTTCGTGTGTGTGTGTGTGTGTGTGTGTGTGTGTGTGTGTGTGTGTGTGTACCCTTCCCTATTGCAGTTAGCCTATGTATTCACTATGTATTCCCAAGGTTCTTAGGTTTGTCCCCATTCCTTTGTTGATGGTCTTGATAGTTTGGGGTTTTACTTCTAGGGCTGTGATCCACCTTGAGTTCGTTCTTGTGCATGGGGTGAGGTAAACATCATGTTTCCTTTTTCTATAGGTGGATATCCATTGTTTCCAGCACCACTTGTTAAAGAGGGCATCCACCTCCAAGTTGATACATTTTGGGCCCTTGTCAAAGATCAGTTGTCTATCTGCTGATGGTTTTATTTCTGGGTTTTTGTTCTTTTCCATTGGTGTGACTATCTGTCATTATACTAGTACCATGCTGTTTTGACAACTGTGGCTGTATAGTAGGTGTACAGCCAGCCCTGCAACTTTGTCCCTCCTCTTGAGGAGTTCTGTGCTAACGCTGGGCTTCTTCCTTCTCCATATGAAATTAGTGGTCAGTTTTTCCAGTTCTTGGGTAAGATTGACATTTTTACCGTATTGAGTCTTCTTGATCTCTTCCATGGTCTTGTCCAATGTATATAGCAAACCAATAGACTTCTGTTTGTTGCTCTTGTATCCTGCCACCCTTCCATATTCCTCTATTGCTGTCAGTATTCCTGTTGTGGGGCTTTTGGGATATTCAATGTATAGAATCTTGTCATCTGAAAATAGTGATAGTTTCATCTCCTCTTCCTCCAGTTACATACCTTTAATGTCTTTCTACTATCTTATGTTGTTAGCTAGAACCTTCGATACGATGTTGAATGGAAGTGAGGACAAAGGACATCCTTATCTGGTTCCTTTTTTCAGTGGGATTGTTTTAATCTTTTCTCTATTGAGAATGATGTTGGCTGTAGGCTTTTCTTAGATAGCTTGTATTAACTTGAGGAATTTTCCTTCCATTCCTATCATCTTGAGTGTCTTAATTAGAAATGGGTGCTGGATGTTGTCAAATGCTTTTTCTGCATCTACTGATAGTATCATGTCATTCTTATACTTTTGCTTATACTCCACTTGTGGTATATAAGATTGATGGATTTTCGGATGTTAAACCATTACTGCATCCCTGGGATGAATCCCACATGATCATGGTGAATTATATGTTTATATACTTTTGTATTCTATTGGCCAATATTTTGTTAATTATTTTTGCATCTATGTTCATTAAAGATATTGGTCAGTAGTTCTCTATTCCTGTGTGATCCTTGCCCTGTTTGGGTATCAAAGTTATACTTGCTTCATAGAGTGAGTTTGGGAGTTTGCCATCTTTTTCTTTTCTTTTTGTTTTTTTTTGCCATCTTTTTCTACACTTCAGTAATTTGTGGGGAATCAGTGTCAGCTTTTGCCTGAATGCTTGGTAGAATTCTCCCGTGAAGCCATCTGATCGAGGAGCTTTTTTGTTGGTAGGTTCTTGATAGTCGTATATATTTGTTCTTTTGCTATGGGTCTGTTTCGGTTCTTGACTTCTATCTGGGATAATCTAGGGAGGGATTGTTTTTCCAAATATTTGTCCGTGTCTTCCATGTTGTTGAATTCCTTATAATACAGACTTTAATAGTACTTTGTGATTATTTTTTTAATCTTGTTGGAGTCTGTTGTGATTTCCCCATTTCATTCCTCATCATGGCTATTGATGTTTGCTCCTTCCTTTCTTTGGTTAGCCTTGCCATTGGTCTGTCGATCCTATTGATCCTTTCAAGGAACCACCTTTTTAAAAAAAAAATCATTTTATTGGGGGCTCATACAACTCTTATCACAATCCATACTTACATCAATTGTATAAAGCACATTTTTACATTCGTTACCCTCATCATTCTCCAAACATTTTCTCTCCACAGAAGCCCCTGGCATCAGGTCCTCATTTTCCCCATTCCT
>NW_022103921.1:3347144-3350788 GCF_000313985.2 Echinops telfairi
GAATGCCAATTTAATAGAAGAAAGTATTCTTGCATTGAGGGAGTACTTGAGTGGAGGCCCAATGTCCTTCTGCTACCTTAATACTAACCCTATAAATGTAGGCACAAGAATGAAACCTTCCTCTCTTTCTCCCTGGAAGTGGGACACACTCGTTCTCTGCTACACATTCCTGTTGAGGAGCCACGAGGCAATCTGTGCCCTCACCAAGACACTTCCACTGGCATTGGATCCACAAGATTTTTCACCCACTGACCTGTGCTCTTCCTTCATTTGGCATCATTGCATATGCTGCGTGAGTCTGAAGAGGAATTTATAGACTAGTATCGGACATATAGGCTAAAATTGGATTTATGGACTTGATCTGGACTGGGCTGGGATTTTTCTCAATATGCAATTGCTCTATGATATAAAACTCTCTCTTACACATATATGATTAATTTGTTTCTCTAGTCAACCCAGACTAACACATTATGGTATCTTGGGAGGGGGTACTAAAGAAACAAATAATAAAGATGGAAAGGGGATGCTTCTTTGACCTCTGCCTCATGTTAGTTTTTCTCCATTTTCTTCTTTCAGAGGTCAGTTATGGCCATGCAGTTTACTGGGTTGTTTTCTGGATGGAATATGGGAAGTTAAAGTTTTGATTATTTTCTTTGATTGTTGTCTTCGGTTATTTCTGTTTGAATGGCAACAATTAATATGATTAATGTGTATTTTGAGCTCAGGGGGTGAAATCACCCCTTGAATTTCTCAGACACCATGCTGCTTAGTGAAAATGGCAGTCAGACGGTCACAATGGCTGACCAAAAAGGCCCCACCCTGGCTTGATACAGTTTGAAGCCTAAGGCCATATTTCATACCAATGAAATAGTTTAGATAAAGATTAAGATAAGATAGATAAGAATTGAACTGCACTGTTTTAAGAATTGAGTTTAGGGTCTGGCTGTACTAGGTTTATACTCTTTTCTTCTGAGTATTGTAATTTTTCCCAATCTTGTTAATAGTTTGATGTATATAACCATTTATAATTTTCTACAGAAATAGTTTAAACACTACATCATATATGGTTTGATTATCTGAGGGTAAATTAAAAAGTATTCCTATGAAATCATAGAAACCTTTATTCAACAAAAATATCAAAATTTGAAGCAATTGCTTCTCAAAATCTCCATTTTGGTCTTTGCACTTCTGAAAGTGGTGTTTCCATCTCTTTAATCCTTCCCTAAAAATTCTATGCGCTTTCATTTAAACCACATCAAAACAGCAGTTTTTGTGTTCTCAAGAGACTTTGTTCCTTTTCATGAAGTTTGGAAACAAAAAGAAGTCTGGAGATAACCATTTAAGACCCCAGATGCTATTTTATCTGGTAGCTGGACCTCATCTAATTTCTTTGCCACACTTTGCTATAGCACCTGTATCTTCTGTGTTCCCTTTCTTGAGAGGGAGTATTGAGCAGGACCGTAATGTAAAACCTACCCTGCTTCCCCCAAAATAAGACAGTGTCTTATATTAATTTTTGCTCCCAAAGATGCAGTAGGTCTTATTTTCAGGGGATATCTTGTTTTTCCATGAAGAAGAACACGGTAAAAATCTATTGTTTATTGTTTTATTAAAAGAGACCTCACATTTCCTGTCTGGTCTGGCTGCGCTGTGGCCAACAGTGAGCTGCGCAGCGGCACCCACCGCTACAGTCCAGAGTACAGAGTTACGGTAGCTTCAGGGAGCCTTATTTTCAGGGAGGTCTTATTTTGGGGGGGATGCCTTATATTTCAGCCAGAGGCAAAACTGTAAGTAGGTCTTATTTTCAGGGGATGCCTTACTTTCGGGGAAACACAGTAATTGTTCTTAAGTTGGAAGATTTAGTGTGAGCCCAAAACCCATTTCTGGATCTATGTTTTGCTTTTCATTTTAATTTATTATAACTTGGGAGTTAATACATATGTCATATCATTCCATAGTTCAATCATGTCAAGCAGAATTATACAATTGCTTCCACAATCACTTTCCAAACATACTTTTTCTTCCTGGTCTCCTTTACATCATCTCCCTTTTACGCACTCCCACCCCTGTACACCTCCATATTTCTCCCCCTACTCTCAAAATCATTATTCTACTTATCCCCATAGATTCATCAATCCTGAGTTTCATTCACCAAAAATCAGAAAAATGTATAACACAACTTCAAAATGACAACACCACTGAGATAGCCCTAATATGAACAAAAAATAAAACAGAATGTCCGTCCCAGGTTTGCCAGAATAATATTTATCTTAATCCAGCATATAGGGCATTATGTTGCAAGACCTTGTTTGTTTCCAAACAAGCAGCCATCTAAGTGAGATGTCAACTAAGTCCACATGGAAGAAGCACACTATCATCAGTCACAGAAGGATTGTAAATTATATAATCCAAAGTCAAAGGAGGGATTAGTATCAGAGCCTACATTATGAGAATTTGGTTTGCAGAAGGCTAGGGATGACAGTGGGGACCTGTGGTAGTTACATAATCTCTTTTCCATTTGAGAGCTTAGAGTGAAGGGTGGAGTTTCGCTGTCAAATCAGCTGCATAACCTGATTTGGAGGCACTAAGGAGATAAATAGCTTGCTGGAGGTGGGACACTCACTCACTCCCTGCGAGACATTACTGACAATGAGCCTGACAGCTACGCTGATCCAGCCAGAGCTCTGGAGCTGGAGGAGCCACGTGGAGACCCCTGCCAGTGCTGAGATGCTTCCATCACCACTGGATCCACAAGATTTTCCACCCACTGCCCTGTGATCTTCCTGCACTCAGTGTCATTGCATGTGTTGCATGAGTCTGAAGAAGAATTTATAGATTGGTATCGGACATATGGGCTAATATTGGACTTACGGACTTGATCTGGACGAGGCTGGGATGTTTTCTCAATATTCAGTTGCTCTTATATAAACTTATCTCTTATACATCTATCAGTGTCTATGGATTTGTTTCTCTAGTCTACCCAGACTAACACAGGGCCCAAGATTCATTTGTGGGAACTACATAGAAGTAAGCTTCAGGTAAACTCTATCCTCACGTGAGGGATGGGAGGAAGTGGTTACTAAGCAGAGGACATTGGAGAGTTAAGTATAGATAGATAAAAGTTATAAATCTGATTTGAACAGTTAAAACTTTATCAGTTGATTCCCTCTCTTCCCTCTGCTGCATGCTGGACCTGATCTGGTTTCAACATTTTCTGTATTTTTGTTTTGTTTTGTTTGTGTTCACTCATCTTAGGGTGTATCTCAGAGGTGTTATGTCATCGGAGGTCACCCTCTTGATGTTGTGTTATATGTTTGTCTGTTTTTCAGTACACGAAACCCAGGATTGATGAACCTATAGAGAGAGCAAGTAGAATAAGGGTTTTGAGGAGTGGAGGTGGTTAGAGTGGTGGTAGTGGGAGTAAAAGGGAGACAATGTCAAAGAGTCCAGGAAGAAAAAGAAAGTTTAGAAACTGATTGTGGTAGCAATTACACACTTTTGCTTGACATGTTTGAACTGTGGAATGATATATACAGCGAGCCCTCGTTTATCGCGGTTCATCGGTTCTAGACCCTACCATGATAAATGAAATTCCGCGAAGTAGGATTCCTTATTTGTAAATCAAATATTTTCGTAGTTAGAGC
>NW_022103921.1:3352185-3369004 GCF_000313985.2 Echinops telfairi
TTTAGGAACTAGAGGAAAGTTGTATTTCTCATCATTGTTACATCGCACCCTGACTGGCTCATCTCCTCCCCGAGACCCCTCTGCAAGGGGTCAGCCAAATGTTTTAAGGAGAGACATTGCCTGTAGCCATCTAGTGATCACCGACAGTGACATGTTTAAACACATATTCTTTGACATAAACTCATGCACGTATGAACTGCAGCCTTCAGTATGGATTACGTGATGTAAAGAAAGAAAAAATCTCACATTGGGCCAGTAAACAAGATCATGATGAACCAAGAAAAGACTGAAGCGGTCAAGGGTTTCATTTTGCTTGGCTCTACAATCTGCCCACAGCAGTCAAGAAGCCAGCGACAGACTGCATTGAGTAAGCCTGCTGCAGAAGACCTTTTTCCAGAGCTGCAGTGCAAGGGTCACTTTGAGGACTACAGTATGCCTGACCCAAGCCATAGAATTGTTAGTCTCCGCATAACAGTGTGTCCCTAAGTGGGCAGCATTGCTCCCTGGGGTGGGGCACTGGAATGATAAAGGGAAACCACAAAGGGTTATGTCTACACTTTATCTTGGACTATGGGCTCTAGTACAAACGTTTTTAATTGTCAAAGGAGTGCCATGTTTGTTTGTTTCTGAAAAAGGTGTTAGTAGGCCAAACAGGTTTGAGAGTCTATGCATGTCAAAGTTGTACAGTGAATAAGAAAGGCCACAGAAGAATTGAAAACAATTAAATTGGGATGTTGCTGAAAAACTATTGAAAGTACTGTGGACAGCCAAAAGAACAAACGGATCTGTCTTGGAAGGAGTACAACCGGAATGGTCCTTAGTATTGAGGATGGCCAAACTCTGTCTTCTGTACTTTGGACATGTTATCAGGAGAGACTAGTCCCTGGAAAAGGGCATCATGCTCGGCAAAGCTGGGGGTCATTGTAAAAGAGGAACACCCTTCAGGAGACGGATTGACACAGTGGTTGCAACAATGGGCTCACCCAGAACGATTCCGAGGATGCCCAGGAGCAGTCGGGGTTTCACTCTTATATGTACAGTAACTATCGGTCAAGATTGACTCCACAGCATATAACAACACCTGTATGGATTGCTACTCTAGTAGCAATACTTTTTTACCTCCCCTCTTACCTTAAAAAAACAAAACAAAAGACTATTCTACCTATTGCTTACTTGGCTATTCTGCAAACTCTTCCCCTCCTCCCCCAGCACTTAGTAAGTTTTACTGGAATCTATATCAGACTAAGGAGCCCTGATGATATAGTGGTTACAAGTTGGGCTGTGATCCCAAAACTGCAGTTCCAAACCACCAGCCTCTCTGTGGGAGAAAGATGGGGCTATCTACTTGTGTTAGTCTGGGTAAGTAGAGAAACAAATCCACAGAAACTCATGGATAAGAGAGAGTTTTATATAAAGGTTACGTGAGCATCAAGAAAACATCGCAGCCCAGCGCTGCCCAAGCCCACAAGTCCAACATTAACCCATTAACCCATATGTCCAACACCAATCCACAAAGTCCTCCTCCATCTCACAAAACAGACGCAATGATGCTGACTGCAAGAGGAAAACCGAGTCAGTGAATGTGTAAGCATCTCAGTGCTGGCAGGGGTCTCCACACGGCTGCTCCAGCACCCAGGGCTGCATCGAGGTAGGTCCATGTGGCTTCTCCTTGGAGATGTCTTGCAGGAAGTGAGCTTTGCCAGCTGAAGCAGGGAACTGGCTAAGGCAGCTGCACCCTGGTGCGACCATCACAAAGCAAGAGACCCGAGAACTAGAAAGGCGAGGTTTACTGAGCCATTTATCCCTCCGCCCTTCAATTAACCCCACATGTGTTTATTGGCCAGTTAGCACAATAAACTAACCAACCACCTCACTACTATTGTAAATAGTTAAAGTCTCGGAAACTCATGGGGCAGGTCTACCCTGTTTATAGGGTCCCTGTGAGACAGCATCTACTCAATGGCTGTGAGGTTGCTTTTTTGGGTCTATATCAGACTATTTATATCTGTTTTCATTATAATACCTGCTTAACATTCCTTGTTTGGATGACCCACATCCAGATCTACTGGTGGACATTTTCAGTTGGCTCCATTTTTTGTTCTTAATAAATGATATTGCACTGGTATCAGTATGAGTGTTTATGCATATGCATCTTTGAATAGCCAACAGATATTTCTTTAGATGGAATTCTCTGAAATGGAATTTAAAAGTTAAGAGACATGCCATTACATAGTTTATAAATTTTAACCAAATTTCTCTTCAGATAGTTGATAGCCGTTACACTGCTGATATTGAGGAAGTGTGTGCAGCCATCTGCCACGACCTCTCTGAACGGAATGTCCCCTTCTCCCTTCTAGGACAAGGCCATGAAAACCCCCACCTATATCAATTGGTCTGCCCTGCACTGCTGGGAGCTTTGTGCCTTCACAAAGCCAGGTTTCTGATTTGAATTAGACCTTTTGTCTTTCTGTGTCAGGACCTTTCTTATTCCCCATACTTGGCCCACCTGTCAAAGCTCTGCCGAGCTGTTACTTAGACCCCCTCATGCCCATCTCACTCTGGTAATACCCTGTTTCCCCGAAAGTAAGACATCCCCGAAAATAAGACCTACTGACAGTTTTGCCTCTTGCTGAAATATACGGCATCCCCCCGAAAATAAGACCTCCCTGAAAATAAGGCCCCCCCAAAGCTACTGTAACTTTGGACTCTGGACTGTAGCAATGGGTACCGCCGAGCAGCTCACTGTTGGCCGCAGCGCAGCCAGAGAAAACAGGAAGTGCGAAGTCTCTTTTAATAAAGCAATAGACCATAAATGTGTACCGAATTCGTCTTCATGGAAAAAATAAGACATCCCCTGAAAATAAGACCTAGGGCATCTTTGGAAGCAAAAATTAATATAAGACACTGTCTTATTTTTCGGGGGAAACAGGGTAGGGATCACCATGTTCTGTTATGGCTATGGCTCCCTAGATGACTGCTTCCCTCTTCTTGTCCCATGGCCCTGCTATAGTTCGTTCCTTCATAAGAGCTCTCTTGACTCTTTGGTGAAGAAAGATGAATTATTTACCAGATGGTCTAAATGCCTCTCAGACACTCCAATCTTCCTTCATTTGTGGCTAGCATGATCTTTCAGAAATGCGGATTTAATCTTATTCATCTGTTTTAGAATACTTAAAGAGTGAAAAACCTACTGACACATTCCATGTTCCCTGTTATGTTTCCTACACATTGTCCCTGATTTTCCTTCTAGTCTTTCCCATTACTACTCTAGCTTTTCAAGCCTGGTCACCCTATGTGTCTTCTGAACCTCTGTCTGTTGCCTGGAGGGTCTTCACCCTCATTTATCCTTTGTTGCTGTTGTTGTTAATGTTGTTAGGTGCCCTCAAGGGATTTCTATTTCATGGCAACCCTATGTACGCAAAATACCAACACTGCCAGGTCCTTTTCTGTCCTCAGTTGTTATGTCTGAGCCCCTTGTTGCAGCCACTGTGACATTCCATCTCATGGAGGGGCTTCCTCTGTTGTAGGAAGTGAGCTTTGCCAGCTGAAGCAGGGAACTGCTAAGGCAGCTGCACCCTGGTGCGACCATCACAAAGTCAGAGACCTGAGACCTAGAATATTTTACCAAGATGATGTCCTTTCCCAGCCGCTCGTCTCTCCTGATAACATGTCTGAAGTATGGTAGACCAAATGTCACCATCCTGGCTTCTAAGGAGCATTCTGGCTTCACGTCTTCCAAGGCAGATTTGTTTGTTTTCTGATGGTCCATGGTACTTCGCAAGATTCTTCACCGATACTGTAATTCAACTGCTTTGATTCTTCCGCTGTTTTCCTTATTTGTTGTCCAACTTTCACGTGTATATGAGGCCGTTGAAAATACCGTGGCATAAAGTGGGCAGACTTTGGAAGTTACCAAGGGTTGGGGAGGCAGGAAAGGGAAGATGAAATAATAGACGAGCGCAAGGGTAGAGCAGGGATCGGCAAGCGCAGCTGAGAGCCATATGCAGTTCTTTTAGTGTATACTTGTAGCTCTGAAAGAATATTATTCAAGTAACAGTGATTACATATTTTGTAAAATATATTTGTGGCTTTTAAATAATTTTTAAATTGTGAGGGACAGGATTGGTTCTTCTGTCTCAAAAGTTTGCTGACCCCTGGACTAGAGGTTGGCAAATAGTAAAGGTCGATGCTGCAGAAAGGTGAAGTGGGAAGCAGAGAGATGCCAGGCCAGTGGGTGCAGACTCGCGTGGATCTGAGGTTGGTGGAAACATGGCGGGGCACTGACAACTCTCCACGTCTGTGACCTTCATGGGGCCACTTATGTAGGCAGACTCAGAGTCTAGGTGAGGGGGCAGGCAAGGGGCAAGATGAAGGGAGTTCCAGGGTTTCTTTTATAAAGAGGCCACACCCCCAAGGAGGCGCCAATCAAGCTGTGACCTGATGAATGGGTTGGACCCCAGCCCTACACCTTCACACAAGTGCAAGTTGACCTCAATCTAACGGTGACGTCCTGAAAGCTTTTCTCCATCCATGTCATTATGGCAGCCTCTCCTTTGAGAAGTCAGCTCTGCCTCCGTCTTATTTCTATTACCTTCAAATCTGCGCACCACCTTGTGGAAGTCTATCTGACCCTGTTCCACTGAAACGCATAAGGTTTTCAGTGGTTAATTCCTCAGAACTACGCAGCCTGTTACTTCTTTACAGTTGTTCTGAGTCTGCAAGCTCTACTGAAACCTGCTCCCCTGGAATGACCTCGCTGAGATGTGAAACACCAGCAACCCAGCTTCAAGCATCACAGCAACCTATATGCCACCGGAGTAGACAAGCTGACAGCCTTATTCAAGAATCCACTTTCTGGAAAAACCAAAGAGCCCGAACCCACCACTCTTGAGTCAAGTCCAAGAGTACACATCTTTGTTGGAGCAGAGAGCCTCAGCCTTCTCCCGTGGGTTGGCTGTTGGTTTTGAATTGCTAACTGTGTGGTTAGCAATCCCATGGTTAACACACAGCAGTGGGAGTTTCAGGAGCATTTTCCTTAAACTTCCTACTCAACTTCCTTACTCTCCTCTCTGCTCCGTCTTCAGGGTATCTCTGGGTTAGTACTTACCATCTGCCTGAAAAACGCTTGTATGTGTCTCCTATCCACAGTGAAGCTGTGGCTCACTCATCGGCATGGATTGTCGCAACCCTGTAGGACAAGGTAGAACAGCCCTGTGGGGTTCTAACTAACTATTGATGGGAGTAGAAAGCCTCGTCTTTCTCTCCCGGAGCAGCTAGTAGTTTCGAATTGCTGACCTTGAGGTTAGAAGTCCAATGTGTAACCTGCAGTGCCAGCAGGGCACTTAAACTGTGGCTCGAGACTTTCCTTTCTAGTACATTTTTGCAGTACCCTAACATGCACTGTAAGTACTAATGAGAATCAGCTTCCTTGTTTATAAAATGGAAATGAGTGACTTGCCCCAAACCATCCAACTAGTAAGTTAGGGAGCAGGAACTGATGCCAAAGTCTGTCATTACAAGGATAGATGTGGAATGGCAGTGGTAGGGAAGGTATCTGATTTGATAAGGTGGCTTGCATGTACCACTTGCCTCTTATTAACATCTCCTCTCCTCTCTCAGGTATATGGATGGGGTTACAATGGCAATGGTCAGCTGGGCCTGGGAAACAATGGCAATCAGCTGACCCCGGTGAGAGTGGCAGCTTTACACAGTGTGTGTGTGAACCAGGTAAGTGTGGCCAACTCGGGGTTAGTGGGCCCCACCGGTCTGACTGCTGTGACTCAAACTAGAGAGCCATTGGAGACTTACTCTTCAGTTGTGGAGCCCTGATGGTGTAGTGCAGGGGTCCTCAAACTTTGTAAACAGGGGGCCAGTTCACTGTCCCTCAGACCCGTTGGAGGGCCGGACTATAGTAAAAAACAACAACAACTATGAACAAATTCCTATGCACACTGCACATAGCTTATTTTGAAGCAAAAAACCAAACGGGGCACAAGCACCCGGCGGGCCAGATACATGTCCTCGGCGGGCCACATGTGGCCCACGGGCCGTAGTTTGAGGACGCCTGGTAGTGGTTCCATGTTCGGCTGCGATCCACGAGGACAACAGTTTCAAACCACAAGCTGCTCCTCAGGAGAAAAATGGGGCTTTGTGCCCCCGTTAACAGTTACAACTTTGGAAACCCACAGGGAAAATTCCACTCTGCTGTCTAGGGTCACTCTGAGTCAGCAACGACTCGATGGCAGTGAGGTTTCGGTTTGCTCCTCAATAAACCTTTCGGGGCCCCACCCTGTCCTTTTGCCTTCCACCTTTAATCGATGTCTTCTCTGAGTCCCCCTGATTAGAAAGGAGACCATGCTGCTGGCACAACAGTCTTGACAAGGACATTAAACGAATGGAAAAGCCCAACAGTGCTAAGGTTCAGGCTTTTCAAGCGCTTATGTAAAGTCCCAGAGAATGTCTGTCCATACCTGGTGATGAAATGACATTTTGGAGAAGTAGCATGATTTCTCGCCCTTTCTCTTTTCCTGTCGATGGTAACCATGTAAATTTACTTGCAGATCGTCTGCGGCTATGCACACACTCTAGCACTCACAGATGAGGGCTTACTCTATGCCTGGGGAGCTAACACCTATGGGCAGCTGGGAACTGGCAATAAGAATAACCTGCTAAGCCCCGCCCACATCATGGTGGAGAAAGAAAGGTAACTGCGCCGTGACATGCCATGGGACCGTCACATCTGTGAGAGCTAGGGTGTTTGGCTCTGCAATGCTTCTATGGACACATTCTTGCTTTCAACAAAAGACTTCAAGTACTAGCCAAAATGAACATGTCGTTGGATATGATTCTTATGTACCTTGCTCAAAGCAGCAGCCGTGGATGGAAAGCATTAATGTATCTTGGCATCCTTCTTGCAAATTTCTTGCCCATTTGGGAGGGCAGTAAAAGAAGGTCCACATCAGTTTGAAATTCTAAGTGGAGTACAATTCTTCGATTGTAACAACGAAAGCTTCTTTAAAATAAATAAAATACACGCTTGAAAGAACATAGCCTGTTTAAATGTTGATTTGATTTCATGTGTGTTGTTACTGGAAGCGACGTTCAACATTGGTCAATCAAATCAAGAGGCCTTACCCAGTAAGTCTTAGAGTGTTGACTTCTGAATCCAGGACTTTGCTGAAGAAGTACACTTCATAGGGGAGAATGGGGTGGGCTCCCAATCCGGTTCCATCCTGCCCCCCACCTCCTACCCCCTTTTTCTGGCCAGTCGTAGCAGGTCCCATCCAGCAAGTGCCCTCCACACAGCCAAGATGCCCGGCCAAAGGGGCGAAGGAGGAGCCTAAGAGGAGATCTGCAACGTTGTCAGGGAAACCTGCGCCTATACAAGTAGAGACGAAGCAAAAATGCAGCAGGAAAGGATAAATCTTCAGACAAAAACAGGAAAAGGGGAGCAAAGGGAAAACAGGCTGAAGAAGCTAACAAGAAACCAAAGATGTACCTGCCGAAAATGGAGAAAGGAAAGGCAAAGAGAGCCCAGCCTCTGATCAAGCAGGAGAAACAAAGTCAAGTCTGATGAATGTACCGCCCGTGTCTGATCAGTGGGCCTTGTTACCTCCCTTCTTCTTACTTTTTTTTTAAACCTCCCTTCTTAGATAATCCAAAGCAGTGGTTCTTAACCTGTGGGTCACGACCCCTTTGGGGGCTGAACAACCCTTTCACAGGGGTCGCCTAAGACCATCGGAAAACACATATTTCGGATGGTTTTAGGAACCGAGACACCGCTCCACCATCTAGCCACCATCTAGTGCCACCATCTATCTGTCTCGAGGCAGGTCCGTCCACATGCAGATACACCCACCTACAAGGACCCGGCGTGAAGACTGTTACCCACGCCACACCATGTTGCAAGACAAAATTTCATTTATTTGTCATTTGAAATAAATATTTCACAATATATAATTACATATTGTTCTGTTTTTGTGATCACCGCATATACTTGTGTATAAGCCATTTTTCAGCACATTTTATTAAATTTATTATTTATTTATCATTTTAAATAAATTTAAATCATTTTATTGGGGGCTTGTACAACTCATCACAATCCACACATGCATCCATTGTGTCAAAGCACATTTGTACATTTGTTTCCCTCATCATTCTCAAAACATTTGCCTTCTACTTGAGCGCCTGGTATTCGCTCCTCATCTTTATCCCCTCCCTCCCCCATGAACCCTTGATAATTTATAAATTATCATTATTTTGTCATATCTTACACTACCTGACGTCTCCCTTCACCCACTTCTCCGCTGTCCGTCCCCCAGGGAGGAGGTTATATGTAGATCCTTGTAATCTGTTCCCCCTTTCTACCCCACCTTCCCTCCACCCTCCTGGTATCGCCACTCTCACCACTGGTCCTGAAGGGATCATCTGTCCTGGATTCCCTGTGTTTCCAGTTCCGATATGTACCAGTGCACATCCTCCGGTCCAGCCAGATTTGTAAGGTAGAATTGGCATCAAGATAGTTGGGGGGAGGAAGCATTCAAGAACTAGAGGAAAAGTTGTATGTTTCATCTTTGCTATACTGCACCCTGACTGGCTTATTTCCTCCCCACAACCCTTCTGTAAGAGGATGTCCAATTGTCCACAGATGGGTCCTGGATCCCCACTCTGCACTCCCTCTCATTCACAATTTTCAGCACATTTTTAATGCACTTTTTGTGGTAAAAATTGGGTACCTAGGCTTGGCTTATACTCGAGTTGGCTTATACTCGAGTATATATGGTAATCACTATGCTTTAATTATGTTCCGTTTGTAACAATGAAAACACATCCTGTATATCAGATATTTACATTATGATTCATAACTTGCAAAATTACAGTGATGAATTAGCAATGAAAATAATTTTATGGTTGGGGTCACCACATGAGGAACTGTATTAGGAAGGTCGAGAACCACTGATCCGAAGTAATATTTTTATCAACTATTTTGTAAACACAAGTTTTTTAGTAGCTCTAGGAGCATTTTTAAGAAGGAGGAAATGCCACTTCATTCCTCCACCCCCTTTTTTAAGTGTAAGTGCCTTTTTTTTTTTTTTTAAGACGTGAAATCATTTACTGGTTGTTTATTTTTTGGTAGGAGCGGAAAATAGTGGGATGTTGAAGCTGTTGAATTGTGGGAAGATTGGACTGTCTTTGAATCCCTAATACGAAACACACGTACCGGCAATTTGGGGTCACAGTCATGCATTTGTATGACGTGAACATTTAGAAGTTTGTTTCCGTGGGTTGTTGTTTTTTTTTAACAGAATTGTGTCTGAAAACCATTATGTCATCGTGGCTTTATGTCGGAACTGGGTGAATTCTGTGACTTCTTTGGTTGTGGTAGTCCAGTTTTCCTGATCACTTTGCTACATGCTGTGAAGGGCTGAACATTTGAGCATGTGGTGTGTGTGTGGCATCAGATTATGAATCAATGTGGCTTCCGACGTAACAACTCACCGACATTTGAAAAAGAGTTATTTGATGATCTCTTGTGAACGTTTATCTCCAAATTTAAAGCTGGAAAGTCAGTGGAATTTAGGAACAAATTATATCTACAAGCCATGTTAGGATTTTGGTATATTCATTAAGAATTGTGTGCAAATTGTTTGTAATGTTCCTGCACTGTCTCAAAATAACCAAGAAAATGCCAGTCACAAACCAACAAACAAAGAAGAAGCACACTTCAGCACAACAGACTTGATGTCTCTTAGGAAGGGAATACTGAAAAGTCCATGACCCCCTGAACCAACGTTTTATCATCTCTGTGAATTCTCCTGAGCTCTGGGAAGGGATGAGGGAAGTTGGGTTGAATGACAGTTATTGGATGCATTTTGTGCAAGTGATCTACTTCTGACAAATTAGCCAGTGGAAACCATCTTGGTCACAATAATCGATCCTGTTTTGCATGGGGTTGCCAGGAGTTGGGGGGCCCAACATTGAATGGTGGATAACAGCAAGCTCCCAGAACTGTCAAGAGATTTCGCTCGTGCCTACTTTCCTCAGTTCCTTGGGTTTCTGCTCCCCTTTTTCAAGTTTTCCTCAACAACACGTGTTACACATCCGAACCCAGAAAGACACTCTAGAACAAGAAATGAGCAATATGGAAGGTCTTCTTTCCCGGGTCTTTTTGGCTTTGTCACCATCACTTGGTAGCTAATGTCGCTGGGACTCGTGGGGTTTCTGAGGTGTTTTAAGCATGAACTTTTTTATTATATTGTACGGTATGCTGTAGGATTGTTTTGGTTAATAAGTGACATGTGTTTCTTTTTTTCGTAAAACTACAGGGTCGTAGAGATTGCAGCCTGTCACTCTGCCCACACCTCTGCTGCCAAGACGCAGAGTGGGCATGTGTACATGTGGGGCCAGTGTCGTGGCCAGTCGGTCACTCTGCCTCACCTCACCCACTTCTCCTGCACGGACGACGTCTTTGCCTGTTTTGCCACCCCTGCTGTCTCATGGCGCCTTCTATCTGTTGGTAAGGAATCTTCCACCGAGAGATAATAAGGCTGTCAAGTTTTCCTTGTTTTTTGTTGATAGCGACTCTAAAGTTCTAGAATGTTTTATTCTCAATGGTAATGCATGTCCCCAAATTAAATTTGCGTAATAGATTTTATTAATATATTATGAACTATGTTAATGGACTTAGTTTTCCCTCTTCCTAATGCTTTAGCCTTTATGTAACTCAGTTTTTTGCATAGTTCTATATAATACTACTAAAAATAAACTTTTAAAAAGTGTGACTTTTAAGATGACTCATTAATGGCTTTCTTTCTCTCTTTCAACCAATCTTAAGTACTTTTGTTTTAGAAGGGCATCAAAAAAGAAATATTATAAAAGTGGCAAAATTCAGGGTGATCTGCCCTTTTTGTGAATATTGTCTTAAGGGTCCATATGGTGGAATGCCCTAGACCCTTAAGCACCTTTCAGATAACCCACTCCTGGAGATTGTCATTTAACCAAACAATAGACAGACCTATAAAGTAAACAGTAGAGGCCGTGAGAAATGTGCTACTCAGAACAATCAACCATGCAAAACCAAAAAGCAGCAACTGCCCCCAAAATAAAGCTCAGAAGGCAGAGAAAGGCAGGATTGAGAGGTGAACGGAGACAGGAAATACAGGGAAGAAATGGGGGCCGTGCTATTACAATGAGGGGGTTATAACGAATGTCACTAGACAAAATATGTATAAAATGGAAGACTAATTTGCTCTGGAAACTTTCGCCCAAACCACAACAAAATGTTTTTTAAAAACCCAATTCATTCCAACTCATGTTGTTGTTGATAGGAGCTATTGATTGGTTCCCATCCACAGCAACCCTCGGCAAGACAGGATACACTACCCAGTCCTGTGCCATGCTCACAACTGTTCCCCTGCCTGAGCCCATGGTTGCGTCAGTCCACCTTGTCAGGAGCCTCCCAAGCATGATATCCTTTTCCAGAGACCCGTCTCTCTTGACAGCATGCTCAAAGTAGATATGATGAAATCTTGCTATCCTTGCCTCTAAGGAGCCTCCGGACCCTACATCTTCTGGAACAGATTGGTTTGTTTGTCTTTTTAGCAGTCCGTTGTACTTTCAATATTCTTTACCAACCCCATAGAGTCTTCCTTCTTCAATGTCTAACTTTCACATGCATCTGAGGCCATGGAAAATACCGTGGCTTGGGTCAGACACACGTTAGTCCTCAAAGTAACATCCTTGCTTGGCAATACTCTATAGAGGTCTTGGGTAGCAGATTAACTTAAGGCGATGCGTCTTTTAATCTCTTGATTACTGCTTCCACGTGTACCGATTGTGGATCCAAGCAAGACAAAATCCTTGACAACTTTAACTTTTTCTCCAAATATCAGCATGTTACCTAGAGGTCCAGTTGTGAGGATTTCAGTGTTCTTTACCTTGAGTTGTAATCCATAATGAAGGCTGAAATCCTTGATCATCATCGGCAGGTGCTTCGGGTCCTCCTCTCTTTGAGTAAGCAAGGTTGTGTCATCTGCATATTGCAGGTTGTTAATAAGCCTTCCTCCGATCCTGATGACATATTCTTCTACATATAAGTCACCTTCTTTTATGATTTGCTTAGCATTCAGATCGTGCAGTATTCCCTTGTTCGGTTCACACAACTACCTCTTGATCCATGTATAAGTTCCACACGAGCACAATCAAGTTCTGGAATTCCCATTCTTGTCCAAGTTATCAATAGTTTATTATGATCCACACAGCTGAATGTCTTGGCATAGTCAATAAAACACAAGTAAAAATCTTTCTGGTCTTCTCTGCTTTGAGCCATCTGACCTCAGCAATGAGATCCCTTGTTCCACGTCCTCTTCTGAATCCAGCCGGAACCCCTGGCAACTCTCAGTGTACTGCTGTAACCATGGTTGGATGAGTTTCAGCAAAATTTGACGTATTGTTGTGTAGTTTGAGCATGCTGTTTGGTCACCTTTAGGGGGAGTGGATACAAATATGGATCTCTATCAGTCAGTTGGCCAAGTGGCTGTCTTCCAAATTTCCTGACATAGACAAGTGCTCCAAGTGCTTCATCAGCTTGTTGAAACATTTCATTTGGCATTCCTTCAATTCCTGGATCCTTGCTTTTGGCTAATGTTTTCAAAGCAGCTTGACCTTCTTCCTTCAGTGCCACCGGTTCTTGCTCTTATGCTACATCCTACAATGGTGGAATGTTGACTCGTTCTTTTTGGTGCAGTGACTCTGTGTATATCTTCTGTCTTCTTTTGACGCTTCCTGCATCATTCAATATTTTGCCCATAGAATCTTTCAAGATTGCAACTCAAGACTTGGGTTTTTTCTTGAGTTGTTCCAGATATGCTGGGCATGTCCTTCCTCTTTGGTTTTCTAACTCTAGTCTCTTGCACACTTAATTATAAGATTTTACGTTGTCTTCTCAAGCTTCCCTTTGGAATTTTCTCTTTGGCTCTTTGGCTTCATTATTTCTCCCATGTGCCTTAGCTGCTCTCTCATAAGAACAAGGTTCTTTTGAACCTTTGAGCCTTTCTTTCCTGCCTCTTCAATGACTTTTTGCTTTGCCCTAAATGATGTTCTTGATGTCATCCCACAGCTCATCAGTCTTCTGTCATTAGTGTTCCGTGCGTCAAATCTGTTCTTGAGGTATTCTCAAAATCCAGGTGGGAGAGGCTCAAGGTCATCTTTTAGCACTCATGGACTTGTTTTCCTTCTCTTCAGCTTTAACCTGAACTTCCATCTGAGCAGATGATGATCTGTTCCACAGTCTTCCCCTGGCCTGGTTTTAGCTGCTGATATTGTGGTCCTCCATCGTCTCTTCCCGAAGATATAGTCGATTTGATTTTTGTGGATTCCATCTGGAGAAGTCCATGTGGACAGTAGCTTTTGTGTTGTTGGAAAAAAATATTTGCTATGAACAAGTTGTTCTCCGACTTCATTTCTATCACCGCGTCCATATTTTCAACTACTGTACCTTCTTCTTTGTGGTAGTTACATAATTTCATGTCACTTGAAGCTACATAAAAGTATAGGAGTGGAATTTAACCTGTCAATCAGGTCACCACCTGATGATGCCTCCTTGTGGGTGTGGCCTTCTCATAAGGAAGGTCCTGGGAACCTCTATTTCTCTACCTTCACCTTCCTGCTGGCTGACCCTGATAGTGGAAAGAGCTGTGGAAATGTGTCCACCACCATTGGAGCCATAAGACTTTGCACCCATACCCAATGGCCTGTGATATTCCTGCCTTCTGCATCATTGCATGTGCTTGCGTGGGTCTCAAGAGGGACTCATGGACTAGAATCAGACTTTTGGACTTGAGTTGGACTGGGGTGGGATGTTTTCTCAATATATAATTACTTCTTAATATAAAGCTTTCTTACACATATATTAATGTCATTGGATTTGTTTCTCTAGTCAAGCCAGTTTAACACACCTTGTTTTCAATTTTTGCATTCCAATTCCTAATAATTATCAGTGCATCTTTTTTTTAAAAACATAATTTTATTAGGGGCTCATACAACTCTTCACAATCCATACATACATCATTCGTGTCCAGCACATTAGTACATATGTTGACATCATCATTCTCACAACACCTACTTTCTACTTGAGCCCTTGGTGTCAGCTCCTCATTTTTCCCCCTCCCTCCCTGCTTCCCCCCCCCCCCCCCCAACCCTTGATAATTTATAAATTATTATTATTTTATATTATCAGTGCATCTTGATTGCATGTTTGATCAATTTCAACTGATACTGACCCCATATAGGCTTTTTGAAACTATAAATCTCTGTGCCAGCAGACAGCTCATTTTTCTCCCATGAGCAGCTGGGGTGTTTGAACCTACCACCTTGAGGTTAGCAGCTCAGTACCTAACCTGCTGTGCCACTAGTGTGTCTCCACATTTTAAGAGAGTAGTCAAATCATTATAGACTACCTATCACTTTTACTTTATTTCTTAAAATAAATATCTCGATGTCCAACTTAGTATAAAGATATCTAGCCTTTCTAAATATTGGCATTGTAATTTTTGGTAGTTTATAAATGTAGGTGACCTATAAGATTAATATTTTGAAATTTATTGATCAAAACAGCTCTGTTTATAAATGTAGGTGACCTATAATATTAATGTTTTGAAATGTACTGATCAAAACATAAACTCTCTTATAAAACAGAATAGATTTACCCACCATGCTAGTAATAGTTTCTTTTTTTTAATCCTTTAAGTTTTACATTTGTGTTTTCGGTGTTCTCTGTTAATAGTGTTTGTTGTCTGCAGAGCACGAAGACTTCTTAACTGTTACAGAGTCACTGAAGCAAGCATTTGATAGTCCAGAAACTGCTGATCTGAAATTTCAAATTGATGGGAAATATATTCATGTCCATAAAGCTATTTTAAAAATCAGGTACGGTTGCATGTTCTTCCAACAACAAGCTCACGCCTGGCAAGTTGAATCTGACTAACATTGACCTTGTAGGACAGAATAGAACTGCTCCACTGGGTTTCTAAGACGTAAATCTTCTATGAAGTGGACTGCCATGTTTGCCTCCTGCATAATGACCGGGAGGTTTGCACCACCACCCTTTTGGCTAGCACTGCACTTTAACCACTGTGCCCCCAGTGCTCCTTGGCATGACTTTAGAGTCACAAGTAACCTTAGTTTCTTTTTGCCATCCCTATTTCTTTCTTGTTCCACAAACTGGGGACAGGTTACGAAAAACATTGGCAGAAAATACCATCCAGTTTCTTTTTTTCCCCATTCATTTATTTCCAGTTGCTTTTAAGAATAATCATTCCAGTTATTGTTTAAGATGGGGGGGGCTTGTGCATGCGTGTATGTGCTTTTTAACATCCACACTTAAATGAAGGGTGTTTTGAGTGGTTATTTCCATTGAAATTTTTGTTTGGATAGTTAAAGATAGTTATCAGTGGAAAATGTATGTCTTCTTTTACTGTGACTGAAAGAGTAATTTGCTCCAAGCAGAAAACTCATAATTGAAATTCGTAGGCATCTTACAAGAAGTGTTCTTTATGTACAGTAAGTGGGAGGGATCTCTTGGTATACCTGTGAGGTATGAATGCATTTATCAATAACTATTTGGGTTGTTACTCAGTAATCATGACATTAGAGAGAAAGAATTCCCCAAACTGAGACCATTCAGGGCTAATCTGGCCATTTTGGAAAACTAGCTAAAATTCTATTTACAAAATAATCTGTCATGTTTTCAGGGAACCGAAAAGTCATGGATTATTAGATGGATCAATTGGAGCTGACTGAATCCATATCTACCATGTATAGCCCACAAAGGGCCTTGATTTGTGCAGGGTCACAAAGTAGTAAGATTTAGAGTTTTCGGACCCATTTCGGACCCATTCAACTGCTATTCCTACTCTAGAAAACAGCTTCTTTTTATTTCACAAATGGAATGATTTCTTATGTAAGTGGAGCCATTCTTTGGATGGATTTTAAAAAATACACTGTTTTGTTTAAAGGGATTTGAAAAGATGAAAAAACCAAAACGAACCATGAAGTGTGTTCTTTTGTTGTTAGTTGTTGTTGAATTCCCATGCGTGCAGAGTAGCATGGCTCCAAAGAGTTTTCAGGGCCAATCAACTTGTCTTCTAGCGTGTTTCTTGGGTGTTCCAAACACCAAACTCTTGGCGAGTAGTTGAGCAGTTCATCATCTGTGTCACCAAGGGTCTGGTAAGGAAAGCAACTGCGCAGAAATGGGCGCCTCACACAGTGGACCTCAAAACAGCCAGCTCCTTTGGACCTCACCATTGGGGTAGCCTTACCGAACATTATTTGGATCAAGGAGTTCTAAGAAGAATCCTGATCAAAAAGGGGTGGGGGAGATAGAGAGGAGAGTTACACATTTTCATGGACTACAGATTTTTCTGGAGTTCACAGGACTAAATGAACCTCTGAAACTATTGCCCTAAGCTCAGATGTAAAACTTAAACCGAAAATATCCCAAGAAAGCCTTCTTTAAACTAAAGAAGAGTTTGGATTAATCGGTACAAATATGTCCGTCTTGAACATTATATTCCTTTAAAGAATTTTGTGGGATGAAACTGACGGCAGCAAACTGAAAGGTTAGATAGGGGACAGTGAGATTATGCTAATGGAGGAGGAGCCATTCAGAAAAGAGGGTCAGTAGTGTTGCACAACCTGAAGAATGTAATCGTTGTCACTGAATTATACATTTAAAAATTATTGACTTGGCCACTGGAGATCCCCTGGCAGAGGGGTCTCGGGGAGGAGATGAGCCAGTCAGGGTGCGATGTAACAATGATGA
>NW_022103921.1:3369375-3386402 GCF_000313985.2 Echinops telfairi
GGGAGGGGAAAAATGAGGACCTAATGTCGGGGGTTTAAGTGGAGAGAAAATGTTTTGAGAATGATGTCCAAATGCGCTTTACACAATTGATGTGTTTATGGATTGGGGTAACCGTTGTATGAGCCCCTAATAAAATGTTTTAAAAAAAAAGTATTGACTTGGAATATGCACTTTGTATATTTTCAACAATAACAAAACTTCTTTTTTTTAATGCATGGGAATGTTTGTAAACAGCTTACCTAAAAGCCCTGGCACAGGCAATGGTCTTAGATGTGAACTGAAGAGTCATTACCTTGGTGTGTGAAGGTCCAGTTTCGGAGATTAACGGGATGCCTGTAATAACTGTAACTAATTTCAGTGACTTGATCAGGAAACGTTTGCTTTCTGGCCTTAGGTGTGAGCACTTTCGATCCATGTTCCACTCGTACTGGAATGAGGACTCCGAGGAGGTGCTAGAAATAGACCAGTTTTCTTACCCCGTGTATCGTGCCTTCCTCCAATACTTGTACACGGATACAGTGGATCTGCCCCCTGAAGATGCTATAGGTACCTCCGCTCCGCTGGGAATGAGCCACAGGGCCAGCTATGTAGCTTTTCGTGTTCTGACAGTACCAAAGGTTGAGGTCTTATTAGTTTTTATTGGGTATGTTTTTTTAAAGCACTGAAAGTAACTGCCTTCTAAAATGGTGGTATGCAGTTATGATGAATAATGTGGGCACAGTTTATTGATGAATTTGAACTTAATATTTTAACACTGAAGGTGTTTGTTAGGGTTTAGCATATCATTTTGATAGGGGAAGCTTTATTTTGAATTTGGGAACAAAAAGAAGAGAACATGCCATTTTAATTTTTTTCCCTTTTAATATAGACTTGGCAGGGGAGCTATGTTTTGGAGGCACAGAGGCCAGAAAGTAGGAAAGAGACGATATTTACTAAAATTAGCATATTGCGCTGTAAGAAACACGTATCGACTTACTCTGTAGAAGTCCCGGTCCCCACTGCCATTACAGTCTGTTCTGACTCATAACAACCCGGTAGGAACTGCCCCTTTGGGTTTCCAAGATCCTAAATCTTGATAGGAGTAGACAGCCTCATGTTTTCCCTACAGAGCCGACTGTGTGTTTGAACTGCTGCCCTTGTGCTTCGCAGCCCAGTGAGTAGCCCATCGTGCCACCAGGGTTCTTTACATGGATATGAGGGGGACTTCAAACAATTCTATTTTCCTATAAACTCTTTTGAAGCCTTCCGACCCCACTTTTTTTTTTCTTCCTTATTCAACTCCACCAAAAGTATACAAAGGGATTTCAAAAAGTTCTTGGAAAAATGGAAGTAAAAGAGAAAGGCATTTTTTAGCATCTTTTTGAAATCCCCTTGTATGTTTAAAAATTGTGGTGCGATGTAGCAACGATGAAAAACACAACTTTCCTCTAGTTCCTAAATGCTTCCTCTCCACCCCCACTATCATGATCCGAATTCTACCTTGCAAGTCTGGCTAGACCAGAGGATGAACACTGTACAGATAGGAACTGGAAATACAGGGAATCCAGGGTGGATGATCCCTTCAGGACCAGTGGTGTGAGTGGTGATACTGGGAGGGTGGAGGGAGGTGGGTTAGAAAGGGGGAACTGATTACAAGGAGCTACATGTGACCTCCTCCCTTGGGGACGGACAACAGAAGAGTGGGTGAAGGGAGACGTCAGACAGGGCAAGATATGACAAAATTATAATTCATGAATTATCAAGGGTTCATGAGGGAGGGGGGAGCGGGGAGGGAGGGGAAAAATAAGGACCTGATGGGGGTGGGGGGTTAAGTGGAGAGCAAATGTTTTGAGAATGATGAGGGCAATAAATGTACCAATGCGCTTTACACAACTGACGTCTGTATAGATTGTGATAAGAGTTGTACGAGCCCCTAATAAAACGATTAAAAAAAATTGTAAACTTGATTAAAACAGCCCCCATTTTTTTTACTTCGAGGTCTTTTGGATTTGGCGACATCGTATTGTGAAAACAGGCTGAAAAAACTTTGCCAGCACATTATCAAGCGAGGAATTACCGTGGAGAACGCCTTTTCATTATTCTCCGCTGCAGTCAGATACGATGCACAGGTAACATAAACAGCCAGCCAAGAACCTTAGCTCTTGGGATGTGTCCACGTTCCCCCCTCGGTTTCCCTGCCTCCTCTGAGGTGGGGGGACACGATGAGTAGCTTCAACTCAATTCTGTTTCGGAAATACATGGACTATCCGGTCCTTAGAAATAGAGCCTTGCCATACTTCTATAGTCTCTGCTCACAGTTTTGAAAGAGGTGTTTTTTACTTTCCTGTTTGACTAAGTTAAGAAGCAAAGCAACAGGCTTAACCGCTGGTACTGGATGTTGAAATACAAAGGGTCACAAGTAATTAGACGATTAAACAGCATATTTGTTAGTGTCAGGTATTCCTTAATATCAGAATATTTATTTCTTAGTGTTTTATTAATTATTTTATTGAGAGCACTTACAGATATTACCATATATACACTCGAGTATAAGCCGATCCGAATATCAGTTGAGGCACCTAATTTTACCACAAAAAACGGCATTAAAATGTGCTGAAAAACTCGAGTATATACGGTATAACAATCCATGATTCTGTTAGATTATGCATAATTTTACAATTGCTACCACTATCAGCTTCAAAACCTTTTCTTTCTTCTTGAACTCTTTGATATCACCTCCTTCCCCTCTTCTACCCCCAGGAACCCTTCCTGGTCTATTATTATTATTCGCTGTGTTTTACACCATCCAATATATCCACTCACCTGCAATTCTGTAATTCGTCCCCTCAAGTAGGGTTATATAGCCATCATGGCTATCAGCTCCCTCTTTGCCCTCGTCCCCCCATCTCTTCCCATAGCCGCAGGAAATCTTGACTCCCAATTCCTGTTTCGGAAGGGTTTATCTGTCTTGACTTTTATGCATCAAACACTCTTAATTATACAAAAAAATTTTAAATCATTTTATTAGGGGCTCATACAACTCTTCACAATCCATCCATACATCAATTGTGTAAAGCACATTTGTACATTCATTGCCTTCCTCATTCTCAAAACATTTGCTCTCCACCTAAGCCCCTGGCATCAGCTTCTCATTTTGCCCCTCCCTCCCCACTCCCTCCTTCCTCATGAGCCCTTGATCATTTATAAATTATTATTTTGTCATATCTTGCCCTGACCCACGTCTCCCCTCACCCACTTTTCTGTTGTCCGTCCCCCAGGAAGGAGGGAGATCCTTGTAATCTGTTCCCTCTTTCCTACTCACCCTCCCTCCACCATCCCAGCATCGCCACTCTCACCACTGGTCCTGAAGGGATCATCCGCCCTGGATTCCCCATGTTTCCAGTTCCTATCTGTACCAGTGTACATTCCCTGGTCTAGCCAGATTTTTAAGGTAGAATTGGGATCATGATAGTCGCGGGCAGAGGGGGAAGCATTTAGGAACTAAAGGAAAGTTAGTTGTATGTTTTATCATTGCTACATCACACCCTGACTGGCTCGTCTCCTCCCAGAGACCCTTCTGTAAGCGGATGTCCATGGCCTACAAATGGGCTTTGGGTCTCCACTCCACACTCCCCCGGCTCATTCACAATGATATGATTTTTTGTTCTGATGATGCCTTATACCTGATCCTTTCGACACCTCGTGATCACACAGGCTGGTGTGCTTCTTCCATGTGGGCTTTGTTGCTTCTGAGCTAGGTGGCCGCTTGTTTACCTTTAATTATACAAATTAACATATGCAAGTCTAACAAAATTAATGATAAAATAAAGAGCATAATAATAAGGGGAGGAACTCTTAAAGAACTAGAGACTTGCTATGTGTTTCATCAATGCTATACTGTTCCCTAGATTTATCATCCCTTCCATCTGACCCTTCTGTGAGGACTGTCCAATTCTCTCACAGGTGTGTTTTGGGGCTCCACTTTGTTCTTGCTCCATCAATTTGGTTGCTTGTTTTTGAACTTCTGATACCTATCCCAGTCAACACCTCATGATCACACAGGCTGGAGTGCTTCTTTTATGTGGGCTTTTCTGCTTCCCTGCGAGATGGCCGCTTGTTTAACTTCCAACCTTTAAGACCCCAGGCACTATATCTCTTAATAGCTAAGCACCATTAGCTAATTTGTTTATGCACCCCTTTTGTCTTCAGTGATCAAGTTAGGAAGGTGTCACACAGTGCCACATTATTAGACAAGCTGCTCCTATACTGAGGTAAGATTTAAGTAGAGACCCAAGTCCATCTGCTTCCTTATTGTATTTACATATATACACATAGACAGATACACCTGTCTTTATATATATACATAGCTATATTTATATCTATCTATATATAATTTTTACTTTCTTGTTCTTTCCTCTTTTTCTTTTTAATTTCCTCCTGCCCCACTATCATGTTTCCCCATCATTGATCTCTCAGTAATTTCTATGGAATACATTTCAATTGATCACACACAACTAGGTTCACTACACTCTTTTCACCATCAAATTTAGAACCCTGTGCCCATTGTTCTTGGTTCACCACTCACCTCCCACCCCCACCTCCAGCCTCCTCCCCTCCCACCCCTCCGTCCCTTTGCTGTCACCTTGGGATTGCTTTTCCTGTCTAGCTTATATAGATAGTTACCAAAAGAAAGGACCATACAAATAGTTCCAAGCCTAACTGTTATCACAATCCAGAGTAGATGGGTATCCGTTAAATAGCCAGCAGGCCCTGTTATCATCCATCAGTCCAGCCCCGTTTTCTTTCATAGTCCTACCCTTTTATTCCCCAGCATTGGTGCCCGAGAGGCGCACCTCCTACAAGGCCCCATTGCCCTTCCAGCGGTCTAGTGCCTCCACCCTACCCTGTTACACCTTTAGGCTTTCAGCGTGGACCCCTTGTGGGTACTCCCAACCAGGTCTGATGAGGTGCCAAGCACTGTCCCTCAGAAGTCTGTTTTCGGGATTCCTCGCGGACTTCAAGCCTTTGGTCCCCTTGCCGATCTGTTGTGCTCCCACCGTGATTCGCCCTGCTGTGGGGGGATTCAAGGTCATACGTTTGCTCTCATGGATTTATTTTAATTTTTCAGCTTTGACCTGAACAAAATGCGCACTTGATAGTCCGTTCCTGAACAAATGACCGGTTGATGTTCTGTTCCATAATCAGCCACTGGCCTCATTTGGGCGTTTGGTAGTGAGCTTATCCATCGTATCTTCCCATAGATGTAATAAACTTGATTCTTGTATATTCCATCGGGTGAACTATGTGTCTGTAGTTCCCATTTATGTTGTCAAAAATGATACTTGCAGCTAAGAAGTTGTCGGTCTTAAAAATTCTATCACGGGATCTTCAGCTTAATTTCTATCACCAAGACTGTATTTTCCTACTTTTTTGTTTCCATCTTTTTCATGCCAATCAGCAGCCATTATCACTGCATCTTGATTGAATATTTGATTCGTTTCAGATTGAAACATTTGGTTGAATTCTTCAATTTCTTTATCCCTCATTTTAATGGTTGCTGCATAAATTTGAATAATAGTAGTACTAACTCCATTGCCTTGTATGGGTATTATAGATATTATCCTATCTCAGCATTTTATAACTACATTGCCTTGTATGGGTATAGATATCATCCTATCTCAGCATTTTATTCAAGATAGTCCTTGAAGTATTTGCACAGGCAGACATCGATTTTTACATCGTTCTGTTCTACCAGTTGTAAATATTCCTTTCCTCATCCATGTTCTCTATGTTGGTAGCTGATGACTTTCCATGAGGATACTGGTAGTCTGGAAAAAAAAAAAAAAAAGAATATTGGTGGTCTGAATGAAAAGCCCAGCTTGTGTGAATGTACTTCTATGGCGTTAACGAGCTGAAAAATTGGCATGCTGGGAACTGCATGTGTGACTTTTAAATGAAGGTACTTTTAGTTAAGGGAAGATATGACCGTTTTAGATCCTTGGAGTTTTCCCCTTTAAGTTGATCATATTGATTCATCATGTTTCTGTTTCTTAAAGCATTTTTCCTTAAATAATCATATCTTCATTTGTTCTCTAATGTATTAAACGTAGGAAGGCATCTGATGCGGACTAACGTGGATTTCACGTCTCAGTGTCTGACAGTTGTCGTTAGTTCCCATCGAGCAGGCTCTGGCTCCGTGGACGATAGCTGGAAATGTTGCTTGGTCCTGCACTATGACCGTTACGATGCTGGAGTCTATTGTTGTAGCCGTGTGTATTTTGAGGACTCCCTTCCAATTGAAGGGATTCATTTGGCAGCATATACCGAGTGAGAGTCTCGTGTGATCTGTAAGGTTTCAGAGGCGAATTTTCGGAAGTAAATACTCAGGCTTTCCTTCCGACTCTTCTCTCTGAATCTGGACCCTCTGCTGAAACCTGTCCACCATGGGTAACCCTCCCAGTATTTGAAATGCTGGTGGCCTAGCTTCCAGCATCACTGATGCCACCACGATATGATACACTGACAAATGAATGGTGGTGAGCATGATTAGATGATGTGATAACCATGGAGAAGATTCCTGCCTCCCAACCCCAATACACATTGTGTGTGTGTGTGTGTGTGTGTGTGTGTGTGTGTGTGTGTTAAAGAACCAGACTTCAGTCAGGGAACCACTGATTTTTATTGTTATGATTGAATAGCATGTGTTTTTATAAACTTACTACATGCAGGCTACTTGTTTGTGTATCTGATGTTTCTAGCTCCTCAAAAGTCTTTTCCAGGGAAAGATGCAAAACTGGGTTTTGAAGAGAAGTAATTCAATCAAAGTTAATAAAAAAAAGGCCTCTTCCTGTTTTTACTTTTGTTATGTGTGTCTAGGATTTAGAAGAATTCTGCTTTAAATTTTGCATCAATCACTTGACCGGAGTTACACAGACTGCAGCATTTTGGCAAATGGATGGCCCGCTGCTAAAGGAGTTCATTGCTAAAGCCAGTAAATGTGGAGCCTTTAAGAACTGAAGCTGAAGGCTGTGCGTTCTGTGTGTATGCTCTGGGGCACTGTGGGTGGCATGTCCCATTTGTGCCCCATGGGTGATGTAATTCTGCAGGTAAAAACTAAAGTCAGGTCTTTTTTTTTTTTTTTTTAATAATTTTATTGGGGGGTCATACAGCTCTTATCACAATCCATCCATACCTCCATTGTGTCAAGCACACTTGTACACCTTTTCCTTTTTTTTTTTTTTTAAACATTTTATTAGGGGCTCATACAACTGCGCAGTCTTCTGTGTAGGCTTATTCGAAAGACGGGCAGCTTTGAAAGCAACTGTTATTTCCAGATACATGTATTTTAAGTGGGACCTCTCTTAACATTTGGACTGGAACATTGTAAAAGGGTGAGAGTTTGGCTGCAGCTCCTTTTATTAAAAGAACGTACAAACCCTGTAGACCGTGGAAGATAAAGGCAAGTTTCCCAGGTCACATAGTGGGATGCTAGGAGTTTGATGGCTCACAGGTTGTGAGGCGGATGTAGAGGACTGACTGGGAGATAAGACGCCAGCCTCAGGACCTCTTGGCATGCAGCCAGTTCATGTGCTGTGAAGGAGTTAAGATTGTTTGGGGTTTTGTTTTGTGTGCTTACACTGTGATGACTTTCTTAACTTCCTGGTATATTGAAGTTTAAAGTTAAATTCAACTCCATTGAAATTATAGTTGTGCAAATACCAATGTCGAAATTTCCCAGATTTGTGTTCAGATTTAAGTACAATAAAGAGTGGTAATTTAGAACTGTTTGTGTAAATGTGAATAATTAAAGAAACTTTGGACAAAGGGGACGTCTTACAAATTAGAATCTCCACCACTTATCCAATGGTGTTTTATCTTATTAAAGTAAACATTTTTTAATTTTAATAAATCATTTTACCAGGGACTCTTACAGCTAGTATAACAATCCATACATCAATTGTATCAAGCATATTTGTACATAGGTTGCCAACATCATTTCCAAAACATTTTCTTTCTACTTGAGCCCTTTCGAAGTAAAATTTGAGAACGTAAATTTAAATTGCTCCCCTCATCATTTCTTCTATAAAGAGTTGCCTCACAGGAAGAGAATAATGACATAGACACTGTGCTCTCACCTTGTAAACTACGGCTGCTGATTCTTTAGATCTCATACATAAGACTTGAACCAAGAAGTTCTTAAAACCGACTTTCCTTCAGATCTTAATGAAGTTTGCATTACTTTATGTAGGTCACATTCCATCACAGATTTGCATATTTGAAAGCTCACTAGCTTCCACTTTTGACTTCGCTATGATACTTCGTATACTTGAACCCTGAACTGGATCAAAATTCTGGTTTTCCTGAAAAGATCTTATGCAAAAGGAATTGGCTCTGTCATTTGGAGGATGGTCATGACACGTGATTTTAACGGTGTTCCACTCGGAGTTTTATCATGTATCCAGTTGAGCTTGCTGTAAGGACAAAGCTGTTCTCTGGTCCATGAACTCATTTCCATTTGCAAAAGCGCCTTAGCAACTCATTTTCTGAATGTATTTTCATGTCTATTAATTAGC
Source organism: Echinops telfairi (assembly GCF_000313985.2). Taxonomy (NCBI): domain Eukaryota; kingdom Metazoa; phylum Chordata; class Mammalia; order Afrosoricida; family Tenrecidae; genus Echinops; species Echinops telfairi. Next base: position 3,377,928 of record NW_022103921.1, read on the forward strand.
AAGAAGATGAGGAGATGCTACAGTGACTACTATCAACAATGCTGGGGGTAGTGACTCAGCAATTAAAAATTTGTTGATTGACAAAATCTAAACAAAACCTCGAAGCCCCCTTTTCATGGCCACATTGCAAGTGATTGAAGTCCAATTAGTTAGTCGGTTAAAATTCATTCTGCAACCTGTGATAGTCTTTTTCTTTGTAGGTTGATAAATGCACATTAATGTATTCACTATGTAACAACCACTGTTCTGTTGGCTTATGAGATAAACAAAATGAGAACTTCAATGTTTACTGTTGTTCTTCCTTGAAAAAAAAACTATTTAAAATAAAGAACAAATTAAAGTAGTGGATCCATTTACATAATCCATTCATTCAGAAAATTATTTCTGAGTTTTTAATGCGGGTTAAGAACCACTTCTTGAATTACCAAGTAATTTGTATGAATATGAATAATAGTGAAAATAACAGGAGTAAATCCTTCAAAAAGTCCTTAGATAGCATATTTTTTAAATGTATACTCATGTTTTGTCTTGTTTTTTAACTTGGTGTTGTTAATCACGACAATAACGGAAAATCCTTCTCTTGAATTGCTTTTTTCATCTGATATAATAATGGAAGCCAAAGTATTCACATTTTTAAAACAGCCCTAACTTAAATGTAGTTTTGAACTTCTTATCGGAACATTTTATACTGTATTATGAAGATTGTATTTATGTAATGCTTAGAATGATATATCAATAAAGTAACCTATTGAAACAGACATATAGATTTTTTTCCCTCCCTTTGTCTTCTCCAAAAAACCAAACAAAACAATAAAACAACCCACTAGCAAAATTCTTTGAAAGTATCAAGATTAAAAACAAATACCTTTAAAATGTCAACTCTTTGATTCTCAGCTGCACACACACACATTCACTTGAATTGTCAGAGCTGGAAGTGTGATCTTTGGGGTTATTTATAAATGAAGGAAGAGTCATCATTACCTGTTCTCAGGTGACATGTAAATTAGGAGTGAAGAGAGAGAAGGTTTTAGACGGATGACACAATACTATGGTTGTAAACAGCTTTTCTTAATATTCAGCTAGGAAAACCTAGCACATTTAATCTTAGCAGCTTTTCTGAAGAAGACTCATGTTCACAACGATGCATAGTTACACAAGCAAAGGCTCTGAGGCAGTGGAACATGCCTGTTGATCTGTAAGATCAACAGGGCCTCGTGGAACCCCTGAGACAATGGCCCTTCCGTTTTCCTTAGGTCAGGAATTGAACTCACCCTCCAGCCCCCCCTTGATTCTATTTGCAGCTAAATAAAAGTCAGCTCTAGAAATGAAACAAGAACACTAGGGAGGTGTGCGCTATTTAAGCTCGACAGAGCAGCATTTACCCAGGACAAACCGAGGACAGCTAGACAAGAAAGACGAATGGAAGAAGGAAACAGAGTAAGGAGGATGGAGGGCGTTGCCCTCGGTGACAGAAAACAATGTGTATGAGCTCTTCAATGCAAACTGATCTGCTTTGTAAACTTTCACAATAAAAAATTTAAAAACAAACGCAAAAACCACCATGCTCGAAGTAAGTTAGCTTGTGTAGAATGGAGAGAATAAGCCAGAACGTATTAGAAGGACATATTGTCAAGAGGACTCTGTGTGTGTGTGTAGTTGGTAATGCTTCGTTCCCGCAGTACTGTATTGGGCCCTATATGTCTCATAAATGTTCCAATGGAGTGCCCTCTTTTGTCCCACAAGCTGGGCAGAATTAGGTACGCTTAGATGAAGTCATTTAATGAAAGTTTTCAGAAGTAAGTATATTGCTGAAATTCAAGCCCAGGTCTGTTTAAACAGTTTGCCCAATAGCTGCTGATTGCATGATTCTCTCTCTTAGTCTAGGTTCTGTAGGAGAACAAGACCAGTGAAATGTACATAGGTATATATATGTATAGAAACTCCTACAAGAATGACTTACACATAGGTACGGAAATGGCTCGTGCTGTAATGGGGGTTGGAAAGCCTCAAAGCCATTGGTCAGATGACAGTGGACCACTACTGGCTCATGTGGTTGCAGGGGCTGATGCACCTACAATCGCAGGTCAGGGGACAGGCTAGAGGACTCAGCTGGTTTGCATTCCAACAACCAACAGTTAGATGATGAGAAGGTGGCAGGGTTGAGAGTTGGGTGGAGGCTTTGCTAGGACATCTTTTTACCCTCTGGACTCGGATCGCACATCACAGAAATTCTCTTTCCAATTGATTGGCAGCTCACGTGAGATCACAAAATAGAAAGTGATTGCTCAGTGCCTCCAAACCACTGAGAATCATAGCCCAGCCAACACTTAACATTGTCACTACCCACCTCTGATCAACTTGCCACCCATACCACCCTTCAACCACACGAAGAAGATGTGGAGCGATAGGAATTGTGCCCGCCCTGAGCTCACCACACTGAAGCCAGCCTCTAGGAGCATGCAGCAGAGCAGCGGGGGAAGCAGAGCAATGAAGTCCCCAGGGATCGAGGTGGTGCCAGGGCATGGCACCCCATCAGACTCGACTAGAAAGCACTCATGGAGGACAACAAATAGACCCTGAACTATTTATATGTTTTTTTGTGTGTGTGTTGTTGTTGTAGTAGCTATTGTTTTACTTTCTATTATTGCTTTGTTGTACTCAGTCTTGTGATGGTACATAGCATGTCTACCTGGAAGGGATAGGCGGGATAAACAAGCTGGAAGAGAGAACAACGGAATGACAGTTCTGGAAAAGGGCATTGGAGAAGGGGAGGCAAGGTGGGGGGGGAGTGCAAAGGAAGTGGGTGTTAACAAACCCAGGGACAAGGGAACAGCAAGTGATCCAATATCAGTGGCAAAGAGGGTGTAAGAGGTCTGACAGGGCTGGATCAAGGGCAATGTAACTGAGAGGAATTCCTAAAACCCAAATGAAGGCTGAACATGATAGTGGGACAAGAGGAAAGTACAAAGAAATAGAGGAAAGAACTAGGAGGCAAAGGGTAGTCTTAGAGATTTAAATACAGGCATATAAAGATGTAAATATATTTATATACGACGAGGGGGAAATAGATCTATGTACATATATTTATAGGTTGAGTATTAAGGAAACAGATGGACAGTGGGCCCTTGCTCAAGTACTCCCTCAACACAAGAACACTTTGTTCTAACAATTCGGCAGTCTGAGATACTCACCTTCCTGGCACGTTCACTGAAGACAATGGGAGCACAAGCATATGTGGTGAAGAAAGCTGATAGTACCCGGCTACCAAAAGATAAAGCATCTGAAATCTTAAAGGCCTGAAGATAAACAAGCAGCCTTCTAGCTGAGAAACAACAAAACCCATATGAAAGAAGCACACCAGCCTGTCCCAACTCGATCGCTGAGGACAAAGCGGGTGCATAAGCAAAAGTGGCGAAGAAAGCTGATGGTGCCCGGCTATCTAAAGATATAGCATCTGGGATCTTAAAGGCTATAAACAGGCGGCCATCTAGCTAAGAAACAACAAAGCCCACATGGAAGAAGCACACCAGCCTACCCCAACAAGATCGTTGAAGACAACGTGGGTGCATAAGCAAATTCGGTGAAGAAAGCTGTGCCCGACTGTCAAAAGAAATAGAATCTGGGGTCCTATAGGCTGGAAGATAAACAAGGGACCATCTAACTGAGAAACAACAAAGCCCACATGGAAGAAGCACACCAGCCTGTGAGATCATGAGGCATTGAAGGTATCAAGTATCAGACACACACACACACCACAAAAATCATAGCATTGTGAATAAGGGGGAGTGTGGAGTGGGAACCCAGGGCTCATCTGTGGGAAATTGGACATCCCCTTGCAGAAGGGCTGCGGGGAGGAGATGGGCCAGTCAGGGTGCAGTGTAGCAATGATGAAATATACAATTTTCCTCTAGTTCTTGAATGCTTCCTCCCCCCCATTATCATGATCCCAATTCTACTTTACAAATCCGGCTGGACCGGAGGATGTACACTGGCACAAAGATTGGAATTGGAAACACAGGGAATCCAGGACAGATGAACCCCTCAGGACCAGTGGTGAGAGTGGGGAAACCGGGAAGGTGAGGGAGAAGGAGCGAACAGATTAGAGGGACCTACATATAACCTCCTCCCTGGGGGACAGACAGCAGAGCAGTGGGTGAAGGGAGATGTTGGATGGTGTAAGATATGACAAAATAATAATTTATAAATTATCAAGGGTTCATGGGGGAGGGGGTAGCGGGGAGGGAGAGGAAAATGAGGAGCTGATGCCAGGGGCTTAAGTGGAGAGGAAATGTGTTGAGAATGATGAGGGCAATGAATGTACAAATGTGCCTTACACAATTGTTGTGTGTATGGATTGTGATCAGAGTTGTATGAGCCCCTAATAAAATGATTTTTTTTTTTTAATGTGGAGGCCACATCTGACCTCCTCTGGCTTCCACAGGGAGGAAGAGAATCCAGTTCCATACCATTCCAAGGCCAATTACTGTATGACAGTGGTCAGACATGCATCCACCCTCCCTCCTTCTTTTGCCCAATTCTCACACGATCCTTTCCTCCCACAGTACTCAACTCCTCTGGCTGGTTTCTATAATCTATTTCAATGGCCATACAAAGCTCACAGACAACATTCATGATGATAGGGACTTACTGGGGAAGTTGACAGGTTACCACAAGCCAGGATCAAAACCAATCAGGGTACAGTCTTCAGTCCACAGCAGCACCTCTCCTCAGCCAGCAACTCAACTTCTTTCTGATAGTGCTTTTTTAACTTCTAACTCAGTGGACCAGGAAGCTCACCCTCTGTTCTGCTACACCATATTTGGGTCTTTGTGATGCACCTCTATTGTACCTCATGTTCTCCTTGCCTTGGCCTCTGGTCTCAGCACAGCATTGTCTCCATTGATGGCTTCCTTGGTGGTCCAGGAAATCTTTTTCTGTCCTGCTGCCTAGATGGCTCTCTTATACACATATTAAGAACTGTAACTGCAGGACATATACATAATCTCTAAATAAGACAATCATGATGTCATACTTGTGCCTAACATGATAAAAATTAATCTGCATACAACCAAATACATAGTAAACTTGTTTATGTATGCTATTTTATAATGAGTAATGGGAGGAGGCCCCCCACTTGTCTGTCAGTTTGACATACTATGGTGTGCTGTGTGTTGCTATGTCACTGGTATTTTCAAATGCCAGCAGGGTCACCCAAAGTGAACAAGTTTCCGCAGGACTTCCAGACTAAGACTACAAAGAAAGTATAGACTGTTCACTTGGAGGAATCAGCCACGGCACACCTTGTGGATAACATCAACACATTGTCAGATATGGAAATTATCATGAATATCAGCAGAACATAGTCAGGTATCGTGCCAGAAGACGAGCCCCTCAGGTCACAAGACACTCAAAATAGGCCTGAGGAAGAGGTGCCTTCTCAAAGTAGAGTCCGCCATAATGACACAGATGGAATAAAGCCTTCAAGAAAAAAGCTTTCAGCACCGTCAGTTGCTGATGGGGCTATGACTCCATATGAGAAGAAACAGCTGGCAAACATCTATTACTATTGGAACTTGGCATGTATGACGTATGATGAACCCAGGAAGATTTTAAGTTGTCAGAAATGGAATGCATAAAAAGCCTGGGTGTTGGTGAGCTTAAATGGACTGGTATTGGCCATTTTGAATCAGAAAATCAAATGGCTTACTACGCTGAGAATGAACAGATCCAGGAGGAATGATGTTGCATTCGTTGTCAAAAAGGGCATTTCAAGATGTGTCTTAAAGTACAGTGTTGTCTGTGATAGAATAATACCTATCCGAGTATACGGAAATTCAGCCAATCTAACTATTATTCAAATTTAAACGATCACTAAAGCTAGTGATGAAGAAATTGAAGGATTTTGCCAACTTCATCAGTTTGAAAGTGATTAAACATTCAATCAAGAGATATTGATAATTAATTAGTATGTTAGATAGGGTTCTCTAGAGAAACAAAATCAGGACACTAATGATTATATATAGATTTAGATAATAGCTAGATAGATAACATAAAAAATAAACAGTTAATTAATCTATAAAGTCATCCAAATGGCTCAGTGCAACTCACTTTCATGAGACAGCTAATACACTGGCAGTCCTTCAAGTCTTGAAGGCCGCCAGGTAGTGCTCCATAGAGCAATTCAGAATATCCGGGCACACGCAGCAAACAGCTCGGCAGGTCACCAACAGTCAGCCAGATGACGGTCTGACAGGCCCCAACTCAAGCGATGTTTACTCCAGTAGCATGGCGAAGCAGGTCTTGAAGGAACCTCAAACTACAGTGACACAGTCCACGGGTTAGGTGTCCCACAGGTAGTGTAGCTTGTAAATTGAGGCAGAAAACAAGCTAAGGCAGCTGCACACTGGTCCAATCATCAGAGAGCAAGAGACAGCAAGGTGAGGCTCGCCGAGCCATTTATCCCTTTGCCTTTCAATTAAGCTGCAACCTTATTAATCCCACATGTGTGTATTGGCCAGGTTGGCACAATAAACCTACCTATCACAATCCAGCCCTTGCCAACCTGGCACCTGTACAGAATTCTTTAGCCATATATAATTTCCAGACATTAATGAAATCACATTTATACTTAACATCAAACATCAATCATATATATAAATGAAACATACTGAGTCCATTTGTATCTCATACATCATACACGAACAAAGGAAAGATATTCAATAAGCACATATAAAGAAAATAAACTGACAATCACAAGCCTTGCTTTTGCAATTGATCACGTGGTCATAACTGACAGGTAGAGCACCTTCTACTACCCATTCTGTACTACCTTTGCCCTTGGCAAGCACCTTAGCTGGCTGTGTTTTTTTGCCTGGTGGGGTGACCCAGACCTTCATTCCTGAGGGGTCTGGGTCATTAGACATCCTGTCAGGATTGGGTTGCTGTAACTTACTATTTACTTTAATCACTAGACATGGAAGTACTAAAAGTCGGGCTATGGGATCTCCTGGATTCTAGACATAGTCTTCTTTACCTCCACTATGTAGCACCAGTCCAATTTCTCGTTGGTAATCAGGATCAATCACACCACTCAGTACAGTGACCCCCTTCCTGACCTGTTGATCCAAAGGCATGAGAAGCCCAATGTGGCCAGGGGGCATTCTCAACTGCCATATCAGTGGAATCCGGGCTGTGTTTCCAGGTGGGAAAGTTCCTTCCTTCGGGACCAGGACCTCCAGGCCTGAGGAACACAGGGTTGCTGGGACAGGAAGCAAAAATGCTGCAAGTGGATCACTAGGAGTAATAGTGAGTGGTGTCACATCAGCTTCCACCCCTTGGTTCCTGGACCCATGAATTCTGGCTATTGGAGACACAGCACCATATATTGGTCGCTGGAATGTATACAGCTTCCTAGAGAACATTGCCCCAGCCCTACAAGTTGTTGCCACCTAGTTGGCGCCAAAATTGGGTCTTTAGAAGCCCATTCCATCATTCTATCAAGCCAGTAGCTCCAGGATGATGAGGAACATGATATGACCAGTGGATTTCATGGGCATGGGTCCATTGCCGCACTGCATTTGCTGTGAAGTGAGTTCCTTGATCTGAAGCAATGCTATGGGGGATGCCATGCCGGTGGATGAGGCATTCTGTAAGTCCATGAAGGGTAGTTTTGGCAGAAGCATCGCATGCAGGGAAGGCAAATCCATATCCAGAGTAGGTGTCTATTCCAGTAAGAACAAAACGCTGCCCCCTCTGTGACATAGGAAGCAGTCCTATGTAATCAACCTGCCACCAAGTTGCTGGTTGATTTCCCCGAGGAATGGTCCCATATCTTGGACTTAATGTTGGCTTCTGCTGCTGTCAGATGGGACACTCAGTAGTGGCCAAGTCAGCCTTGGTGAGTGGAAGTCCATGTTGCTGTGCCCATGCATAACCTCCATCCCTGCCACCATGCCCAATTTGTTCATGTGCCCATTGGGCAATGACAGGAGTGGCGGAGGAAAGAGGAGGACCAGTCTCCACGGTGCGTGTCATCTTATCCACTTGATTGTTAAAGTCGTCCTCTTCAGGTAACCCTTTGGTTAGCATTCACATGAAACATGATTATTTATACTTTCTTGGCCCATTCAGAAAGGTTTATCCACATACCTTTTCCCCACACCTCCTTGTCACCAATTTTCCAGTCATGTTCCTTCCAATTGCCTGACCATCCAGCCAAGCCATTAGCCACAGCCCACGAATCAGTATACAGTCTCACATCTGGCCATTTTTCCTTATATGCAAACTGAACGGCCAGGTGCACCGCTCGAAGTTCTGCCCATTGGGAAGATTTCCCTTCACTACTATCCTTTAGGGAGATCCAAGAAAGGGGCTGTAGTGCTGTTGCTGTCCACTTACGAGTGGCACCTGCATGTCATGCAGAGCCATCTGTAAACCAAGCATGACTTTTTTGGTCTTCAGTTAAAGTATGGTAAG
>NW_022103921.1:3389718-3391310 GCF_000313985.2 Echinops telfairi
GATGCCTTCTTCTACAGTGTACCAAGGTAGGTCAGGTACCTCAAGTTGGTCTAATCTAGGCCATCTGGCAGTCCATGCTTCAGCGAACCAACCAAATAAAGAATTAGCTCCTCTCTTAGCCTCTCTCACTGAGATATTGAAAGAAGAATCTGCTTAGGGGTCCCATATCCAGAAACTTACATTTCATGCACCAGTATCCCACACCCTTAGGAACCATTCGCATGGATATTCCCCAGGCTTGTGCTTATATGTTTTAGAAAACTCGAGCAGATCTTTGTGAGTATAGCACGCTTCTTCTTGGGTAATCATCTCAACCTCATCTTTAGGAGCTTTCTGATCCTCAATTTTAGTTACAGGTCTAGAGGAAATCATGGGTGGTGAGGGTGTATCCTGGGTGTTTTCAGCAATATCTTGTAAGGCATCTCCCTCAGGCAATGCTACAGATGCAACCCCACCTGGCATTACAGCTTGAACAATTTGGCTAATCTGCTCAGGTGTGGGTTGTTTTATTGAAAGTGGATTAATGCCTTCAGCTGGGAGGATTGGATCTATTGACTGGGGTGGCTCAATCTTTATAGGGGCTCAATATCCGCCTCTTCTGAATCATCAGCCCATATGTTCCCATCCCATGTTTCAGGATCCCAACTTTTTTCTATCAATGCCCTCACTTTAGTATCAGACACGGCTCTAGACCTGCAATTCAGCTGACGTTGTAATTCAGCCACTCGCGTGATGAGACTCTGGACCTGGTTCTCAGCAATGTCTGCTCTATTACTACAAGCGAGAAGGGTCTCCATTGTAACACAAGCAGAAGCTTTCAGGTCTGTTATTCGCCACTTGAGGCAGACTTCTGCGGTTCGGAGACCATCCCACTCCTTAATCACACTTTTCATTGTAAGGAGGACCAGCCAACCAGCTTCCCTATACTTGTCATCCTGACAAAACTGCTGGAAAATAACAACTATACAGTCACCCAGAGCCTCTCCTTTAACCAGCACATCATCTATTGGTGGTGACACTGTAGATATTAGCTTTGCTACTTCACACCATAGATTAATCAGAGTGACAGACTTATCCATGCTGTTAGGTGTAGAAATAGCATTATCAGTGCTGTTAAGCCTAATCAGGCTGGAGTACCAATTTAAGAAGCCCATGTTTATGATTTTATTTCTCTAGAACTGTTAGATCTTTCTCATGGGAGAGATATACCTCAGTCCTTGGCTGCACACAAGAAAGAATTCATGCCGAAACCTGGTTTGTGATCCAAGTGAGTTTTAGGAAAGTTAGAAGCAGCTTCAGGTTTTACAGTAAATGGAATACAAGCCAGAGTCCGCGGCATGGTTTCAGGACCGAGGCTCTGGGACCACAGCCTAGGTGCACTGCGTTGTGTAGCAGCTGCTGGGAGAGAGAGCCAGAGAGCAAAATCTCTGGGCTTTTCAGGGCCCCTGTTGGGAGGCATGGTCGACAACACTGGTCGACCTCATTGGCTGAATCAAATTCACCTGGCCTAGATGGGCCAATCCAGTTGTAATACCCACCCAGGTGTCCCACCCCTTCCTGGCCAGGGACTCGAACCTAACAGAACCACTCCT
>NW_022103921.1:3392261-3393387 GCF_000313985.2 Echinops telfairi
TTTATTATATTATTTATGGCATCAAGCGTGTACAGTATGAGCCAATCAGTGGCAGTAATGACAGAGCATGCGCTGTAACGCAAAAACCGCGATAGAGTGAAGCCGCGGGAAGTCGAAGCGCGAAGTGGCGAGGGTTCACTGTGTATATATATAAACAGTTAATAACAGAAATAAACAATTAATCTATAAAGCAGTACAAATGGCTCAGTGCAACTCACTTTCATGAGCCAGCTAATACACTGGCAGTCCTTCAAGTCTTGAGGGCCGCCAGGTAATCCTCCATAGAGCAATTCTGGCTATCCAGGCATAGGCAGCAAACAGCAAGGCAGGTCACCAACAGTCAGCCAGATGACAGGGTCTGACAGTCCCCAACTCAAGTGATGTTTATTCCAGTAGCATGGTGAAGCAGGTCTTGAAGGAGCCTCAAACTACAGTGACACAGTCCATGGGTTAGGTGTCCCACAGGTAGTGTAGCTTGTAAATTGAGGCGGAGAACAAGTTTAAGCAGCTTCACACTGATCATCAAAGAGCAAGAGACAAGAAAGGCGAGGCTCGCTGAGCCATGTATCTCTCTGCCTTTCAATTAATCCCACATGTGTTCATTGGCCATGTTGGCACAATAAGCCTACCTATTACAATTGGGGATTGGAATACAAAATTTTGAAATAAAGAGGAAAGAATAATTGCTCGGAAATATGGCTGTGGTGGTATAAATGTATCTGGAGATTGAATTGTGGAAATTTGAAGGACCAATGACTTCTTCATTGCTAATACCCTTTATCGACAACATAAAAGGCAATTATACATGTGTACTTTTCACGATGGAATACACAAAAATCATATTGAGTATATCTGTGTGAAGAGACCATGGGAAGCTCAACATCAACAACTAAACCCAGACCAAGGGCCCACCGTGGAACAGAACCTCAATTACTCATATGCAAGCACAAATTGAAACTGGAGAAAATGAAAACACATCCACAATATTTTTTTTCGGGTTTAAAAAAAAATCACTTTATTGGGGGCTTGTACAACTCGTATCACAATCCATCCATCGTGTCAAGCACTTTTGTACATTTGTTGCCATCATCATTCTCAAAACATTTGCTTTCTACTTGAGCCCTTG
>NW_022103921.1:3394658-3435412 GCF_000313985.2 Echinops telfairi
TGGAGGGAAGGTGGGGTAGAAAGGGGGAACTGATTACAAGGATCTACATATAACCTCCTCCCTGGGGGATGGACAACAGAAAAGTGTGTGAAGGGAGACATTGGGCAGTGTAAGATATGATAAAATAATAATTTATAAATTATCAAGGGTTCATGAGGGAGGAGGGAGTGGGGAAGGAGGGGAAACACGAGGCGCTGATTCCAAGGGCCCAAGTGGAAAGCAAATGTTTTTGAAAATGATGGGGGCAACACATGTACAGATGTGCTTGACGCAATGGGTGTATATATGGATTGAGATAAGAGTTGTCAGAGCCCCCAATAAAATGATTTAAATAATAAAAACAAAAAACCCAAATAAAATGAAATCCTTAACAAACAAAAAAATCATTTTACTGGGGGCTCGCACAGCTCTTACCACAATCCACGCATCCATCCACGTGCCAGGCACCTTTGTGCACATGCTGCCATCATTTTCAAAACATTTTTTCTACTTGAGCCCTTGATATCAGCTCATTTTCGCGTCCCCCTCCCTCATGAGCCCTTGATAATTTATAAATTATCTTTTTTTCAGGTCTTATGCTGACCTCTGTATCCCTTCACCCACTTTTCTGTTGTCATCCCCCTGGGAAGGGGTAATATATAGAGCGTTGTAATCAGTTCCTCCTTTCTCCACCCACCTTCCCTGCCCCTCCTGGTATCGCTACTCTCATTATTGGTCCTGAGGGGTTTATCTGTCCTGGATTTCCTGTTTCGAGCTCTGGGACATGCTCTGGTCTATTTTGGCTCATCTTTCATATCTTCCCGACCTTCCTTAAAATATTTATCTACAAACATTTATTTTAGCAGCAGTTTTGTAAATTTGTTGCAAAGCTTTAATGATTTGGGAAGATGTCTGCTTGAAGTTTGTTAAAAACTTGATATTTGCCCTGATTTTTAAAAAAAATCATCTTTTTCTTGAAGTCATCCTAAGTCTAAGATAAGTTGTATTACTGAGAGAACTTATTTGTAATCATCCATTGATTATAGAGGCATGCTTAAACACAGTTTGTTTGGAAAAAAACTTGTACATACATGTCTGAACTCTAATTCTAGTAGCAATAATTTATGACTTGTCCTCATGAAGGTATTGAATACTCTGAATTTTGCGTTATCATTTTTCTATCACAAATATTTTGAAATATGTTAAAATTTATATATGTATCTGTAAATTGCATTTTGGCTCAATAATCCAATTGGACTTTTTGCACTGCTGTTAGAATTGGCAACAATTCGTCGATCCTTGTTATACTGGATAGCTGTGCTCTTCCAGGTTTTAAATTATTTTTGAACATTATGACATATCTATCTTCAGATACATGGTTAAGATTTTCTCCAGTTTGTATATATACAATTGCTGAGTCTGGCATAGTTTACAAATGAGATGTTTTCTAACCTGTTCTTTTTAAAACTCAAGATTTAAAAATGTGTTGTGTGCATAGTTGTCAAGTGGTATCTATGAATTTAATGCTTACTCGTGGCTTATGTTGCCCTTTCATGGCTTCAACATCTACTAAGCCTTTTTCTTGTTTCTGTGAAAATGTGAGTTTTTCACTTGCTTTGTGGTTATAATTTTCCAATAAGCCTTCATGTTCTTATTGGCACATTAATTTTCCTTTTCTAAAATATTTGTAGGATGTCTGCTCACAATCTTCTTTATTGTTTAAATAAACTGTCAGGATAATCCTGTGATGGGGTGATGGGGGTTGAGACAGGGGAGCTCTTCTAGCTTCATAGACTATGAATTCTCTCCTCTGTTATTACCGAAAATGACCATACACACATACATCTTCCTTAGGATTAGGGATAATTCTCTATCCTGGATTGGAAGGTTGCTCTTAGATTTCTGAGACCCTAGGAGGCTGACTTGTATTAGGAAGCTTGGCTTATGTATTTATCTTCCCGTGGTTCTTTAGTGTATCCTTGTGAATTTTATTGCATTCGCCCAAACATGATGCCTGAGGAACCTTCTCTAGGCTTTGCTGGCTGTTCTCAGATCTTTTTAACTGAGGATTCCACCCTGAATGGGATTTTCTTCTCTTCTAAATAGCACTTGTTGTAAGACCGTGTTCTGTAAATTCCCAATTTTCTTCCTACACAATGCTATATGCCCAACATGTCTGCGTAAATCCTTGCGTGATTTGATCCCAGCCACTCGTACTGATTTTTGGGCACTCTTTTCTAAAAAATTATTTTATTAAGGGCTCATACAACTCCTTTCACAATCCATACATACATTGTGTAAAGCACATTTGTACCTTCATTGACCTCATCATTCTCAAAACATTTGCTCTCCACTTACGCCCCTGGCATCAGCTCCTCCCTTTCCCCCCCCTCCCTGCTTCCCCCTCCCTCACAAACCCGTGATAATTTATAAATTATTATTTTGTCATATCTTGCACTGTCTGACATCTCCCTTCACCCACTTTTCTGTTGTCCGTCCCCAGGGAGGGGGTTATATGTAGATCCGTCATCAGTTCCCCCTTCCTACCCCACCTGCCCTCCACCCTCTTGGTATCGCCACTCTCACCAGTGGTCCCGATGGGATCATCCACCCTGGATTCTCAGTTCCTATCGGTCCCAGTGTACATCCTCTGGTCTAGCTAGATTTGTAAGGCAGAATTGGGATCATGATAGTGGGGGATAAGGAGGAGGAAGCATTAAAGAACTAGAGGACAGTTGTATGTTTCATCGGTGGAGTTGTATGGCTCATCTCCTCCCCATGACCCTTCCGTGAGGGGATGTCAATTGCCTACAGATGGGCTTTGGGTCTCCACTCCTCACTCCCCCTCATTCACAATGATATGAGTTTTTGTTTTGATGATGTTGGGCACTCTCTTGTTATCAATTTTGTTGAAAATATTTCCAGTGGGTTTTCTTCTTTTGCTATATCCTAGTTCCTCTGTGAGGAAGTGAAATTGGGTAATATGCTCTTTTTCTACCCATATTTGTAACTCATACCCAGGGAACGTAGGCGCATGCACGTAAGGTGTAGAGGACTCTCACTCCCTGTGAGAGAGCAGAGGAGCAGGGCTCCGCTGTGAGGCAGAATGGTGGGCAGGCTTCTTGGCCCACAGAGGCAGAGGTCAAGGGACATGCACGAGAAGCCAGGGATCAGACATGGCTGCCTGCATAGCTAAAAGATGCAACAGATCAAAGCATTAGGAACTTGTTCTCCTACTAAAACCCCAACAATTGTGCATTGTGTGGCCACTGCAACAAGTTATCAAACCCAGCAGACAAGGAGTGCCATGGGAAGGATGGTCGGTGTGAGAACAGGGCAAAGGAAGACGGGGGGTGTGGGTGTGCAGGCATGTCTGATCTCTGCTTTGTGAGAACTGGCTTTGGGTTGAATTCTCCTCTATTGTATAGCCAGAGATCAAACAAGGTCCCCGTACCATTTCCTCACTCTCCTTATGAGGGGTTTGGACCAAAATTTAAGCTGTCCCTGTAATTTTGCCCCCTACAGCCTCTGCGAATTCATTTTCATTTGTGAAACTATCCTTTTGTTCCTGGCATAACACTACCTTGGTAATGATGTAGTCCTATCTTTTATATACAGAGATGGATTTTATTTGTTGATATTGGCTTTAGGATTTTAAAATGTTTCCTTGGGTGATGCTGGTTTAGTTTTCCTTCTTCAGCCTGTCCTTGCCAACTTCTGCTTCCAAAGTATGCTTGCTAGCTTCATAAAACAAATGGGAAACTACTGATACTTTCCTTTTTTTCTGTACAGAAATTAAACCTGATCTTCAGGGGCCTCTAAATATTATGTGCTTTGTACAAGGGCACACTGCAGGGCTTGCTATTTTAGGGTCACTGTATAAATGGCTCTGTTTTATTTTCTATTACTCTACTGCAGTCAGTTCATGCGGTCTACTTCTAAACCAGTTACCACATCAGGGTCTTTGTCATTATTTAAGGGTGTTGCTTCAATATAAGCCATTATCATAGAAGGCTTCAGGCTAGAAATCATTGCATAAGCAAAGCTAAATATGAGAGCTAAACGAAGGGCCGAAAGAAGTTTTAAAAGCAATGAAGGTACTGCTATAAATTCATACAAATAATAGAAGCAATGATCAATCAGACTTAACTAAAATTAATCTGATGAGTCTCATATGCTGATAGGTGATTTGCCAGGAATTCAACATACCGTATATACTTGAGCATAGGCCGACCCAAATATCAGCCAAGGCACCTAATTTTACCAGAAAAACTGCATTAAAAATGTGCTGAAAAACCCGGCTTACATACAAGTATATACGGTAAATAAATATTTTTAAGCACAGAGGTAAAATATCACTTTGGGGTGTATAAAGAACTCTGGGGGCACAGTGGTTACAGTGATGGGCTAGGAACCAAAAGACTGGTGGTGTAACCCTACCAGCCAATCCCACGGTGAAAGAGTGGCAGTCAGCATCCATAAAGACTGACAACCTTGGAAATCCTACAGGCGCACTCTCTTCTATTCGAGTTCCATGGACATCTAGGGTCACTATGAGTTGGAATGCATTTGACCCCAGGGGGTTTGGTTTGGGGGACGAATTAAAGAGATAATCACCACAAAAACAACAATGACAAACAGCTGAATTCTATTGTGACATTTCTCTTCATATAGATAATTTACAAGCTACAAATTGTACAGTTTCAAATGTACACTTCCATCCTACTTCTGTAAAGTTGAATAGAGCAGGAATAAACAAATGCTAAATGTATGAAAATTCCTTTCCCATGAATAGAAATGAGCTACGTAGTCATAATATTTTTTTCCTACACTTATTAGTGCCACACTGGCAGAGGATTTCTTTCTCAGGCATACTCCCAGCTTCATAACCATAATCCCATGTTAGCTCTGTTCTTGCTTTCACATACCTAGAAAGTAGAAATGAAAAATAATACATATTATATCATTGACACAAACCACATTTGCCATTCTCAATGTGATCCATTCTTTCTCCACAGCTCCATCAACTAGCTAAGATCTTTCATCAGTAATCATCACTTGAGCTTGATATCAAAATTATTAAAATCCTAAATATTAAGGATTGTATTCTGCCTCCCACCAAAAGAAATGTGGCGGTTCTAACACCCCTTTAGCTGTACACATGACCCTCACTGGAAATGAGCCATTTCTTCAGTTATTTTAATGCGGCCCTAGCAGAGCGGGGTGAGTCCTAAACCTCATCACTGCTCAGTCGTCACTCACACAGTGTTTGTGTCAGAGCAGCACTTAAGACACCTAGAAACAGTGTCTTCAGAACTTGTTTCCAGTAGGAAGAAAGTGCGCTGAACAGTAATGTGTTACGGCATTTAGTGTGCGCAAACTTTGCTATTTATACCAATGAACTGAACTGGGCGAGACCCAACATCCTCATCTGTTTCAGGCATCAATTCTTTGTTTCCCCTCCAGAGTACTGGCACAGTTTTATCACAATTTATGCCCATAATCCTTTATTGATTTATTTAGCTTGTTTTATGGTTCTCCCCCAGCAAGTAGTGATGTACATTTAAAAAAAAAAATCATTTTATTAGGGGCTCATATAACTCCTATCACAATCCATACATCCATCCTTTGTGACAAGCACATCTGTACATTCGTTGTCAGGCAGTAATTCTTCTTTTTTTTTTTTTTTTAGGGTTTTTTTTTGTTTGTTTTTTTTTTTTAAGGTGTTTTTTTTTTTTTTAGCATTTTATTAGGGGCTCATACAACTGTCATCCCAATCCATACACACATCAATTGTGTAAAGCGCATTTGTACATCGTTTCTCAAAACATTTTCTCTCCATTGAAACCCCCGACATTAGGTCCTCATTTCCCCCCTCCCTCCCCGCTCCCCCCTCCCTTATGAGCCCTTGATAGTTTATAAATGGGTATTTTGTCATATCTTGCCCTGTCCGACGTCTCCCTTCATCCACTTTTCGGTTGTCTGTCCCCCAGGGAGGAGGTCACACACAGTTCCATGTAATCGGTTCCCTCTTTCCTACCCACTCTCCCTCTACCCTCCCTGTTTTGCCGCTCACACCACTGGTCCCACAGGGCTCATCCGTCCTGGATTCCCTGGATTTTCAGTTCTTATCTGTACCAGTGTACCTCCTCTGGTCTAGCCAGACTGGCAAGATCGAATTCGAGTCATGGTAGTGGGAGCGGGGAGGAAACATTTAGGAACTAGAGGAAAGTTGTATTTCTCATCGTTGTTACATCGCACCCTGACTGGCTCATCTCCTCCCTGAAACCCCTCTCAGGCAGTAATTCTACGTGAGGAAAAGAACTGCAATTTCAGCTGTTCAAAATTTTTGACTAAGGACAATTAAATATTCGAGAACACCAGAAACTCTGGGGTAATCGAATGTGTTTCCCTTTTTCATGTCATCGATAGAACACTGCAGAAAAACAACTTGTCACCGTTATTTCTTAAAGTCACAATTCCCGAATTCCATCATATGAACAAAATACATTTCAAACCTGTTGGTGAAGAATGCTACCATTGGAAAATTCCTGTCATGTGACTCTGCAAAGACATTCTGTACCAAGAGATTTGGGCAACAACTATGCTGTTGGAGAAAAAAATTAAAAAGACAAGTTATCAATCGAATAAGGTTGACACCTTGAACTTTAGAAGTAATATTGAGAGCACTACTGGGTTTCTAGCATATCTTACATTTTTCCTTCCAGCTAAATACACACACACACACACACACACACACACACACACACACACACACACACCATGCAAGTTCTTTTAATTAGATGGAACCCATTCGGAAAAGCTGTTAGGACACTCCAGTAGCTTGCTGGTAGAAATGCAAACACCTAGACAATTAATCTGCCCATATTTATTATAATAAGTGCAGCTATTCTTTCAGAATGCAGCTGCCTAGCCCTGAGAATATATCCTACAGATATATCAGCACATATACAAGATAATCTACATACAAGATTATCCAATGAGCACTATGTTTAATCAGGTTTAGAAACAAGCAGCTGCCGAAAACATTATGCGTAGTTTTAAAACACTATCAAGATACTAAAAGCGTATTATCTGTGTGTACTGTTATGGGCAGATAGAACACTGACTTTAATAAGCTTCCTTTTATGTAAGAGACAGAGAAAGAACAATATGTACCTACTTGTATATGCATTAAAAAACACTGGATGAGTATTTAAAGTAATAAAAAACACCTATAGAGCATGGAGTTGGGGGGGAGATAAATGGAACTCTACTTTTCAAGATATGGTTTTTAATTTCGCTGTAATTTTCGAACCAGATGTGTATTATTGATGCATAAAAATAAAAACAGAAAGCTGGTTTTTTTCCCTCCACAAACAAGTGAGGGATTCAGGTGGCATGGGGATTGTGAGTGTTTTCCATAGTAGGAGGGGTGTGTGTGTGTGTGTGTGTGTGTGTGTGTGTGTGTGTGTTACCACTAAGCCACCAGGGCTCCTTGGAAGGCTCAAATGGGGCTGCATGATTATGGGCTACAGTTCAAAGTTTTTAACTGCCAAGGGAGTTCTGAGTCAACTATGTTTGGGAAAAGGCCAAATAAGTTTGGAAACTTTTCGGGCAAAGTGCGACAGAGAACAGTAATTAGTGGATGCGGGCAGCGAGCTGGAGAATTCTATTCCTTATTGATCATGTCCTAACTAGGTACCATAAAAAGGAAAAGTCAAATAAGCAGATTCACCCAGCAAAGAAATGTTTTCTGACTTAAGAGCATTTCCTCTTCTAACAGCAGCCCAATACATGTAATTCATGAGCATTTTTCACTCAGCACAAAACAAAGGTCACATCTAGAAGGGAGGTACTGAGCTCACTCTGACGGCGTCGCCAAAGGGAATGCCTGAAAAACCCCGGGCCACTCATTTCCTTCCTTCATTCTCTCGTTAAGGAAAAGGTCAAGGCGACAACACAAGGAGGAAGACCTCTAACAGATGAGAGAGAGAAAAACCGTATCGGAGGCAGTGTGCTAACCTGGAACTTTTCAAAGGATATGTGAACTGGGTCACATTTCTCGCCCTCACTTTTTAATCTCAACCTTTGAATACGCTGGAGTAACTATTCTTATATATCATTTTTATAGGATTTTTAAAGGTAAATGTTTCCTGTGTTTTAAGTGATATCAATCCCCTTCAGACAGTTACTGTTATCAGTTCCCAATTCTGGAAGGGAACGAAGGCATACAGAGGTTACCCGGCATGGCCAAGGCCACACAGCTAGCTACTAAAAGGGCTGGGAATTAATCCAAGCTCTTTGGCTTTTGTCTGCGAATCATAATCTCCTGATTTTGCTAAGAAGTATAAGTTGCTTAGAAATAGGAATTTCAACCCAGATACGCACATTCAGGAAGCGGCCCACATTTCCTTCTTTCGTAGCATCCAATAAAAATATATTCCCTGTATTGAACTTCCTTGGACCATCAGATGAGGTATATTTGATTTCATTAGGCGATTCTTCACCACAAACGGCCTGCTGACTTTGAGATGCTGAAGATTTCTCCTCTTGGGGCGTCTGAACTTCAAACTTCTTCATTGTCCTCTGATTATCCAATGGGAGTGCTTGGGTAAACTTGATCTCAGGTGGGGTTTCTCTACATTTGGTTATATCTATCACATCTGATTCACTCAGCACCATGTCTTCCAAATTTTCAACTTGATCAGAGGTTGAGTCCTCTAATAGAAATTTGGAAGATACTGTCAGACAGTACACTTAATTGAGCAATAACATTGAGGTTAACCGTATTAATGACATGCTAGTTGCTTTAATGAATGCTAATCCTTATAATGTGTTATAATTTTTTAAAAGTTTTTAATTAAAAAAATTTTTTTCAATCGTTTTATTAGGGGCTCATACAACTATTATCACAATCCATACATCCATCCATTATGTAAAGCACATTTGTACATTCATGGCCCCAATGTGTTATAATTTTACAAATGAAATACCGAGCCTCTGAAGACTTAAAGGATCACTCTACCCATAATAATGAAAAATGCAGACAGACCCAGAACTGTTTGGCATCTGCCTTCTTTCCATTACACTATAATCAGTTTTTATGTGCCTATATATTGCTCCCTTGTGCTCCCTACAAACGGATTTTCCTCTCCAGTTCTGTTGCTGCATTTACGTATATTCCAAAGAGTTGTAATAGCAGTGGGAGCTTAGGAAGGTACAATCAACTTATTGAGAGGCCTGAGAAAACCTATCAGAGCCACTTTCCTCAAGTTCCAGGAGCAGCAAGTGCATCGGTATGGATTTTGTACACAGCAGGACTTTGTGGTTTGGCCAGATGACCGGACAATCATACTCTCGTAATCTACAGTATTTTGAAATAAAGAGATTGCATCCTCAGTAAGGGAAATGCTTTGTGGAGACTTCAAAAGTATGACTACGTATCAATGGGATAATATGCTCTCTTTACAAAAAAGTGTCTTGTGCCAACTAATTCAAGGGCACAAAGAAATGGTTTTTCTGTAAAACGAATATTCACGACATAATTATTAGTTGCTGGTTGCTATTCCTAAAAGGAGTGATATTTCACAATTCACGGGTTACCTGTGAGCCATGAGAATATATAATGATGAGTGTTGGAAGGCCTATTACCTATGTTGTAGCATTCAGTGAAAATGGCAAGACCAAAAAACAACGGTAATCATGCTTATATGCATTAAATGGCAAAATAATAATAGCAGCTTCTCATAAGATTTGTTTTCTTGATAGACCTTTTCTATTCCCCCCAGTTTGCATTTTTCAAGACCAAGTGGGGAGTTGGGAGTGCACATGCAAGAAGGCTCAAGGGGAAAAGAGGCAGCAGTGGCTGGAGAGTTCTCCCCCAAAAGGGCAGTTCAACAATGTCTCCCTCTCTGCTCGCAAATATACTACAGTAAGATGAGAAAGTACCAAAAATCAAGGTCCCCCTGTTGTAATATTAACTATGCAACTGAGATAAGAGAAAACAGAGACTGGGAGGGACAAGCACTTCAGCTTTTTGCTAGTCCCTCTGAGCATCCTCTCAGAGGGGCAGCCTCTCGGCAGTGTCGGCTAGACTTCTGCAGGACCAATAGAGCAAAGTGTCTTCATCTTTACAGGAGCCCAATGTGGGATTTGAAAAAGACTTCTTTAGACAATGGCTCTAAAGTCATCCACTGATTCTGTAGAGCCAAGACTTGTCTCACCTGCCCCGTTCTACCATTTATCAGCTCAAGATGGCGTCTAGACCAGTCATCAGAAAACAATCTTTGTTAAGTAAACATCTGTGGGCCCCATGATCTCTGTTGCAAGTGCTCAACTTTGTTCTTGAAGCCCGACAGCAGTCAATCGGTAAGTTAATGAATGCATGTGGCTGTTCTCCAGTATACCTTGACCGTCACTTCAATTATTTTTCAAGCGTCATGAGATACTATTTTCTTGAACCATTAAAAATGTGAAACCATCCTAAGCTCTTGGGTCATACAAAAGGAAGTTGGATTTGGCCTATAAATCAATTTGCCAACTTCTGATCTAGTTGTACTTTTCATGCGGAATCAAGCATGCCGGTGGTTGTGACGTCTGAGAAGCAGCCAGAAGAACTGAGCAACAGAGGGACAAAACTGTAGGCCAGAGGCAGGCCACCCGAGGGAAACACGGCTACCTTTGGTTTCCGTGGCTTGAGAATTCGGCTGTACCAGACTGGGTTCCGATCCATGATTCTCTTCTGAGGTGACAGACTCTGAAGAAGTAAATCCCTTAAAAGAAAACAAAGGTATCTTTAATATCTTGTCAGGGAGAAGAAGTTGGGCCTCTTTCATCAAGTTGCAATCTTCATAGGCTATCGGCATGATTTGGAAAAGGCTCACAGCTGATGTCATATGGAGTTTTTGCACGAATTGAGAAAACCTAGGTAAGCCTCTTCTATGCTACAAGCTTATTTTTAGGCATTTTAGTCAGCCACAGTGAACAAAGACTCAGTACACTGTTTCATACAGAAGGTCAGCGGTTCAGGCCGACCAGCTGCTCCACAGAGTGGCAGTCAGCTTTCATAGAGATCACAGCCTCATTGGAAAGCGGATGACTACAGATATTAGTTAAAATTTAACAGCTTATCACTAGACCTCCCTTTTGACTAATTTAAATCCGTTCTAGTTCTTAATATTTTCTACTTTTTCTATTGAGGTTTTTTTCTGTTTTACATTGGGTTTTTTTTGCGGTATATTTTTCTGTATATGAAATCCAAGACAGGTAAATCTATAGAGACAGTAACTGGATTAATGATTCGTTGGGGGTATGGCAGGAGATGGTGGGAGGAAATGCATGCTAATAATTAATAAAAGAAGAAAATATTCTAAAATTATTGTGATGTGGTGAATAAATGTTGACCATCATTATTCTAAGGAACCCTGGTGTGCTATGAGTTAGGCTTTTGGTTGCTAACCATAAAGTAAGCAGTTCAAAACCAGCAGCTGCTCCAAGGGAGAAAAGGGAGATCTTTGCTTCCATGGAGATCTAGTCTTGGGAATCCTACATAGGGTCACTTGAAGGCAGGGGTTCTCAACTTGTGGGTAACTACCCCTCTAGGGGTCAAACAACCCTTTCACAGGGCTCACCCGATTCAGAACAGGAGCAAAATGACAGTTATGAAGTAGCAACGGAAATAATTTTATGGTTGGGGGGTCACCACCACAACATGAGGAACTGTATTAAAGGGTCGTGGCATTAGGAAGGTTGAGAACCGCTGCTCTAAGCTGTAGCAGACTTGATGGCAGTAGGTTTTGGTATTACTATTCAAGTTCGGTACTTGAAAGGTCAATAATTGACCACTTAAAAGGGAGGCAAGTGTTGTGCTAAGCAATGAAGTTTATTTCATTTAATCACCCTAAGTCTGAGACAGAAACAATTATCCTTTATGGTATAAAGAAAAATAGGCATAGAGATGTCACCACACTGGTAAGAAGTGCAGGTCAAACCCAGCTCTATATGATCCTGTGACTCTCTATTTCCGTCATTATCTGACACTGATAAGTACTAGTGGACTGTTACGATGCAAAAGGCAACTGTTTGCACGACACCGATATATAACAGTGCTTAATTTTCTAATCAACAGGCACTACTGTGGAACACCGAGTTTCAGTCTCCTACTACCCTTCTTAGTTCCGAGTAATACGAGAGTAATGTAAAATGTCACTTTCTGAATTATTCTTTTGTTCAGGTGCGTCTCTCTCACCAAGGCTACTCTACATCAGAATGACTTGCTTCTCAGTCTTGGTGAAGTCTGTCACCAAATCATGACTAACGTATTATTCATATATCTAAGTTGAGAACATGCCAATTGCCATGGGGGAATAAGAAATAAATAAAATACTGTCTCTATACTTCAACAGCTTGCCTAAGTAGCACACGCAATTTAAACTAGGTAGAAAAGGTGAGATAATAAATAGTTCATATTCTCAGAAGGCCTAATTTACTATTTACCGTTTTTACCAGCTTTTTCCCATTGTATTGAAAAATTGATGCCTTATGTTTTGAACTTCTAATGACTGAATGATATGGGATTCGTGAACTATTATTACACTTCATTTCCCTGAAGAAAAAAAAAAAGAAAAAGTTATTCTTTACACCACTAAAAATCCTCTTTATTGGACCTTAAAATATAGGTAACACAGATATATAAATATCTATTATTAGACATTAATTTAAATAAAGAACACGCATGCCTATCTCTCACTAGAGAAATATACTTATATTTTGAAGTCAACCATTTCTGAAGTATGTTAAAAGATGAAAGAAGCCTATATAGAAGGTCTGTAAATTAAATGGTAATCAAAAATGTAAAAAGCAACAAAACTATGAATATATATATAGAAAACATGTATAAAGTTATGCAAGTAAAAGCCTAGGAATCTAAGCATCTTCACTTTCTCAGTGTGTAATGTACAACTTTGTGGAAAAAGGAAATGAAAAGATAATAGGATTTTTCAAATATAGGAGTGTATAGGAGTGGGGTGCTAGGGTGTAACAATGCAAGAAATATAAGTACCATTCTTGACCAACAGTATTTCAATCAATTTTGATCATTCTTACCTAATTGGCTCTTTGTATTCATTACTGAACTTGGGGGGACACTCCTCAGCTTCAGCCCCTCTAGGGAGTGCTTCCAGTTCTAACGGGATAACTTCCACCTCACATTCTGAACACGCACTTCCCATTTTCCTCTTTTTTGAAAATGTATTTTGGATCGTGTCCTTTTCTTTTCCATTTTCATCAACAGCACCTGATTTCTCAGTGTTAGCTCTGCTTAGTAATCTTCCTAAGAGAAACAACGTAAGAGTTTGAACACAAGGTAACTGCTAAGCAGCAAACAGACACCTCTCTATTTCTGCTCTATAACTAGAGAACCCAGGGTGGTTTACCTCATTTCCAGAATAAACACATGAATTCAGGCTACAAACCTGGTTAAAAAGAAAAAGAAGAAATACGTGCCTAATGGAGAATTTATTTCTTATTTTCCAGTACATGAACAAATAAGGGCATCTAATAGAAGCAGTTGTCGTCTGATACTACATGAAAGTGATTCATTCATCCACAGTACTATGAAACAAAAAGATGGATCAGAAAGCATTCTAGAAAATTCAAATACTGAACTTTAGTATTTAAGCATATAGCCTTTATATGTCGTTAAAGATGCTTTATCATGGAAAATTATACCTTCTTCATAAGGAAATTACTTAAATTTATGGTAATATGTTACTTATTGCTCTCATACTAAGTCCTAGAGTATGATTAAAATCTTTGTCCAGAGTCTATGCACTTTCCTTTAAGGGGTCAAAATGACAGTTAACAAGTTAAAATCAGCAACTGGCTGCTCTCACAGGTCATGAAGGCCAGAGAAACAGGTGAAGTGCCTTTTTGGTAACAGTGCAGATGACGTCAGAGATACTTCCTGGACAGCTTCTGGCACTGTACATGAAGCTGACTAACTTTTTTCTTTCTCTTTCATTTAAGGAGAACAGTTATGAAGTTTTAATCAAGACAGAGAGAAAGACCATCAGCAGGAGAGAGACCATTAGCACAAGGTCATGATGGTCTCCAAAGGAAATTCAGGGACTTAAACTCCTTTTCTCACACAGGCCGATGTGATACATCTGTGGGGATGGATCTGACACCTCACTTAGAAGACTGCTTGTTGGTGACAAGCCCTAAGACTTCATACACTATTTTTGCTGATACCACCACCTGAGACTTCTTCACCACACTTTGCCATAACCCCCCATCTTCATAAAGGTAATTGTTCAGGAGGGCCATATCTTCAGGACTGATTGTTCTTGGATTGGGCTTATGATTGAGTGTAGAGCTCCCAACCCTTTCATACATCTAAGGTTTACATAGATTTTGGGTCCTGTTCAGAGGCAGCATATCAACTTTTTGAGAAATAATATAAGTAATCTTTATAGGATATCTGGCAATTCAAGTAATAATACTATTAATATAGTTAATAGTATAGAATTTAAAATTCTAGTGAGAAAAGGAAACTACATTTATAGGAAAGTCTTTTAGACTAAATTATGCGAAAGATTCAATTATACAGATTAGAAAATTTAAGTGACAGTACGCTGCTTAAGAAAACTGAGGGTCAGGGCAAGATATGACAAAATAACAATTTATAAACTATCAAGGGCTCATGAGGGAGGGGGGAGCGGGGAGGGAGGGGGAAAATGAGGACCTAATGTCGGGGGTTTAAGTGGAGAGAAAATGTTTTGAGAATGATGTACAAATGCGCTTTACACAATTGATGTGTGTATGGATTGCGATAACAGTTGTATGAGCCCCTAATAAAATGTTTAAAAAAAAAGAGAGCATAAACAAAGTGTATTTTACATTTAGTGTTAAATATACAGTTAATAAATACACATTAATATTAATATGCAAAAAAAAAAAGAAAACTGAGGGTTAGACACAAGGAAACAATTTCTATAACACTCATTCACTGATGCAAAACCATTTGAACTAAGACGTTACAAAAAGTAAAGAAACATATGAAAATAACAAATACAGGGCAGTTCCAAGTTGCCAATTATTGGGCAACCTCAAAAGCAACATAGATTTGTACAAAGTCCAATGATTTCAAAGTCCTTGACCTTGGGATTGTCGTCTTGTGTGTCTGCTCACACTAGGTTTCAGCTCGAGTACAAAGGAGAATTTCAGTTCCTTTAGTCAGGCAATTGAATTTCATCTAAGAGTTATTTTGAAAAATCAGATACACAGGCATCCGTGGCACAAACAGTTAAGAGCTAGAATGATAACCAAAAGGTTGCTGGGTTGAATCCACTCAGGATGGGGAATCTGCTTCTATCAAACTTAAGAGCCAAGAAAATTCCATGGGGGCAGTTCTGCTAAGTCACATGGGTTTCTATGACTCAGAATCAATTTGATAGCACTTCACAGCAGGATAGGTGCTATTTGGTAGAGAACTGAGTGTTACCACTCTGAATTGTGATCATTCTCTCAGTTGCTTCTTGCAGGCCTGTCAGGTAAAGGCAGGCCTGTTTGTCACATGACCACAGATGCTTTAAGGTAAGGGAAAACCTTACTTTAATAGCTAACGTGCCCAGGTAAAAATGATCAGATCAGAATTCTGGGGTGAACTTAGAATTTCAGGTGAGGCTACTTTTGGTCCTTGATGCTTAATTGTCCAGATTCTGTCTCGCCTATTTCTTTTCAGTAACTCTAGCGCCATGTTTCCCATCCTGAAATGTGGATTTCTGCATGGTAAATGGGTGAGACACACTCTAGGGTAAATGGGACCCCAACACATCGGGCCCAGGGGCTCTGGCCTGAAAGAATCAGTAATCCCACAACTAGAACACACGGCGCGGAAGCCCTGCTCTGAAGCTGTGACTTCCTCCGGAATCTCTGAAATAGAGTGTTGCCTTCTGTGACTGCCTCAATCACTACATGCAGATTTTATAACAATATGAATTTAGGTAAAATCATTCAACAAGGCAGTCTGATCTGATCATCTTTACCTGGGTATGTTAGCTATTAAGGTAAGGTCTTCCCTTACCTTAAAGCATCTGTGGTCATGTGACAAACAGGCCTGCCTTTACCTGACAGGCCCTCATGCAGTAACCCAGTTTTCTGGACCTTCTGGCATCTCCTGAAGTATCTCATCCCTCAGTGTTCAGGTTCCCAGTCACTTCCCTGTTGCTCAATCTTTGCTATAAGGTATCAGGAGTCCTGAACGCTAAACCAAGGACCCAGAAATGAAGGTCCTATCACAGGATGATGGCTTACCTGAATAAATGCAAATAAATGTCCCTCGATCAATGTCATCCAGGCAGCGTACTCCCCACCCCTTCTTTTCAGTTTTGAACACCTGCAGCCTCACTTGCGGACCACGTTGAACAACTCGATTCTGACACCTGTGCCGACTACACTTGCACAACAGGCTGCATTCATAAATGCTGTCAATCAAATATGCAAAAGAGAAAATCCATCACATAATCCCAGTGCAAGACACAAAGTCAGATTGCTATTTGACCGGTGTGGATCGGCATCAAGAGAAACAAACCACATGGGAGAATTCCTAGAGCTAGACTGCCCGGATTCCCCTCGGAGCGCAGGCTGTCACAGTTGTGGGACAGTGGGCGAGTTACTTCACTTCCGTTTCCCACCGTAAAAATGGGAGTTCTTTGAAGAATGTACCTCACAGGGTTGTTTTACACAACGGAAATGAATCATTATGGATCGACAGACAGGCCAGCTAGATCCAAGGACAAGGAAGAACGGGAAAAATGAAAGGAATTCCGAGCACAGAGAGGTAAAAGCATATTAGTTACCTTTATTAACAGATTCCCAGGACAAAGAGACTAATTTCTGTCATCAATGGTTTTCAAGAAGGGAAGGGAAGGGTGGGGTGGGGCAGTAAAAGGCAAAGGCCGAGATGAGTAAGATAAATGCCCAACCCCCACCTGACCCTTGGAATGGCAGGAAGAATCTAGCCAGGGGCCAGGCTGGACCAAAAGGACATGGCATTAATTTGGGGTACAGGCTCAACATCTGTAAAGGGGCGGTACATGATGGAAAGCCAGCCAATAACAGAAGGCCCACTGAACCTTCCGCTCAGTAGCAGAAGGTCTGCCATGAGCAGTATAAAAATCTTCAATTTCCCAGCCAGCTAGGATGTCCACCGGCACATTCCACGCTGCTGTAACTCTTTAATAAATTCACGCATTCCCTTGCTTTTTCCTGTCTCTCCCCTGAATCCTTTCTCCGAGGATGACAAGAACCCAGAGATGGGGACCTGGACCCCCAGCCCCCTTCATTCTGGTGACGGTATTTACAAAGAGGCACAGGCTTGGCATGACGCGAACGCCAGCTCCTCACCAAGGAAAATATCGAGGGGCGGTAAGTTTCTATCCCTGTTATCAAAAGGGGGTTTTCGTTGTGGATCACCATCTCAAAACGGACGTCTTCTTGGGGAAATATCTGCCAAAGGTTAAAGCGTGTATGGGCACGCTAGACTGCGTGTGACCTTGACTTCCAAGAAAAAGACAGCTTTTGGCTGCTCAGTCGTTTAGGTTTTGGGTCGGAGAAAATGATTTAACACGTTGGAAAGACTGTAGGCCACGTGAAAAAGTAGCCCCCTTCAAAGAGACAAACGTAGGTAGCTTACCCCGTAGGTACTTGTCTCTGTAGCCTTCTATATTTATAGCCAGTGGGTATGGGATCACTTGACAAAGTACGAGATTTAGCATTCCTGGCTGTCAGTTGGAGACACGCACATTTTGCTCTACAAAGAAGATAATGGACGGGGAGATCAGAATAGAAAAGCACCCAGAGACGCTCCTGAAGGTAGTGTAAATGGATGCCTGTGCACTGAGAATGGCTCTTTGCCTCATGGACAGTATGGATAGCTTTCTGAAATAGAATATACTCTTAGAAGAGACACCTACCAAACGTTTATAAATAAGTATAAGCTGCACTGTACTGTATTTGCTCATGAAAGAATTGTAACTTGACAAAAGGTATTCTTTCTGTCCAGTAGAAACTGTTTCTGAAAACCTTAGTACAGCTTGCCTGGTGTCCTTACACCATCATACACACATCAAATTCCCCATGGCCGTTTTGGAGATGTCTTAACTGATCTTTGATTGCTGGGGACCCAACTACTAGAACTCATTTTTCATAATGTTGCTAGGTGGGGCAACTTGCAACCAGACATTTAATCTATGCTTTTTTTTTTTTTTACCTCTGCGTGTTTTTACTTATGTATATTTAGATAATTCTTTATCTTGACAGATCATTTTACTGGGGGTTCATAATTATCACAATCCATACATCCATCCATTGTGTCAACCACATTTGTACATTTATTGCCTTCATCATTCTCAAAACATTTGCTTTCTACTTGAGCCCTTGGTATCAGGCTCATTCCCCTTCCCATGACCTCGTGGTAGTTTATAAATTAATATTTTGTCATGTCTTCCACTGTCCAACGTCTCCCTTCACCCACGTTTCTGTTGTTCAAGGAGGTTATATGTAGATCCTTGTAATCAATCAGTTCCCCCTTTCCACCCCACGCTCCCTCCACCCTCCCGGTATCCACTCTTACCACTGGTCCTGAAGGGATCATCCGCCCTGGATTCCCTGTGTTCCCAGTTCCTATCAGTACCAGTGTACATCCTCTGGTCTAGCTGGATTTGTAAGGTAGAATTGGGATCATGATAGTAGCGGTGAGGAAGAATTTAAGAACTGTAGGAAAGTTGTATTATTTTTCATTGTTGCTACACGGCACCCTGACTGGATCGTCTCCTCCCCGCGACCCGTCTGTAAGGGGAATCTTGACAGATATTTTTAACTTGCTAGGACGTAAGGGGCCTGGGCATCTCAGCTATAAATTTCATTTGTGACTGGCTGTACTCGTGAACTAGTTTATTAACCTCTTTGGATCTTAGGCTCCTTTGTTGAACAAGAGATCTTAAATTACTTTCTACTGTGATTTTCAATATGTAGTATTCTTTTCAATGTACACGCAGTATGTCATAGAGCAGTGGCTACTGCTGGCGATAGGGATGGGGGATAGGGAATCAAACTTAATCTGGGCTCCTTCTGCAGATTAAAAATCTGTGGTATTATGTTCCATATGATTTTATTTGCAAAGTTTGTTTTAAAAGTACAGGAAAAGACCAATATAACAGACACCAAATTTTCCCCCAACCAAAATTAGCTGCCAGCAATTTCACCTAGACCTTCTTTTGCCTATGTACAGAATTTAGAATGTATATACCATACACAAGGTCTAATAAAACATTATAGATAAAAGTATATGCTCAAGAGATTTATGATCTTTTGGTAGCCTTTATACCAGCAGTTCTCAACCTGTGGGTAGCGACCCCTGGGGGGGAGGGGCAAACAACCCTTACACAGGGGTCGCCCAAATCATAATAGCAAAATTAGTTATGAAGTAGCAACGAAATTAATTTTATGATTGGGGGAGTCACCACAATATGAGGAACTGTATTAAAGGATCACGGCATTAGGAGGGTTGAGAACCACTGCTTTATACTTCTCCATAATAACTAAAATACTGTTACTGCTTTTCAAATTTAAAAATACACTGCAGGTACTATTCCATGACTTGCTTCTTTTGTTCAATTTCTACTCCTGTAAAGAGTTACAGGCTCGGGAACTCATCAGGGCACTTCCACCCTGTCCTACAGGGTTGCTGTCAGTCTTAACTGATTTGACGGCAGCGAGTTTGCTTGGGTTAATCGTCTTGAAATCTATCAATGATCTTGTGCATACATCTGATTAATTCCTTTGAACTCTTCTGTAGTAGTTAGCATTTACTTCAGGGATAATTAGGTGGCTTCTAGTTATTTAGCAAATGCTGCACTGTATATTCTTTGTCTATGAATATGTGTGAGTACCTCTAGAGTAATGGTTCTCACATATTTTTGATGATGAAGTATAGTATGAAAAACATTTCCTACATGCACATAAATATGTGTATGCATATCAACTGAAAAACAGGGTCATGAAACTTTATCCTTATTCTGTGTTAAGTACTGGGTCATTTTTTTCTTTTTTTTTTAAAAAGAAGCAAGTTACAACCCATTAAACCAATTTTGTATCCTACTAAGTCTATCGTTTGGAAAGCAAGCTTCTGCTCCAGCTATGCTCGGAAGTCCTGTTGCTAAAAAGTGCACAAACCAACAAATTGAGTCAACTACCATCGAGCATGTACTCACAGTGACCCTCAGAACAGAGCGGAACTTCTGAAGGCTGTAATCTTTGGGAGGGCAGCGCCTTATCTTTTTCCTGTGGACTGTATCATTAGTCAAACTGTGGACTATCCTAGTTCATTAGACCACCAGGCCTCCTTAGGTACAGGTCTTCAAGTCCAGTGTACTGGTTTTCTTTCCTGGCTCACCCTGTACCCTACTGCCCTGCTACCCCGCTCCCTCACCCCACTCAAAGTCTGGTTGGGTTTAAAATTCTCGTTTCACATTTATTTTCCTTCAGCATTTCTACTATTTCTGATAAAAAGTATACTGCCCACCTACCTGTCTTTGTAGGGAATATCTCTTTTCTAGCTAATAATGCCTTTTGAGATTTATTCTTCATGCTGTTTTTTAGTTGCGTCATATGAGGGGGAACCCCCCAAAATGGAACTTTTCCCCCAAAGCTATTTAATTTTTTTTTTTTTTTTTTACAAAACAACCTTATTACCGTCAAAGTACTCTCCATTACACTTAATACATTTGTCAATTCAGTGATTCCATTCTTAGAAACATTTTCTAACTCATCTGTCATCAAATATCTGTCCCTTCATGACCCTCTTCATTCACAGAAAGAAAAAAGTTGAACGGAGTGAGCTCAGGTAAGTAAGGTGCACAGGGCAAGAGAGGCATGCTGGTTTTTGCCTCAAACTGGTGCAGTGAGATGGGTGCGTGAGCAAGTGCACTGTCGTGGGGGCAAAATCAGCCCTCCATCTGCCACAAATCAAGCCTTTTTTGTCGCACGCTGTTAGCTATCTTTTCAGAACGTTTAAATAGATAGCCTGATTAACCTGGTGGAAGTCCAAACGTACTCCTAGTCGACATTGTCATCCATTCAGGAAGCTGACAGGCTTTCAGAACAAGGTTTGTCATCAATTGACATTTCACCTTTTTTGAAGCGAGAAAACCACTTGTACTTTTGGGTTTTCCCCATAGTGCTGTCCTTGTAAGCTGTGCTCAACATCACAACGGTTTCTGCGGCATTTTTCCCAAGCAGGAAAGAAAATTTCACAGCTGCGTGCTGTTCTCTTAAATCAGCCATAGCATAAAATGAGATCTGAGCGAAACCACTTTGAAGGAAAAACGCCCTGTGACCAGAGAGAACCTTCCCAGGTGACACCACTGGGTGCACTAACTCAAGAGCGAGCTGCTCATGCTCACCTAGTGGGAAAAATGCATTTTATGAAAGCCCCGCCCAGAGTTGTTTTTTGGGGGTACCCCCCCATAATATATTTAAATGTGCATTCACGCTGCGGTCCCTTCTTACCACACAGTAGGTTTTGTAACATGAGCTCTCGCATCCTGTACTTCTGGAGCATTTGGGATTTACCGCCTTCCTCAAGTGTCCCTTTTGGGCTAACCCAGCCTTCCAAAGCCCCCAGTCTCCGAGTGATTTAAATGTTTGTTGGACTGTATTCAGATGCAGTGAAATCCCAGCTTTTCTACTTACATATCTATGCAGCCCTCAGCACAGTCACAGGAGTCAGTAAACATGTCGGAAAAGCTGCTTAGGTAATATGTTCGTGGCCACATAGTTTTTCTGTACTTAAAATGGGGCAGCTTTCTATTGTCGATGTCATTACAGAAGGAAATAGGCACTGATTCCACTCCATTGCTAATATCAACATCAGAAATAACTTCTTGCTTTTCATAATTCCGAGTCAACTGAACATAGGTATTGAAAGAAAAGTTATCTGTAAACAAAAAGTTACACTCTGTCTCAATCAGGTAACGGAACACTTCCTTCATGTTTCGCAGAATCCTTCCACAAGGGGTTTTGTAACTCACGTGGAGTGCTGTGGAATGAGAGTTTGTCTTAGAGTGCAGTCTCTGGAAGTGGCATTGAATCGGTAGCTGTAGAGGGTTTCCTCCCTTGGAGGTGAATGGCATTTTGATCAGACAAGCCCCAGAGCAGACATGTCTCTGGTAAGATACATTCCAAGATGACGCTTTCTCCTTCACGTCTTCTGCACCTTTATTTTCTAAAGGAAGAATTTCCTTATTTTCTGCAGATCTGTAAAGATTAATTTTCATTAATATTAATAATTAGTACAGTTCTCCATAAAAAAAACCCCTGAACACTGAGGTAGCCATCAATCTCTATTCCATTCTTTTTAGATATCAAAAAGCCAGCTTTGAAATTTTACTGTATTCTGTAGCCATATAAAGGTATCTAAGTGTAGAATAAATACTTCAGAAAGCCGCAGTTAAAGCTGTAATTTTGTGATGGTGTTTCACAACACTGAGGAAATGTAGAGCTTATTTGCATTGAGACTGTAAACTAAACAAAGAGCTGGGGAACATTACATAGTCAAGCATGCTTAGTTAAAGCTTTTTGTACAAAATCAAAGTCATCAAGAACCCTTCATGTTGAGTATTTTCCAATTATTTTCCATAACATGTAACCCATTTGCAACATGACACATTTGAAAACAATGACAAAATGACGATATAAAATGGAGTGTCTGTTGATTTCAAGGGGAAAAAAATCATGAGAAGATACCATATTTTTGGAAGTCAGATTTTAAAGTTCCACTAAGAACTGAATCTTGTGTTTTCTATCATTAGGTATCCACTACTTATTATAAAGAGGGATTTGAGTTATTTTTACATCTACTATATAAAGTTGCACTATTAGAATTCTCTATATTAATTGAAAGGTCTAATCTGTCCTGTTCAACACATTAGCCCTATAGACACATGTAGCTATTGAGCACCTTTACTTGTGGCTAGTGTAACCGGGAGGAGCCCTGGTGGTGGAGTGGTTACATCTTGGGCTGTGATCTGCACGGTTGGCAATTTGAAACCAAGAGCAGATCTTCGGGAGAGAGACTGAGCTTTCTACACCCATCAACAGTTACAGTCTGGGGGACCACCGGGGACCGCTGAGTCAGCACTGCATCAAAGGCAGTTAGTTTGTTTTCTCTGAGTGTAATCAAAGGATGCAATTAAAAAAAATGTAATTCTAAATAATTCAAATTTACATCACTACACATGGTTAGTGGACACAGGCCACAAAAACTACGTAGCTTCCTAACGTCTTTTTCAAATGTTTGTAATTTTTTCCATAACTGCTTCTTAAAAAAGACAAAAAAACAAAAATCCTCAAACTTGAACCAATAAACACCATGATTAATAAAGGCATACAAAAGAAATCCCTGCTCTTTTCAATCTTTCACTATTACAAATCATAAAACTATTTCATACAAGTGAGACCATCACTAAAGAATACGTTCCTAGAAATAGAAGTGGTAATCTACAGGATACAGTGGATTAATGAATTTGTTCCCATTGACAACATCCTCTCCATGGGGTCTGCACCTATTCAGGCCCTACATAAATGTATTAGCATGGTAACCTGTGGTAACCTCGTGGTAACCCTGTGTGTTCCACAGGAGAACTGCTCTCCGTAAGGCCTTCAGTAGCTGTGTCATCTCTAGGGCTTTCGTTCAATGTGTCTCCAGGTGAATCTGAATAGCCAACCTTTCAGTCAATAGCCAAGCACATAACTGTTGGTACCAACAAAGGACACCAGAGCATAGAGAATACGTCAATATAAATCAACCGCTACCTGAGATCTACAATGAAACATCAGCCAGGGAACTAAACGTGAAAAGAGAAAGAAAGGAGGGAAAAATACAGTAGGGTTATGTTTTCCTTAACAACGTCGATCTATTTGAGTAGTTTTAAACAGCGTTGGAATTATATTCCATAGTACTCGAATGGTTCTGGTACAGACATTTCCTATTAAAAATAAACAAAGATTAAGTGTTACATTCCTTTTTTAAGTAATTCTTCTTTGTGAGGATTAATCTTTGCTGATATTTGTGGGAAAGGAGAAAGGAAAGACCAGGAAATTTTAGTCTATTTTCAGTTACTACCCCGTTTCCCCAAAAATAAGACACCCCCGAAAATAAGACCCACTTACAGTTTTGCCTCTCACTGAAATATAAGGCATCCCCCCTGAAAATAAGCACACACACCCCCAAGCTACCGTAACTCTGGACTCTAGACCATAGCGGCGGGCGTTGCCACACAGCTGGAGCAGACAGGAAGTGCGAGGTCTCTTTTAATAAAACAATAAACGTGTACCATATTCTTCTTCATGGAAAAATAAGACATCCCCTGAAAATAAGACCTAGCACATCTTTGGAAGCAAAAATTAATGACACTGTCTTACTTTTGGGGAAACAGGGTATGTTAGAATTGTTACACATGATAAAAACTGAACTGGTACTGACAGATATACTTTGGATCTTTTTAATACTCCAATCCTCCAAAGGTGGTAGGGGTGAGAGATGGAAGTCCAGGAAAATAATTTCCTAGTTGGAAAAAAATAGCTAATTTAGTAGATTTCAGTGCATATTAACATATGGCTTATCTTAAGTTTTAGAAAAAAACTCACTGCCACTGCACTGATTCCGACACATAGCGATCCGACAGGA
Organism: Echinops telfairi; assembly: GCF_000313985.2. Classification (NCBI taxonomy): domain Eukaryota; kingdom Metazoa; phylum Chordata; class Mammalia; order Afrosoricida; family Tenrecidae; genus Echinops; species Echinops telfairi. Next base: position 3,419,389 of record NW_022103921.1, read on the forward strand.
CGGGGTGGAACTGCCCCTTTAGGGTTCTGAGACTTTAGATGTTTATGGGAGCACACAGCCTCATCGTTCTCCTGTGGAGGAGCTGGTGGGTTTAAAATGCTGACTTCATGGTTAGCAGCTCAGCAGACAGGCCACTATGGCACCAGTGTTTCCTAAATTTTAGAAAAAGGCTTAATTATTTAGGAATATTAAGAAGCCTATTAAGGGACTCATGAACTTTTAAGTATGAAACACTAAAATTTACCATTTTTAAAATCAGTTTATTAGGGGCTCATACAACTCTTAACATAATCCATACATACATCAATTGTGTAAAGCACATTTGCACATTCATTGGCCTCATCATTCTCAAAACATTTGCTCTCCACCTAAGCCCCTGGCATCAGCTCATATTTTTCCCCTTCCTGAACCGTTAATAATTTATAAATTATTATTTTGTCACATCTTGCCCTGTCCGACATCTCTCTTCACCCACTTTTCTGTTGTCCGCCCCCCCAGGGAGGTCACATGTAGATCCTTGTAATCGGTTCCCCCTTTCCAACCCACCCTCACTGGTCCTGAAGGGATTATCCACCCTGGATTCCCTGCATTTCCATTTCCTGTCTGTACCAGTGTACATCCTCTGGTCTAGCCAGATGTGTAAGGTAGAATTGGGATCATGATGGGGGGGGGGGTGCGGGGAAGAGGAAGCATTTAAGGAACTAAAGGACTGGCTGAGACCCTTCTGTAAGGGGATGTCCAGTGGCCTACAAATGGGCTTTGGGTCTCCACTCCGCACTCCCCCCATCATTCACTATGATAAGATTTTCTGTTCAAAATTTACAATTAAAATTTTTTTTGATGGGAAAGAATCTTTTTATACATTCTATCCATGCTAATGTAAAAGAGGCGTTCTGGTGGCGCAGTGGGTTAAGTGTTGAGCTGCTAACCACAAGGCCAGTGGTTTTAACACACCGGACACTCTGCAGAAGAAAATGAGGCTGTGTGTTCCTATAAAGAGCTAAAGCCTTGGAATCCCCAAGAGCAGTTCTACTCAGTCCTATACAGTCACTCTGAGTTGGGATTTGACTAGATGGCAGTACGTTTAGAATGTAAAATGACTGAATAACTATCTTTAAAGAGCAAAGCACTAACAACATAAATTCCATATATACACACAGCAATGTAGAGTCTTCTGGAAAGGAGTGTTGACAGGATGTAGAAGACAATGAACTTGATTTGTTCTCCTGTTCATTCTGGGTCACAGCTGTATCATCTATATGGGGGGAAAAAGTACGAGAAACAAGTTTATCAAGTTCAAAGTCACTCACTGTAATATTCAAATACTCATCAGTGAACACATTAAGATTTCAGGACCTAGGGGAGGGTGGGGGGAGGAAGCGGGAATCGATCACAAAGATCAACCTATAACCCCCTCACAAGGGGACAAATAAGAGAAAAGTGAGTGAGGGGTGATGGAGGACGATGTAAGATATGGAAATACTGATCTATAACTTATCAAGGATTCGTGAGGGAGGGCGGGGGAAGGAGGCGGAAGAAAAGGGGAGCTGATATCAGGGGCTCAAGAGGGAAGAGAATGCTTTGAACATGATGATGGCGGCATATGTGCAAATGTGCTTGACACACTGGAGGGATGTATGGATTGTGAAGAGATGTAGAGTCCCCAATAAATTAAAAAAAAATTTCAGGACCAAACAAAAGGATTACATGTCATTATTGTAGTTTCAAAAACCGTAATAGACTAAGATAAGATAAAGTAAAATGAGGACGGGAGAGATTTCTACTGGAGAACCAACAGTTTGGCCTGGACTTTCATCTATATGTTAATCAACTGTCAAGGAAAATAGCTGCCCCTATTTTTCGGAAATATGTCTTAAAAATCATATTCAAAAAACCCCACCAATTGTAAAGTTTATGTGTTTTTCTTAGTCAAAATTTTTATGGTTAGGCATTAGGATACCTCTTTTTATCTATGTGTTATTTCAGCTTTCCTTTAGTTTTGCCTATATCCTTCTGTATTTAATTTTGTTTCTTCTTCTGTTAAATATTTCATCTATGCTTTTTTTTCTTTTATTAATAAATAATTTTATTGGGGACTCTTACAGTTCTTATAGCAATCCATACATCAATTGTATCAAACACATTTGTATATATGTTGCCATCATCATTTTCAAAACATTTTCTTTCTGCTTGAGCCCTTGGTATCGGCTTTTTTCTTTTTTTCAATCATTTTATTGGGGCCTTGCACAATTCCTTTCACAATCCATATAGCCATCCATTGTGTCAAGCACACTTGTACATTTGTTGCCATCATCTTTCTCAAAACGTCTTCTTTCTACCTGAGCCCTTGATATCAGCTCCTCTTCGTCCCCCCCACTTCCCGTTCCCCCCAACTTCATGAACTCTTGACAGTTTACAAATCATTCCTTTGTCATATCTTAACCCGTCTGGCCTCTCCCCTCACCCATCTTTCTGCTGTCCATCCCCCAGGGAGAAGGCTATATGTAGATCCCTATAATCAGTTCCCCCTCATCTATTCTTATTGACTACAATTTATAAAATTGTTGTATTTAAAGGAAATGCTAGATTCTTGTTCTTATTTTTAAAATGCAGATATTATGAATCACAGTGCAATATTGTTGCCTTAAAAATAATAAAGTGGGTGAGGGGAGATGTTGGACAGTGTAAGACATGACAAAATAATAATAATTTATAAGTTATCAAGGGCTCATGAGGAAGAAAGCTGGGAGGGGAAAAAATGAGGAGCTGATACCAAGGGCTCAAATAGAAAACAAATATTTTGAGAATGATGATGGCAATAAATGTACAAATGTGCCTGACACAATGGATGTATGTATGTATGGATTGTGATAAGAGTTGTACGAGCCCCCAATAAAATGATTAACAAACAAAAAAAAAATTACAGATTTTTAACATGCTGACTCTTTCCTTATGTACTGATGGAATTTATGAGTGATTCTTGTACTGCTTTAGATTCTTATCTTGCAGTAGTCTTTATGTACAGACCAGTCTTATTTTTTTTAAAAAGTAAGATAGGGAGGAAAAAAGAAGTTTGCTCAAGAAGAAAGTACCTGATCCTTTTGATGAGAGCATAGCAAATACAAAGGGACTTCAAAAGTTTATGGAAATAATTCCTTATCTTTTAATTCCATTTTCCCCAGCAACTCTTTGAAGCCCTCCTCCTATTTAGAGTTATATATAAGCTAGGAAGATAAAGGTGATTAGTGGTTTGATCGCAGCCTGCGGAGTCCATACTGGATTTGGGGTGGCTTTTTTTAAAAAAATCATTTTATTGGGGCTCATACAATTCATCACAATACACACAACAACTGTGTGAAGCAAACTTATACATTTGTTGCCCTTATCATTCTCAAAATTCGCTTTCCTCTTGGGTTCCTGGAATTAGCTCATTTTCCTTTTTCCCCTCCCCCACCCTCCCTCATGAACCCTTAATTTATAAATTATTATTATATTTTATCTTACACTGCCCGGCGTCTCCCTTCACCCACTTTTCTGTTGCCCATCCCCCAGAGAGGAGGTTATATGTAGATCCTTGTGATTGGTTCCCCCTTTCTACTCCCCGCCTTCCCTCCTGGTATCGTCACTCTCACCGCTGGACCTGAGGGGTTCATCTGTCCTGGATTCCCTGTGGTTCCAGTTCCCATCTGTACCGCTGTGCATCCTCTGGTCTAACCAGGTTTGCAAGGTAGAATTGGGATCATGGTAGTTGAGGGGAGGAAGCGTTTAAGAACTAGAGGGAGGTTGTGAGTTTCATTATTGCTATACTGAACCCTAAGTGACTCATCTCTTCCCCACTACCCCTCTGCGAGGTATGTCCAGTTGTCTACAGATGGGAATTGGGTCTCCATTACACGCCACCCTCATTGACGATGGTATGATTTTTTTTCCCCTCCCCGGCCTTTGGTGCTTGAAGCCTAGTCCCTTCGGCCCTTCATGATCACACATGTTGGTGTGCTGCTTGCTTTTTTTAACTTTAAGTTCTTTTGTATCTTTCAGTCTCAGATATTTTTGAAACATAAATACTAACATGGCTCTCTATTAATAGAAAGTTTTTATTATTCACATATGCCAACTATATAAGTCTATTTACTTTAAAACATATAAATTTCAACAAATTATATTTCAGAAGAATGAAACAAATTATTTAAAATATGAAATTATAACATCACAAATTTTGATACATTACTGATGAATGAACAAAAAAATTAAAAATACAAAACTATAATATTTAGCATTTATATTAATGAAATTATTGCTGTAAAAGTTGAAAAAAGAAAATTCCAACTTTCTTTTAGTGGAAGATAGGAAGCTTCAAAAAAGAAAAATGGCTATTTTAAAATGAGTCCATAAAAAAATAAATAAAAATAAAACGAGTTCATTATTATCAACTGTTGCATTCAAAAGCACCTCACTTGCAAAGCTAATGTATTCCTTAAGGGTGTGTAGATTCCAACTAACAGTGAAAGGTAAAGGGTGATTTGCTTTAAGAATCTAATCTTCAAAATTATACTAGCTGATAAAATTGAGAATACTTTTGAATAGCAAAAGAGTTCTTTAAAATAGACTAGAGATGCTAGGCTATGTTAACAGAGATTCAAGGCTGTAAGGCTCCACACGCAGTGGTTCTCAACCTGTGGGTCACAACCCCTTTGGGGGTCGAATGACCCTTTCCCAGGGGTCACCTGAGACCATCAGAAAACACCTATTTCTGATGGTCTTAGGAACCGAGATACCGCTCCTCTGTCCTCTCCAGGCGGGTCTGCCCACATGCAGTCAGGACAAAATTTCAATTATTTGTAATTAGAAATAAATAAATATTTCACAATATATAATTACATTGTTTTTGTTATTAATCACTATGCTTTAATTATATTCAATTTGTAACAATGAAAATCATCCTGCATATCAGCTATCTACATTATGATTCATAACAGTAGCAAAATTACAGTGATGAAGTAGCAACAAAAATAATTTTGTGGTTGGGGTCACCACAACATGAGGAACTGTATGTATTAAAGGGTCGCAGCATTAGGAAGGTTGAGATCCACTGTTATAAAGTATGGACTGTAAACTGAAAAATAAAATTTGTTGACAATAGTATTAATTAAAATTGAAAAAGTGTATTTTAGCAAACTACCAATAGACTAGCATTTATGGATGATGATTCTGATAAAATAACACCCCAATTTTTCTTTTTCTTGAATTTGGAAGGTTGATGGTTTTCTAATGACCTAAAAAAAAAAAAATTACTAATGCGTCCATACCACAATATCTTTCTAATATTGTTCTTCACCAAAGAGGCATACGGTCCTTTCAAGTTTTAGCATTATAAGCACCCTCCTTATATGAGAAAAAAAAAAAGGCTTTTTAGAGAAGACAGAAGCTTGTTCATTCTCTTCCTGGGAAATGTATGCTGTTACAGCTTAGCAGTGTGGTTTTATATTTTATTTTAATTATCTTTAGTTAACCTGACAAATTAAGGCTGGCTTGATTCAAGGCAAGAAAATACCAGAGACTGGTATTGGAATTGTACCTATCTGCCTGGCTATTAAAAGCTACAGAGTCTGGAATCTTAAAGGCTTAGAGTTAAACAAGTGGCCATCTAGCAGGGAAGCAACAAAGCCCACATCGAAGCACACCAGCCTGTGTGATCATGAGGTGTTGACAGGAAGAGGTATGGCAAGTTAAAAAAAACACACATCCAAATCGATAGGAAGGGGGCTAGATTTAGTGGAGACCTAGTCCACCTGCAAGACAACTGGACAATCCCTCTTAGTAGGGCCTAACGGAACGGAGGATAAATCCAGGGTGTAGTGTGGTGCTGAGGAACCACATAACTTTCTTTAGTCTTTCAGGATTTTCTCCCCTGACTATGGTCTGTACGTGATATACCTCATTGGTCCTGTTAGACTTGTGTATGTTCATTTGTTCATTTAAGATCACTTGGTACATGGCAGTCAAGATAGATGACCCCTCAGAGACACCGAGAGGAGTAACAGTTCCTGGAGGGTACGGGAGGTGGGGGGCGGGGGAAGAAGTAGGGAGAGGGATGTTGATAGCATTAATGATTGTATAGCCCCACCCAATGGGATTGAATAACAGAACTGTATGGGAAGGGAAGGGATATATGGGAATGAGTAAGATATATGTCAAGGAAATTATTATTTGAGAAATAAAAATTTCCCTACCTTTTATCAATGTTGAGTTATTATTTAGAGTTGCTTGATTCACCAGAATCATTGCTTGGATATATTCTGTTAAGGAAAGAATGGTAACCGCTTTAATATGTGGTGCTAGCCACTGTGTCAAAAAACTTCTCTACTTCATCTCATCTAATCTTCCTGTGATATTCCTAGGATTATACACACATTGGAGATAAAGAAATGGAGTTACTTATTTTATATGGCCAAGAAGTGGTAGTACCAAATTCAGGTCTATATACATAACTTACTCCTAAAGGATTGAGAAGGTCAATTAACATGTAAAAATAGCACCATTTTTTTGGACAAACATAATACCTTTGACCTTTGAACAACATGGATTTGAACTGCATGGATTCACTTAGACTAAGGATTTCTCCCATGTTGCCAGTGTAGTGCGTAGCTCAAGTGTTGTGTTAGCTTAAAAGGCGGGGGACTACATCAATTATTATTACACAGTGCTTTAAGTAGATACTGGCAACACTTGAGCTCATTGCACTAGCCACAGGGAAGAAAAATACACGTATAAATGGACCTGCATAGTTAAAAACCTGTATTGTTCCAAGGTTAACTATACATTGATGTTATAACAGCACCAAGAATGTTATTCTTCTCAGTTAATTCTGAATCATGGCAACCCCATATGTTACAACCCCAAATAAAATAGAACTGTTCTTTGTTTTTCTGGACTGTAATCTTAGTAATGGAAGCATACTGGCAGGCTTTTTTCCCATTGTACTGTTGAGTGGGCTTGGACTGCCATTCTTTTAAGTTAGCACTATAGTAAACTTGTGCTATCTAGGAGTTTAGAATAAAGTAACCAGCCCCCCTCCCCCCAAAAAACAAAAACAACCCACCCAAACCCCACTGTCATCTAACTGGTTCAGATTTATAGTGACTCTACAGAACAGAACAGAACTGCCCGTGTGGATTTCCAAAATTGGAAACCTTTCTAGGAGCAGAAAGTCCCGTCTTTCTCCTGCCGAGCAGCTGGGGTTCAAGCTGCTGAACTCGTGCTTAGCAAGTCCAGTCCCATCAAGAATTGCCTGGGTGGGGGGGCAACGTGTTCTCTTGTGCTGAAGGAGAGGACCCCATTAAAGTCTATGTTCTACAACTAACCAGAGAGGAAGACAATGAAAGAAAGAGGGGTGGTGACGGTAACAAACCAACCAACGGGGGTGGGGGGATGGATCTGGGGTCGAGACCCAAAGCCCATCTGTAGACAATTGGACACAAGGAATAGATGAGCCAGTCAGGGTGCAGTATAACACCGATGAAACACACAACTTTCCTCTAGTTCGTCAATGCTCGCCCCCCCCCAGCCCAACTATCACCTCAGTTCTACCTTACAAATCAGAGTAGAGCAGAACATGCACACTGCTACAGAGAGGAAAGAGCCCGCAACACAGGGCATCCAGAAGAGATAAACCCCTCAGGGTCAACAATGAGAAGAGATACCAAGAAGATAAGGGAAAGGTGGGGGGCGGCGGGGGATAGATCACAAGGATCAACATATAACCCCCTCCCAGGGGAACGGACAACAGAAAAGTGGGTGAAGGGCAACAGAGGACGATGTAAGATATGAAAATAATAATCTATAACTTATCAAGGGTTCCTGAGGGGGGGGGAGAGGGAAATGAGGAGCTGATATCAAGGGTCCAAGTAGAAAGAAAATGCTTTCAAAATGATGGCAGCACATGTACAAATGTGCTTTACACAATGGATGATTGTGTGGATTGTGATAAGAGATGTAAGAGCCCTTCATAAAAGTATTTAATTAAAAAAAAGCCCCAAAAAACAACCAACCATACAAACATATGTGAATGGCTGGCACAGAACAAAAGCTTTATTTTCAGTAGAATAATAGTGCAAGTTGTTTAAAGCAGGCAAATTAGTTATACGCATGCTTATGTATTTTTAAAAAACTATAGTAAATGATGGATAATGGGCATTTTTCTTTTTTATATTTTTCTTTATTCACCAAATACTAGGCTATGAGCAAGGATCACTCTTGCAAACTTCCACTCACTCCCATGCCACCCCTACAAAAATACTACACAGGAGGAAAAGATTTTTAAAAAGTGGGAAATGTAGCCTAAGAACAAGATAAATTTAGTAGCTATCATTCATGAGTAACCTATCACTCACTTTACAAAATGTCCATGGTATAGTACAAGAAAATTTTTATAGAAGCAGAGCACAATGAAAAGTTATTAGAACATGTGTTTCTCCGAAAATAAATATTTTACTTAAAAAATTATAACCACCAATACTGGAAACAGGATAATACTTATTTCCAGTGGGCAAAATTCAGTGCAGAATGAAAGCTTTTAGTGCTTTATATACCTTTATTTGTGGCAGACCCATCTTTAATTTTTTGTTTCAGTGACTGCAGCACATTTTGCACTTGCTCAAATATAAAGTCCACTTTTCCACCATCTTCCAGCTCCATCCAGAAAGTTCTGGCATCACCTGGAAAGATAAATGAGTGTAACAGAAAGGAACTGTTAATTTCCAAGGTACATGTTACAGAATCTCAAGATTGTGTGTTTATTATTTTCCCTGGAGAAAGAAAGGAAACCGTCTACATTTCTTCCCAGAGAACTGGAAACAGAAACAAGAAATGATGATCTTATTTCTCATTTCTAATACATACTGAAAACTTTAGTGACTGGAAATTCAAGTCTGAGCTGGAAAGAGAAGGGATAACTTCATTCGATGGTGGTAATGGGGTACACACACACATTTTAAAAGTTGCCAACACATCAGGCATCAAGGGACAAAAAATCCTATCATTGTGAATGACGGGGAGTGCAGAGTGGGGACCCAAAGCCCATCTGTGGGCATCTGGACATCCCCTTACAGAAGGGTCGCAGGGATGAGATGAGCCAGTCAGGGTGCAGTGTAGCAATGATGAAACGTACAACTTTCCTCTAGTTCTTAAATGCTTCCTCCCTCCCCTACCCCGACTATCATAATCCCAATTCTACCTTACAAATCCAGCCAGACCAGAGGATGTACACTGGTACAGATAGGAACCAGAAATAGGGAATCCAGGACGGATGAAGGCCTCAGGGCCAGTGGTCAGAGTGGCGATACCAGGAGGGTGGAGGGAGGGTGGGGTAGAAAGGGGGAACGGATTGATTACAAGGATCTACATACAACCTCCTCTCTGGGGGACAGACAACAGAAAAGTAGGTGATGGGAGACATCGAACGGTGTAGGACATGACAAAATAATAATAGTTTATAAATGATCAAGGGTTCATAAGGGAGGGGGGAGCGGGGAGGGAGGGGGGAAATAAGGAGCTGATGCCAGGGGTATACGTGGAGAGCAAATGTTTTGAGAATGAAGAGAGCAACAAATGTATAAATGTGCTTGACACAATGGATGAATGTATGGATTGTGATAAGCATTGTACGAGTCTTCAATAAAATGATTTTTTTTAAAAAGAAGAGAAAAAATTTAGAAAAAAAAGGATAAGAAAAAACAAAACAAAAAACTGAAAGAAAAAAAAAAAGTTGCCAACAATTCAGTCTCCACTGAGTATGGAAGTAAATAGTTGAGAATGAAAATTCTCCACAACGGCTGAAATAATTAAAATGTTGAACAGTATAACTTAAAAGAGATATTTTAAATATCTTCATGAAGTAAAACAATATTTATATAATTAAGTATTATAATAATTACATGAAGTAAAAAATATTTAAGTAAAGTTACAAAGATAAGTCAGTACTTTAGATGTCTAGCAAGGTAGTAACATCTGAATCAAAATTTCCCTGGACTAATAATCCCTTTGATTGCACAAAAAAGGCAATTAAAATAAACTGGCCAAAGCCAAATCTCACTCCCACATCTAAGAAGAACAGAAATACCTAGGACCTTAAGCACAAATTACTCAAATGCTAAAACTAATGCATAAAGTTAATAATAAAATATTCAAGTTAATTGCGCTCTAAGCAAAGCAGAAGAGCAGTAAAGACTACATTTTAAAAAGGTCACCTGTGAGATTACTAGAAAGATTAATGGGGAGAGAGCCAAGTTCATTTACAAAATATATTCTCCTGAAAAAAATTAAACCATGCCCTTTCAAGTTCTTCATTGGAGAACCTTCACAGGGAAGGAGGCCTAGACCACAACATCTTAGTTCCTTCAGGGAAAGTAACCTTACCCCAACACAGCTCTAGATAAGTAGGGCTATTGCCTATCTATAGGGCTATTGTAAATCGAAAGGGACTCAATGGCACTACGTTCTTGAGAGCCCCAATGCCCTCAGGAGGGATGCAGCTTCCCTGTGGCCCATGAGGAGCGCACAAGATCAAACCTAACCCCTAGGCCTAAACCCAAGCCCACTCTGAATCCCTCATAGCACCAACGATACCAACTTTCAACATGTGCAACAAACCAAACATAAGAAGACACAACGGATGAGAAACCAACCGCTGGTTTGCTAGGATGAGGCCAGGCAGTGGCACCAAAACACCAGGAAGACATTGATTTTTCACTACCAACTTCACCTAAAGGTGTCCTTGAGGAAGGACCAAGCACACTGGCTGTCTCCAGGAAATCACGAGTGGGGCTGTCTTCCAGGTTGAACGAGCTTTCTTCCCACGGAAAGTCATTTTTTTGGAAGGGCCCCCTGTATAGTTTCAGATTTGGGAGCTTGGCACACATGTTCTCAAAAATGAGTAATAGGGGCGTAAAGGCAGAACTGACAGTGTTTGTTGCTACAGCAACATTCCAGCCTCTGGGTGGAAACTGGAAACTTGAAAATCATGCACCCGCCACGTGAGTTTGACAGCGTCTCTAATTAAAATGACTTTTTGAGGAGTTTGGTGACAATCTAACAAATACCATTTCTAATAGTCTGATAAAACATATCACTTGTGAAAGAGCTGCTAATTCAGTGAATCACTAATTCTCACTGTGCTGGGTCCGAATAAAGGAGCTAACACGGATAAAGGAGCTAACCACATTTAAGACAGACAAAAGACTGTCAAAAAGTTCACTGACATATGTCTCTCTCTGTATATAAAATCCAGGATGGGCAGCACTATACACAGCATGCCATTAGTGGTTTCTGGAGGGGTCTGACGGAGAAGGTTGGGGGGAAGTTAGGAAATTGATGACGATGGGGAAATAAATGTTCTAAAAGTGATTGTGGACATGACTGTACAGCTTTTATTACTGTGACTGAACGTTTGAATTGTATGATATGCGAAATGTATGCCCCCAAATGGTGTAGTATTAAATGGTGTAGTATTAAAAAAGTTCACTGATAGGTATTCATATTCCACATTCATCATTTTTTTTCACATTCATAATTAAAAAAAACAAACCTAAACCAAACTCACTGCCATTGAATCAATTGACTCACAGGAGCCTTTAAGACAGTGGTTCTCAACCTGTGGGCCACGACCCCCTCGGGAGCCGAATGACCCTTTCATAGAGGCTGCCCGATTCATAACAGTATCAAAATTATAGTTGTGAAGTAGCAATGAAAGTAATTTTATGGTTGGGGAGTGGGGGTCACCACAACACGAGCAACTGTATTAAAGGATCACAGCATTAGGAAGGTTGAGAACCACTGCTTTAAGACATGACTGCTGGTTGAGTTCTAGAAAGGCTGTCATAGTCTCCCCTTGTCCTGCTTTTTTTCATGGTGACGGGGTAAATGTACACGTGTACCTGGGTGGTGCAGAGTCCTTGGGTGATCCAAGAGGGTCATTCACCTAGCTGCTAAGTTAACCAAAAGGCTGGAGATATGAGTGTATCAAGGAGTACCACAAAAAATGCCTCGCAACTGACACCCAAAACTCCAGCCTTTGTAAACTCTGTGGAGTACAGCCCTACTCGTGATGCACACAGGGCTGCCATGAGTCAGTTGATGGTAACAGACCTTTCAAATAGATGCAAGAGGACTTTAAGAAATTTATGGAAAAATGGAACGAAAAGGTCTTGGGAACTTGTTTCTGACCTTTTGGAAACCCTCGCATGTATGTCTTTCCTACTCACCCAAATAACATATTAAAATAGAGTGACAGTAGAAAGGATATGAGACTCTTTTCTATTAAGGTGGGTATTAAAAAGGTTTGTAAAAAGATAAAACGGTGCTATTTCTCTAATGTGATGTGGATAATTATTTGCAAAATTAATCATTACATATTTTGAGAACTTTTCTGTTTTAATCACTGTAACAAAAATTCATAGATATTACCCACATAAGCAAAAGCTTTTTGGGATTTTAAATAATTGTAGGAGTACAAAGTAGTTCCACATGCAACTCCTCCCGACCCCCCCAATGTGAAACACTGGTTTAGATCATAGTTGAGTGAAATCAGTATTATAATCTGTGTAAGCCATATTTTAGAAATACATGACAGGATACGGAAATTGATTTGTGTGATACTGCAATGGTGGATACATGACACATCTGTCAAAACCCACAGGACTTTACAGCACAGAATAAATACGTATGTACAATAAAATAAATAAGTAAAATAATGTATGACCCAAACCCCACACCCCAATCACTTAGGAGGCTGGGGATCATAGGAATGTATGCAGACTGTGCTGTGAATTTAAACGTATTGTAAACGTAGGAAACAGCTCACTTCAAGTGGGGAGGGGGGAAGAGGCCCTGACCTGTACTTTGGAACCGAGTAAAACATGTACGATTAAAGACAGAGGAATTGCACATAAACTCCATACTCTAGTTGATAAAGTTGTTTCCTGAGGGAGTTGCTGTATCTTCTGTAGCCAGGAGTTGGAGAGTTAAAGTCAAAGGTTGCTGGATTGTCCAAGTCAGGTTTCTCAATGTTGGGAGTGGAAGTATACAGATAAGCAAGGGGAGGGGCTTTTTAGAGTTGGAACTGTCAGCATTAACTGTTATGTTTAGCTAATATGGATATGAATAAATGCCAGCAGCAACAACAACAAAATAAAAGGTTGCCAGCAGAAACACATGGTTTAGTTAACATAAAATACATCATTTCCATGGACCATCTCATCCAGAGTTGTTTAAAAGGAGAAAAGGATTTTTCCTGAGAGAAAGGCTTCCTAGATCAGGACCCACGGAATTAGTCTTCTAGCCTCTTAAAACTGTAAAGAACACAACTGTTAGCCAAAGGCACCTGTCTGTGATACTTCTGCTACAGCAGCGATATATGACTAAGACAGGCATGAAAGCACGTTTTCCAAAAGCAAGGGACACCTGTGTTTTCTTACTTTTTAAGCTGTAATGACACATTCAAGAAATAGCTGAGTCTAGAACTTATGCAAGAAATATGCAGACTGACCTAGGGCAGCTAATCGGATGTGCCAGAAAATTAAAAAGTGCTAACAGTAAACACAAAACGATACCCTGCAAGGATGGGGTAGGTCAACAACACGAGTTGGATGTATGCTCTCCCATGTTCGTAACAGAGTTCACAATAGCAAGAAACTGGAAGCAGCCAGATGCCCAACAGCTGAAGAATGGATAAAAAAAAAAATCTATGGTACACACACACACAGTGGAATACGATGCACCCCTGAAAAACAGTGATGAAGCATGAAACACCGCACCACATGGAAGGACCTGGAAACCATTATGCTGAGTGAAGTGAGTCAATCACGAAAGGACAAGTATTCTATGAGTCCACTACTATCATGAAAAATACCAGTAAAACAAGTCTTAGTGACTAAGTACTAAACAAAAGGAGAGGCCATGAACCTCCCTTTCACGTACTTCCCTTTTACACACCGCACACGAGCCATCTTGAAAGAGGAGACCTCACATTGCCTGGGGTCACTCCTTCAAGAAGGGAAAAATGGAGAAGGCCATCCACGTAAACAGTACACAACAACGAGACATGGCTGGGACCAATCAATGCCCCCACCCCCACCCCTGGAATGGAAGAACCTTGATGGAAAATCAAGCCAAGATCAGGGGCAAGGAGCACCTACATTTTCGAGGAGACACTGATCGTTCTGTTGCGAGAAGGGATGCTAAGGGATAACGGACCAGATTGTATGTTCCTGGGTGGATACCATGAATATGCTTCTACTCAACCCTCAGTGAACTACCATGATGACCGTGGATGCTGACCTTGCAGGCAGCCTGGCATAATTCAGGGGATCCATCGGAAGGACTTAACATAGAGGCCCGGCAGAATGAACTGTGCCCTGCCTCAAAGGTGCCTGCACCCAAGGACTGAGGACTGGGGCACTTGGGTGAGAGGAAGCAGTGGCCGACCCGATCATTGGAACTTGGTGGGAACCCTTGGCTTGGTAGGTGTCCAATGGAAAGGGACCCAGAATCACCATATATTTAGTACCTCGATGATCCTGTCTCAGCGACATGACAGGTTTTGATCTGTTGGGCAGGGGTCTGAACTTGGAAGACTTAATCCAGGAAGCTTCCTCCTGGCACCAATCCCCATGCTTAGGGGGATAAAAGAGCTCAATCAAAAGGGAGGCTGAACTGTGTGAAGCAACAACGCATGGGTGTGGCTCATGGTGGAACTGCACTTACTTGGGTTCTTCATACCCAGTGTCCAGGGTGCTGTGTCACCGGAAAATGTGATGACGTTACAAGTGCAATCACGCTGTACCCCAGGGGGGTGTTTTACTTTTCTGTTTCTATGGGTTTTTGTTCTCTTGCCTTTATTTTGTTTGTTTGTTGTCTGCTAGTTGGTTTGTTGCTGTTGTTGAGGTACTTAGTCTTAAGGGGGTTTTAATTTTGTCCTAATATGACTGCCAACATAAACCGAGTCGTGTATATCCCAGGGACAAGCAGATGGATTCTGGGCCACCAGTTAACTCAGCCCTAATCCAAGAACAGTTCGTTCTGATAACATGGCCTTGTTCGATACTCATCTTCATGATAAGGGTGCTACAGCGAAGTGTGGTGAAGAAAGCAGATGGTGCCTGGCTATCAATCGAAATAGTGTCTGGGGTCTTAAAGGTTGTATTCAAACAAGTAGCCATCTAAGTGAGGAGTCAGCTATGTCCACATAGAAGAAGCACACCAGCTTGTGATCCAAAGCCGACAATAACAAAATTCAAGTATTACAAAAGGGAAAGTATCAGAGCCAAAATTGCAAACACCCAACTTGTAGAAGGCGATGGAGGGCAGTGGGAGCCAAAACGCATCTGCAGAGTATCAAGTCAAATTAAACCGCTGGCAGGTGCCCTCTAGTCACAGGCCAGGATCTCAAACAACTTTACCATCAGATCGCGATCACTGTGATCGTGATTACACTGGACTGAACACTTGGTCAGTGGATCTCTCTCGTCTCAACCAGAAATCGTTGTACACGTAAGCATTTCTTGCTTGTTCTGACAAGATTTCTTCCCTGGCCTTTTAAATACTGATAGTGACCTTTCTTACTCTGTTTGCATTTTTCTTTTTGTATTATTATTTAATGCTTACCATTTTACTTTGTTTCTGATTTTTACTGTTTCTTTTGGGCTTTCCAGTTTGTGAAGCACAGAAGTAGATGTTACAGATAATAATTGAGGCAGTGGTTTATAGGGGTTAGGGGTGGGGGAGACAGAGAGGGTGAGGAGGTTGGGGGAGCATTAAATGTATGTGGTGAGGGGAAGGGAGCACTAGAACCTTGTGAATCCACAACTCACTTTAAAAGTGATTTAACCATTAAAAATAAGGAAAATGTTCTAAAATTGGTTGGCTAATGATTGTATAGTTCTTCTATGATTGAACTACTGAATTGTACTACATGTGGATTTTGTGCCAACACAACTGTAAGAAAATATAAATTGAAGCATTTTTTTTTTTT
>NW_022103921.1:3435512-3461311 GCF_000313985.2 Echinops telfairi
TTTAACATTTTATTAGGGGCTGATACAACTGTTATCCCAATCCATACACACATCAATTGTGTAAAGCGCATTTGTACATCGTTTCTCAAAACATTCTCTCTCCACTTAAACCCCCGACATTAGGTCCTCATTTTTCCCCTCCCTCCCCGCTCCCGAAGCCTACTTTTAAAAGCAGTATATTACTTAGGGTAAAAAAAAAAAGTACTTAGGGTTACTGACAAAAAACTCATTACAAAGATAGTAAAAACTGGTAGTTACAGAGACGAAACCTTTCATTCTAATTTAGAAAAGTAATTTTTGATGATTGTGGTAATTACATAATCTGGGGTCAACTTGAGACTATTAAAAGTGACGGGGTGGAGTTTAGTCTACCAGGTCACAGTCTGATGCCCTCATCTGGAGGCGCTATAGAGATAAATAGCTCACTGGAGGCCAGGCCCACACTCTCCTTTGTCTTCCTGCTGAGAAGGCATATGGAGCTATACTGATGGAGCCAAAGTCCTAGAGCTGGAGAAGCCAGGCCAACGCTGAGGTGCTTCCACCAGCAATGGATCCACAAGACTCTCCACCTACTGGCCTGTGATATCTTCCTGCATTCGGCGTCATTGCATGTGCTGCATGAGTCTGAAGAGGAATTTATAGACTAGTATTGAACATATGGGCCAATATCGGCCTTTCGGACTTGATCTGGACTGGGCTGACATGTTTTCTTAATATACAATTAAATTACTCTTTGATATAAAGCTCTTTCTTTATCACACGAGTCTCCCTGGATTTGTTTCTCTAGTCATCCCAGACTAACACAATGACAAACTTAGAAAATTCCAAAATTTGGTCACATTAAAGTATCTACAGACTTTTAAATATAAAGTTTAACAATGCATTTTCAACCTACCATTTTTTTCTCCCATCTTTTAGCGTCCTTTATAAAACTTCAAAATTAACTTAATCCAAGGATGACTGACATGAATCACTTTGATTGAAGAATATAACTGGGATCCAAAGGTGGTCTCTATAAAATTTGTAGTTCTTGGACAAAATGCATCATTACACAATGCTAAAACAGAACACCTTTGAAACTTGAATTTTCAAATAGAAACTGTAGTCGCAGAAATTTTCAGAAATGATCCATAGTCCAATGCCAAGTTCATGCATCTTCAGCAAGTGAATATTTAGAGCTGCATCAGATCAATGATATTATCTTTTATAAAAGAAAAACAACTCCCATCTTTTGCTCCACGAATATGTAAAATATTCTGCAATGAAGATAACAAAGAATAGTTTATATTTGTAAAGAGTAAAATAAGAATAAAAGATATCATATCTATCTTTTAAAAACATGATCTGAGAAATGATGTACAAATACGCTTTACACAATTGATGTGTGTATGGATTGGGATAACAGTTGTATGAGCCCCTAATAAAATGTTTAAAAAATAAAATTAAAAAAAAAAAAAAAGAAGGAAAGAAAAAAAATAAATAAATAAAAACATGATCTATTTTAAAAGAGAATAATTATTAGTTGGGGAAAATATCAAAATTTGGAAAATTATTTTTTTAAAAGATTCATCCCATAATCCTATCACCAATATGAAATATTTGTTATTTAGCATTGACCTTACATTTTAAATTAATAATTAGGATACTCCACTTAACAAATACTGTTAAAACCTTTAAAATATAAATATTCACTACTTCATAGGGTTGTTATGAGCACTTAAATAGTGCTTGGTACATAGTAACCATTGAATTTATCATTTTTCCTTACTTAGTTTTAACCTAAAATTTGGATCTCAAGTGCACAATATTTTATAACCTCTCATTGAATAAAATATCTTGCACTTCCCCCTTGTCATTAATAGCACACCAAATTTTTACACAATGTGGCCAATAGTAAAAAGAAATTTATGCTACATAATTTTAATAATGTAACAAATTGTTACCAGTATGACAATCCTCTACATTGGACATTTGTATTATTTCTAACTTTTTAGCATCATAACAGGGATATGTTTTATTCATATCTCATTATTTCCTTAGGCTATACAGCTAGAAATAGAATAGGTCAAAATTTATCAACAATTTTCATTTTCTAGTTAAGCCAGGCATATGGTGATCTATTGTCCCACTCCCCTAACACACTCATCTAAATGTCAGAAGTTTTAAAAATTAAAGAACATAACGATAATCAACAAAATGGGAACTCTCTCTGGGCCCAGTCTGTTAGGCTTCGCTGGGGAAAGGAAACAGGTGGGGAGCTGCAGAGGTAAGCTGCCACTGCCAATCACCATCATTACATAACCGGGACAAGCAGGCTCCACCCTCCCAGAGAAGCTATGTGCACAACTGAGTATCAAACATCTCAGGGAGACTGTATATGGAAAGCAACTTAATAAGCCCACAAAACATTGAATTGTGCCTCCCTCCGCAAACACATGTCAACTAGGCTGGGTCATTCTAAAAAAGTGTGGCAGTTAGATATTGAGGTAATCATGCCCCTTCCCCACCCCCATGATGTGAAGACTTGTAAGGGGATTAGGGTGGGATGCAATAAACTCCCTCAGGTCCCAGCCTTGATTGGATTGATATGGGGCGGGGGAGGTTCCAGGAGGTCTGGCTTGCATTACCTTTTATTTTATAAGAGCTAAAAGGAGAGAGAACCTACTATTGAGAACAAAGAGCTGGGAGCAGAGCTCCTCTTTTAACACGAGGGTTCCCTGTACTGAGACCATCCTCGACCCAGGGGAAGCCCGATGCCAGTCCATGGAGATCTCCAAATAATGCCAGGCTCATAGCTGTGGAACTGACACCTGAACTTGTCCCCGGCGGACAGGAAGGGCGTCTTCCCGAGAGCTGGTGCTGTGGATTCAGACTGTAAGCCTCCTAAACTGGGCGAGGATAAAGCAGGTTCCTTAAGGCATTCACTTGGGGTATTTGTCATACGACCACTAAATAATTAAGCCAGATATCTCCAGAGTATAAGGAAACGTCGCGCCTCCAGCGGTTTCACGTAACTCAGCTCCAAAAAAAAAAAAAAAAAAGGAAACATCATACGTTGAAAAAAAGAAAACTAATTCAATATTTTATATTTAAATTTGCTAAAATAAATTTAATAGAATAACAGAGTTCTGAATATAATGGACTCGACTGAAGACTCCATTAGCAAGATGAAAGACTGAGCCAAGGAATTTACCTGGGGCACAGAACACATACGCAACACAATCATAGAGAAAACAGAGTCAGGTTCAAGAATTTCCTAGAACTGGAAATCACATTAAGCCCTAAGATTCAAAGTGCCCTCTGTGTGCCAAGCAAGGTAAAGTTCTGCATACACAGGCCAAGACAAATGATTTATAACCTTCCACAGAAAAAAACCCTCGGAATTCTAACATTTACTCACCGCTCTCACTAGTAATGGTGAAAACTGTTAGAACCAAGAGAATGGGGCTAAAGCTCCCTAAAAAGGGGGAAAGGAAGGCACAGAAACAAGCTCCCTAAAAAGGGGAAAGGAAGGCACAGAAACAAGCTCCCTAAAAAGGGGAAAGGAAGGCACAGAAACAAGCTCCCTAAAAAGGGGAAAGGAAGGCACAGAAACAGGAAGTAACAGATGAAGCAGACAAGTACAGACGTCAATAATCACAAGAGAGGTGAATGTTATTACCCTTGCTGCTCTTAAATGAGAGTCTAAGGATGAATTAGAAACAAAACCTACACAGGATTCTTTTTCCCCACAAGGAACACCTAATCTCAACAAACGTTACAGCAAGCCTGAAAACGAAGGAGTGTGAAAAGAAACGTACCACATCAGCCAGGATAAGAAAGCTGATGCAGAAGCATTAACATCAAACAAAATAGAATTTAATTCCAAAATTAACAAGACAAATATTGTATATTGACAGAATAATTTACCACAAAGGTCTAATAATTATAAATGTCTATGTATAAACTCTATCACTCTGGTTTGTAAGCAAAACTGAAAAAACTTAAATGCCCAAATCCCTAATTTTCTCTTGGGGTGGGAGAGAAACCAAGTCTCAGAAACTGACAAAGTCAACAGAAACCTCACGATGTAAAATATTTGAATGAAAGATAAATTAGCATCTTTCGTCTAGCAAATGTATAGCACTTGGCACCCAATAAAATGTACTTTATTAGGGGAACAAACAGAAATGTATAAAAACGATTGTGTACAACACCAACAGCAAATTCCAAGATAATAGTATGCCGACCATGGTCACCAACCAAAATACAGTAGAAAACAATGTTAACATCAACTGCATTATTCACAATAACTAGAAGTGGAAACAACCCAAATGTCCAATAGATTCCCGGATAAGCAAAATGTGGTGTGTCCCTACAGTGCAGTATTATTCAATCTGATTGCGAAAACACGACACTAAGTAAAATTAGTCAGGCACAAAATATTGTTTGATTCTACTTCTATAAGGTATCTAAAATAAGTAAATTCATAGAGCAGATTAGAGGTTGCCAGGGCAAGAGGGAGTAGAGATTGATGAGTTATTGTTTAATGGTTTAAGGGTTTCTCCTTTGGGTAGCAAGAGTGTTTTGGAAATTCACAATGTTGTGAAGGTGGTACACATGGTTAACAGAATCAATGCACTGAAATATAAACTAAAAAAAAAGGCTACGTGTTAACACAATTAAAAAAAAAATTCCATGAAAATATAAACTAGCAATTATGTTAAAGAAATAAAAATGCCAATGTATCAGTAAGTATAAAATGAACTTAAAATATTCACAATCTTACCAGTGTGGATGCTACACATTGCCCTACCCTTCCCTGCCAGTATGTCAGGTTCATACAGCTTTATAGAGAGTTCTACAAAACTTTCAGGGAACAGGTATTATTAATTATGCACAAGCTCTTTCAGAGCAGAAAACATGCGGGAAGCTATTTATACCTATTATGAGATTAGTATAACCGTAACACAGCCACAATGTCCATGGATGAAGATTTGCTTTGGGCATTTGAATCGTAATGATGCACAATGGACTGCCAGAAGGAATCCGTCAGTCTGGGAAGTGCAACCAGAACCCTCCCTAAATGCAAGGAAGATGAGACTTCATGTCACTTACTTTGAACACGAATTAGGAGAACGGTATGCTTGGTAAAGGGTCAGCAAAAAAAGAGGGTCCACCTTGATGAACCTAAAGGGACAGCATGAAGAATCAGGGCTTGGGAGTGGGGGTTGGTAGTGGTGGTACAGCGGTGGGGGTGGTAAAAAAGGAGATGTTGTCAAGACGTCCAGGAAGAAAAAGTAGGTTTGGAAACTGATTTTCGTAGCAATTGTACAACATTGCTTGATGTGACTGAACTATGGAACGATATATGTATCAACTCCCAATTAACAAATTAATACATATTAAAAAGAATTAAACACAAATGTTAACAAAGGGGGGGGGCATCAATGAGATGGATGGACAGAGTGGCTGCAACAATGAACGCAAACATAAGGATGGCATAAAAAATTAAAATACCAAACTCAATGCCATTATTCTGACTCACAGAGACCCTATCGGACAGAGCAGAACTGCCCCCGTGGGTTTCCAAGACTGTCACTCTTTCCAGAACAGCATGCCAAATCAAACCAGTGATGGGATTCAGTCAGTTCACACTGGTCCAGCAGACCAGATGATACCTAATTTTCTGTTGAGTTTGGTGAACTGGTTGTTAACATGGTGCTTATAATCAAGGTTCTCTCTAAGGTAGGCAGCTGCCTAGCTGCCCCATGGGAAAATCACAAATTAACATCCTTATTCTTTTTTAACATTAACCTGAGCAACAGAAACGGTTCATTCTGTCCACAGGTATCAAAAACTAGACAGAACACTGCTTGTACTATTTATTTATTTGTTTCATAAAACTTATTGTACTTTTGATGAAATACTACATTTTTGTTCTCCTGCATTTGTTGCTTCAGTAAACACATATAACATATAAAGAGTATCGGGGAGAAGACGAGCCAGTCAGGGTATGATATAGCAATGATGAAAAATACAACTTTTCTCAAGTTCCTAAATGCTTCCACCCCACCCCCACCCCCCACCCCCACCCCCCACTATCATGATCCCAATTCAACCTTGCAAGTCTGGCTAGACCAGAGGATGTACACTGGTACAGATAGGAACTGGAAACACAGGGAATCCAGGGCGGATGATCCCTGCAGGACCAGTGGTGTGAGTGGCCATACTGGGAGTGTAGAGGGAGGGTGGGTTGGAAAGGGAGAACCGATTACAAGGATCTACATGTGACCTCTTCCCTGGGGGACAGACAACAGAAAAGTGGGTGAAGGGTGATGTCAGACAGGGCAAGATATGACAAAATAATAATTTATAAGTTACCAAGGGCTCATGAGGGAGGGGAAAGCGGGGAGGGAGGGGGAAAATGAGGACCTAATGCCGGGGGCTTAAGTGGAGAGGAAATGTTTTGAGAATGATGAGGGCAATGAATGTACAAATGGGCTTTATACAATTGATGTATGTACGGATTGTGATAAGAGCTGTATGAGCCCCTAATAAAACGATTAAAAAAAAAAGAAAGGAAAAAAAACATGTGAAGAGAAAAAGTGCCAAACCACCAAAGGGTGATACACATTCGTTTCAGCTTTGTTACAGCCCAAATTTCCACAAGATATTATGAGTAAATTATGCACTTTCCGAGAGTGTTCAAGGAGCTAAAAATATTGTCAGGACAATTGCTGTCAGTAAGTTCACAGAAGTCACCTGTTTTTAATACACCAAAGACAATAATTCTTGTTTACTTGCACTACCTCTAAGGAATGGGATCCTTACAACTACAGTGCAAAGATGAAAACATAAGTCATTCCTAACCTCATCATCCGGAGAGGTCGTCGGGTATTTACAACTGAAATTGATTTTACATTTTGTTCAGTTTTCCCTCTCCTAGTGGTTTCCATTTGGAAAAGAAAGTAATTTATTTATTTTTTAATAAATCATTTTATTGGGGGCTCTTACAGCTCAAAACAAACCACAAGTCATTTGTAGCAAGCACATTTGTGCATACGTTGCCATCGTCATCTTCTTTTCTTTTTTTAATCGTTTTATTAGGAGCTCATACAAGGAAAGTAAGTTAAGTTTTCTTCACGTCAAGCGACGGTTCTTTTGAGGCGCTAAAGAAGCCATGTTCCTTTTCCCTAGGTTCCTTGCGTTTTTCAATGATTATAATAATGACACGGAGTATAAGCCATGTGGCATGCCCGCTTCGAAGGAGGTAACGTTCTTATTGCATTTGCATAACGCTACGGTAGTTTTGCTGAAGAGGAAATGAAAGAAAGCCACAAGGAAGCCGCAGAGTGAACACAGAAGCAAACAGGCTGGTTTCAAGAAACGGATTTTGCATACTTACTCTACAGTGTCTTCATGCCGAGGTGCAGGTTCTCCATTTCCTTCGACTACTTACAGGGTACTTGAGTAGCCATTGATTAGAAATCAGAGGTCTTGAGGATCTGACCCCTCCCTCCCTTCTGTGACCTCACTTATTCAGGGCTTACCTGTGAAATGGGTTAGTGGTTAAACCTTCAAGTTCTGCTTCGGGGGGGCAGACCCCAAACCACTTCTCGGAGCCCCCTTTCCAGCCTCAAGTCACCGGCTCCTTAGGAATCACCTCTCCTTTCGGGGAGCCCCGGGAGGGAGGCCGACTGGAATGGGGCTGAGCCTTCAGAGCACCCATGCGGCCCCTTCCCCAGCTCGGAAGCGCATGGTGCGGAAAGACGGGAGGCTTCCAGGGCTGGCTCCAGTCCCCGCGCCTACGGCCGAAGGGTAGCCAGTGCACCTGTCCTCCGTCTACCTGGGCCGCGCTGCACCGACCACGGCTCCGCTGCGCTTTCCACGCTGTCCGCCTCGGCAGTTCCGCGAGCGCAAAAACGCTCCGTCTCTAGAGAGGCTTCTCTCCTCGCCTGCACGCCCGAGAGCCCACCGCCCTGGCGGAAGTAATGCCGCCCGAGCTCCGCCGAGGGAGGGAGGAAGAGCGAAATTTCAAACAACCAGAGCGACCCGGCGCGGGCTCAGTGGAAGAAGTCGGATGCTACAGCCCCCGGCCATCTGACCCGGCGCTTGCTCAGTGGTTGCATTGGCTACGCGCCTCAGAGGCTGCGCACGCGCAGCGCCAATACTGCCGCGGGGGCTCGAGGGCGCCCCCTCGCGATTGGACACCCGTGTTCACGGTTTGTCTCGCGGTCTCTGGCTCGGCCAATGAGAGTGCCGGCAGACGTGAGGCCGGCCGAGCCCGTGTTCACGGTTTGTCTCGCGGTCTCTGGCTCGGCCAATGAGAGTGCCCGCAGACGAGAGGCCGGCCGAGCGGGAGTGGTGGCGCTGCTGTTCCCTCCGGTAGGTGTCTGGCTGCCATCTTGTGTGTGGCGTGATTGTGCTTCTGGGGGGCTGAAAGATTGCAGAACACCTCGTCGTTAGAGAGGGGTCCTGGGGGAGCAGTGAAGGGAATGAGGGGTCTGAGGAAGGAGGTCGGTGCCTTCTCACTTCAGAGGAAACATTTTCCTGGCCTACGTCTCAGCGCTGGCTAGATGGGGCGAGAAGTTGTGTTGGTAGGGGTCCCAAGCTTTGGTCCATTGGTCCAGGTGGGGCCTTGGGGGACTCGGGGTTGGTGGGGGGTGCTCTGATGTCTGATTAACGTCGATCCTTGGGTTATGGGGGGCTGATCCCTGTCTTGGAAAGGTTCTGTTACTTTATCTCCTGGACTGACAAGAGGATGACGCTAGAGACTGGCTGGTGATGGAAGAAGGTAGAGAAAGATGCCTTCACCCCTATCCTCAGATTCAGAAGCGGTCTCTTCATCGCCTGTTGCTCGCACGGGAAAGATTGCACTAGTAGGCGATTTTCTCAGTCGTCACCCTTTGAATAAGATGGGTTTTTTTCCGGATGGCAATGGGCGTCAGGTTCTGCGCTTGCGTTCCTGAAGCTTTTTTGTTTTTAAGTGAGGAAGCTACATTAAAGTCTGCAGAAATAATGGAAGTGAAAGAGTGATTGTGTAATCTGGATTTTCCTGGTTGCGATTTCTTGAAGATTATAAATACGTGGGTCTGCCGTGACATGCTGTGCCGCTTCGTCATGGGCAAGGTGGGAAGAGGCTTTTATGGAAAGCACTTCTTGAACTCTTTTAAAAAGTTTCTAAATCGAAGTGGAACGTACCATACTCACTGTTTTTCATTTGGCGGGGAAACGTATGAGATTGAAAACCAAACAGATGAAAGGCGAGTATTTTGTGATTAATTTTTTTTAGTTAACATCAAAATAAACTTTATA
The DNA here is from genome assembly GCF_000313985.2 of Echinops telfairi. NCBI lineage: Eukaryota > Metazoa > Chordata > Mammalia > Afrosoricida > Tenrecidae > Echinops > Echinops telfairi. The sequence continues at coordinate 3,444,810 of NW_022103921.1, forward strand.
TGAATTTAAAAAACAGCCTTAGAGTATGATCTAAGATGCAGTTTGTTGCTCAATACATCTGCTTTGCTTGTTCATTTAGCTTTCAAATGTTCCGTGGGTTTAAGTAAAGGAAACCCTTCTGAGATTTTTAAATGCATCAGGTACTTACTATGTGGGCACAAAGATAAATCTGATGTAGACTACGATCTTTTTTTTTTTAGGATTATATTTGTCTTTTTAAAAAACTTAAATCATTTTATAGGGGGCTCATACAGCTTTTATCACAATCCATCTATACATGCATCGTGTCGAGCACATTTGTACATATGTTGCCATCATCATTCTCAAAACATTTTCTACTTGAGCCCTTGGTATCAGCTCATCATGCACTCTTGATAATTTATAAATTTTTTTTCATGTCTTATACCTACCGCTGTCTTCCGTCCCCCTGGGAGGGGGTAATATGTAGAGCATTGTAATCAGTTCGCTCTTTCTCCCCCCACCTTCCCCTTCCCCTCCTGGTATTGCTACTCTCATTATTGGCCCTGAGGGGTTTATCTGTCCTGGATTAGATAAGAACTCTTATCTGTACCAGTGTACATGCTCTGGGCTAGTCAGATTTGTAAGGTAGAATTGGGGACATGATAGTGGGGAGGAGGAAGCATTAAAGAACTAGAGGAAAGTTGTATGTTTCAAAGGTGCTGTACTGCACCCTGACTGGCTCTTCCTTGTGACCCTTCTGTAAGGGGATGTCCAATTGTTTGCAGATGGACTTAGGTCTCCACTCTGCCCTCCCCTTCATTAACATCTATATAATTTTTTTTTAGTCTTTGATGTCTTATACTTGATCCCATTGACACCTCATGATCACACAGGCTGGTGTGCTTCTTCCATGTGGGCTTGCTTCTCTGCTAGATGGCTGCTTGTTTATCGTCAAGATAAGACCCCAGATGCTATATCTTTTGATAGCTGGGCACCATCAGTTTTCTTGATCACATTTGCTTATGTACACATTTTGTCTTTAATAATCGTGTCAGGAAGGTGAGCATCATAGAATGCCAGATTAATAGAACAAAGTGTTCGTGTGTTGAGGAAGTACTGAGTAGAGGGCCAATGTCCGTCTGCTACCTTAATACTTAACATATAAATATATGTACACAGTTCTATTTCCCTATCGTTATATATAAATATATTTACATATGTACACGCCTGTATTTAGACCTCTGTAAATGTCCTTTGCCTCCTAGTTCTTTCCTCTATTTCCTTTTACTTTCCTCTTGTCCCACTATCATGGTGTTTTGTTTTGTTTTTAAATCAATTTATTGGGGCTCATACAATTCATCACAATACATAGATCAATTGTGTAAAGCACATCTATACATTTGTTGCCCTCATTATTCCCAAAATTCGCTTTCCTCTTGGGTTCCCGGAATCAGCTCATTTTCCTTTTCCCCCCTCCCCATCCCTTCCTCCTCCCCTCTCCCCCATGCACCCTTGATAATTTATAAATTATTATTGTATCTTATATTACACTGTCCGGCGTCTCCCTTCACCCACCCCTCTGCTGCCCGTCCCCCAGAGAGGAGGTTATATGTAGCTCCCTGTGATCAATTCCCCCTTTCTACACTCCCTTTCCCTCCTGGTATCGCCACTGTCACGTGGTGTTTTTTTTAATTAATCATATTATTTGTGGGCTCTTACAAATCTTATGACACTCTGTGATTCAATTATATTAGGCACACTTGTACATATGTTGCCATCAACATTTCCAAAACATTTTCTTTCTGCTTGAGCCCTTGGTATCATCAGCTCTTCTTTTTTTCCCCCTCCCTTCCTCCCCTCCCATCCTAGTGAATCCTTGGTCAATTATATATTATTGCTGTTATATCCTTTCTTACACTGTCCGTTGTCTCCCTTCACCCACATTTCTGATAATTTTGTGATTAATTTGAACAGTTTTCATAACACATAAATGTGTATGTATTTTGCCTTGATTTTAGCTTTCAAATATTTAAAGTTGATAACCCAACCGAGTCTGTAATACATATTGTAGATGTTTTGTAACAGGAATACCAAAGAAAAAATACAAGAATTTAAAATTATATGAGTTTTAATCTTTATATATATTTTTAAAAATCAATGTCTTATACAAATTATGGTTCAAATAGCAAACTGTTTCATCAGGTTAGTGGCCAAGAACTTCCAATAAGGCATACTATATACTGTTAGGACCTCAAGGAGCCCTGATGGTGCCATCTAGTCAGTCTGAGTTGCTAACCACAAGGTTGGCATTTCAAACCCAGCCCCCATTTAGGAGAAAGTTAATACTATGAGTTCCCTAAAAGATGTACAGCTTGGGAAACCATCTAGGGTAAATGTTTGCTAAAACATTGGTATCTCTTTTGCCAACAATAAAGCAAAGACCAAACTCACTGCTATCAAGTTGCTTCTGACTCATGGTGACCTTGTAGGACAGGATTGAACCAACTGCCCCTGTGGGTTTCTGAGATCATGGCTGTAGTTTTTCTTTCAACCATTTTATTAGGGGCTCATACAGCTCTTATCACAATCCATACATACATCAATTATGTAAAGCACATTTGTACATTCACTGCCCTCATCATTCTCAAAACATTTGCTCTCCACTTAAGCCCCCAGCATCAGCTCCTCATTTTACCCCCTCCCTCATGAACCCTTGATAATTTATAAATTATTATTTTGTCATATCTTGCACTGTCCGACGTCTCCCTTCACCCACTTTTCTGTGGTCCGTCCCCCAGGGAGGAGGTTATATGTAGATCCTTGTAATAGGTTCCTCCAATCTGAGCAGCTAGTGGTTTTGAACTGCTGACCTCACAATTAGCAGCCACGACACCACTAGGGCTGTTTTTTGCCAACAACAGCGACCTACATTTATTAGACAATAATTCTTAAAGTGAGTAAAGTAAGTTAATGCAGGTTATTATTCTGATGTGGTTTTTTTGGTCAAAAATATTTTGGAAAACGACTCAATTTGGACAAAATGTGTTCCCTCTAATTTATGCATACAAATAATATTCAAGGTGGAGTCATAATGCTCTGCGAGGTGTCTGTTTAGGAGATCTTATCAGAGAAGCAGTTCCTGGGTGGGGCAAATAGTTAGGTGCTGGGTGACTAACTCAAAAGTTAGACTGAAGCTGCACAAGAGTATCTTTGAAGATCGAGCCAGTCAGGGTGCCATGTAGCAACGATGAAAAATACAACTTTCCTCTAGTTCTTAAATGCTTCCTCCCAGCTCCCCCACCCCCCACTATCATGATCCTAATTCTACCTTGCAAGTCTGGCTAGGCCAGATGATGTACACTGGTACAGATAGGAACTGGAAACACAGGGAATCCAGGGCGGATGATCCCTTCAGGACCAGAGGGGTGAGTGGCGATAACTGGGAGGGTAGAGGGAAAGTGGGTTGGAAAGAGGGAACCGATTACAAGGATCTACATGTGACCTCCTCTCTGAGGGACAGACAACAGAAAAGTGGGTGAAGAGACGTCGGACAGGGCAAGATATGACAAAATAATAATTTATAAATTATCAAGGGCTCATGGAGGGGGGGGTAGCAGGAAGGGAGGGGAAAAATAAGGAGCTGATGCTGGGAGCTTCAGTGGAGAGGAAATGTTTTGAGAATGATGAGGGCAATGCATGTGCAAATGGGCTTTACACAATTGATGGATGGATGGATGGTGATAAGAGTCGTATGAGCCCCTAATAAAACGATTAAAAAAAGAAGAAGACTACTTGTGGAAGATTACAACCTTGAAGGCTCTTTGGAGTTGATTCTACCCTGCTCAAGTGACTGGCCTTGAGTCAGCACACACAGCACAGCTTGGTTCTTATTATCAGGGAAGTTTTAGGAAATTAAGATATGTCTTTAATCGATTTTAAAACAAAGTATTCTATTTGCCATTGTTTTCTTGAAAAGGCATAATGTCAACATGAATATTGTTGTGCCAAACCTATTTTTTGCTTAAGGCAATTTGTGAATTTTTGTTTCTTTTCATGATTTAATAATGTCAGTACTGTCACCTTATTTTTTCAGTACTGTAACCTTTACATTTACTATTTTTTGTGAATGTTCTATATTTTCTTAAATAGATCAATGAGATATTTAAATTTTTTTCTCTGAAGAATACAAATTCCTAGATTTATATTATCATAAGAAAATGCCATAATTCTTTTTAAAGTAAAAAGAGGCTTGTCTTAATAGCAAAAAGAATGTTTTGTAAAATGAAGGAACACAGTGTCTGGTAAGCCTGGCAATGTGTTCCCCAGAACTGTTAGCTTTTCTAAAGACAAGCAGAAGGATGCATCTGAAACATTTGTGATTGATTGACCTTGGTAGAACCTAGAGGGTAGGAGGGGTAAAACCAGGGTTTATGGAAAAGTACACGGCTTTGTAAGGACCCAGGCATAGGTTAAGAAAAAGCTTATTTTCCTTTTGAATGGGACCAGTGGGTTTTTTCCTGAGAGTTGACTGACTGCAAAAGTAACATGTATAACTATGTCTGAACACCTTAAATGATTTCTATCTACTATGGGCTATTAATAATTACAAAACTGAGTTGAAATTAGGCAGAGCAAGATGGAGGTTTTTGATTCAGAGCAGCTTATTTGTAAAGCCAAGTACATGATAAGTTGTTTAGTGGGGCTAAAATGTATTGGTACAGAGTTGAATGATCAAATGAAAGGAGCATCTACCAGCAAAACAGGAAAATAACAAAAAGGAGACAAAAGGATTATAGTGTTCTCAGGAGCTAATATTTTGGGGGGACTACTTCAAAATATCAAAAAAAGAAGAGCCCTATCCTCAGGATCACTCAGTAGATTGTTGGTACATCTTTTCAACGTTCTGCTATACTTAACTGGAGATATTAATCAAGGTACAGCATGAGATCTTGGCTATAGCACTGTCTCCTTGTGCTAAGAGGAAAATCCAAAGTAATTTTATTATCTAATACAATCCTGCAAGGGATTTCAAAACCCTTCCTGTTGCCCTATCCAATTGACCAGGTTATTTATCATTTTTTATATTTCCATGGACATATTATGAACAGCTCTTTCTAAGCCGGCAATCTCATAAAACCAAAACATTTTGGAGGAATATGTAACAACCCAGATGCATTTTATGGGGTTATAATATCTAATATCTTTATGTGTCTTGGGTAGCTGTTTTATTTCAGCTTAATTTTTTTTTTTTTTTTGCCATAGAATCTTTCAAGACTGCAACACAAAGCATGACTTGTTTAAAAGAAATTTAGGGCTTGAATTTTTTTCTTGAGCTTCAGTTTAAGACATGCCGAATGTGAATTTCCCTTTTGTTTTTCTAATTCTAGGCCCTTGCACATGTCATTGAAGTATTTTGCTTTGTCTCCTTGAGCTGCCCTTGGACATCTTTTGTTCAGCTCTGTGATTTCATCCTTTCTTCCATTTGTTTACACTAATCAATGACTAGGGCGAGTTTGAGAGTCTCTGCCGACATCCACTTTGATGTTTTTCCTTCCTTGTTTTGATGATCTTTTGCTTTCTTCATGAATAATGTTCCTGATGGCCTGCCATAATAGCTCATCAGGAGAAGGACATCGTGTTTGCTGAACATCATCCTTGGCAGCGAAAAAGAGGAAAGGCCCTCAAGGACATGAATTGACCCAGTGGCTGCAGCGATGGGCTTTAGCATAGGAGCAATTGTGAGGAGGGCGCAGGACAGGGCGCTCTGTCAAAGAAAAAAGAAAAAGAACCCATTAAAGTTCAAACAACTCTCAATTTTTTATTTTTATTTTTTTTTTTGACAGAAGCGTCTTGGCATGCAATTCTTTTTAGTCGAGAGAGTTTGAGGATATATCGGCTGCGAGGACGTGTTACAGATAGGATGGTGAAATGTGTCCTTCTGTATGTGTAAGGTCACTATGGACCAGAACCGACTCGCTGGCACCTAGTCGTTTTTTCATACCACTGAGCCGGTCACCTTCTTTGAGATCATGAATATTTAAAGGTACTCCTAATTGTCCTAGAGCGCATTTACCTACCACATGCCACCCACCTTAACATGGCAGTATCCAAACAGTTTATCATTTGTGTTGTGGTGTGATTTACTAGGGTAATGTGGTCTTCCATATAAAACTACACATCCCGGACCGCAAATTACATTATTTCAGTCATGGTTTGGTTAGTTTGTGCAAGCCAGTTTTCTGTTAAAGATTAATAAAAAATTGAGAGTTGTTTGAACTTTAATGGGTTCCTTTTTTTTTTTTTGACAGAAGGGTCTTGGGATGCAATTCTTTTTAGTCCAGAGAGTTTGAGGATATATCGGCTGCGAGGACGTTTTACAGATCGGATGGTGAAATTTGGTTTTATCTCTCTAGAGAACCCTGTCTAACACAGATGGGATGTCTATTTCAGTATGTACTGCAATTTCCAAACATATTGGGAAATTATGGGAAATATTTTGGGAAATAAGCTCTAGGGAAAGAAGTTAGGCTGCAGCAATCTATCTGGGTAAATTAACTGTGATTACATTTTAGAAGTACTGTGGTTAGAATATTTTTAAAATGCTATGGTAAAATGAGATTTTTCTACGTCTATAAAGAGCTTTATATCTAAACGGTAACAGAAAACCCCAAAAGCAAAAAAACTCAACCAAGCTCACTGCCATCAAGCCAACTCTGACTCATAGTGACCCTCTCTCTCTAGGGTTTCTGAGGCTGTCGGTCTTGTGTGTGTTTTTAACATTTTATTAGGGGCTCATACAACTGTTATCGCAATCCATACACACATCAATCGTGTAAAGCGCATTTGTACATCATTCTCAAAACATTTTCTCTCCACTTAAACCCCCGACATTAGGTCCTCATTTTTCCCCTCCCTCCCTGCTCCCCCCTCCCTCATGAGCCCTTGATAGTTTATAAATGGGTATTTTGTCATATCCTGCCCTGTCTGACGTCTCCCTTCACCCACTTTTCTGTTGTCTGTCCCCCAGGGAGGAGGTCACATATAGTTCCTTGTAATCGGTTCCCTCTTTCCTACCCACTCTCCCTCCACCCTCCCTGTTTTGCCACTCACACCACTGGTCTTGCAGGGCTCATCCATCCTGGATTCCCTGGATTTCCAGTCCCTATCTGTACCAGTGTACACCCTCTGGTCTAGCCAGACTTGCAAGGTCGAATTCGAGTCATGGTAGTGGGAGCGGGAAGGAAACATTTAGGAACTAGAGGAAAGTTGTATTTCTCGTCGTTGTTACATCACCCCCTGACTGGCTCGTCCCCTCCCCGAGACCCCGAGGCTGTCGATCTTTACGGGAGCGGAGCAGACAACTTCATCTCTTCCCTCACAAAATGAGCACGGTGGGTTTGAACCGCTGACCATTTGATTAGCAGGGTCATGCTTATCCAACAGTGCTACCAGGACCCTTTATCACAATTAGTACTTAGTCAAAAATAAAATACAACTACTTGAATACATTTTATTGAAAGCAAGGGATTTATTTAGGGTTGTTGGGGAAAAACACTAGTGTAAGGTGTAATACCAAAATTAGGCCCTAAGTAAATAAAAATAGAAAAGCAAAAATTATAAGTATGCAAATTACAAAAATGTTCATTGGTCGCATGCAGTAAATACCTGTTAAAATTGCAAATAGAGGACTGAACTAAGGGATAGACTTTTTTGCAGTACAAAGAGGGGATAGTGCTGTAATAATGCAGTAGGCTAAATCCAAAACGCCAAAATTTAGTGCCTTTTCGTCGATTCCAACTCCTAGTGACCCCCTAGGACAGGGAAGAACTGCCCCCTGGGTTCCAAGACTGGAACTCTATGTGAGTAGAAAGCGCCCTCTTTTCGCTGTGGAGTGGCTGGTCGTTGTGAATTATTGATCTTGCTGTTAACAGTCCAACGCATAACCACTACGCTACGTTACGTTACTTTATTGGCTTACTTACCTACCAGTTACCATATTTACATATAGTAAAACACAGTAGAAATTTCAATGGTTTTACTAATCCTCATCGATCAAAAACAATGATTTGAAAGCAGAAAGAATCATTGCTTAATCTATTTATTGGAATAAAATAGTTAAAAGAAACTATTAAAAAATGGGCTTAAAATCCCCATGGAGCAGAAATGATGCCATATAGAACATTGATAACAAATGCAATAATAAGAAATAAGAAAGAAAATAAAGTTCAAAAAGGTCAGTGATTTCTATATAGGAAATAAATGTACACGCCCGTTCCAGAACTCCTGGGAATGTAAGTCGTTTGTTCAGATGTCTGGTTCTTCATGTACTTACATTTAGTTTTTTGTTTTTTTTCCATGGCTGCTGGTCCTTGGTTATTGTGGCGCTTGAAGTCTAGTTTTCATTCTTCAGTGGGCTGCCAGGTGTGCTCTTTTTAAATTAGACAAATGCACTCAGGGTTGAATGTCTTTAAATTCAGCAGCCTAATTACTAATGAGTACTAATGAGTAAGGCCCTTCTGTCCATTTGGAATAGACTTTTTTTGTAACTGTCTTTTCCAGTGTACATAGTCCCCAGGTTTAATGTGAGGAGGATTATGTCTGAGTGGGTCTTTGTAATTAAATGCTTCTTTAACTTATGAAAAATATTCTTTAAAGTTAGATTAAGTATGGAAGATGTAACATTTTATAATAAATGAAATATTTCAAAACAGTATAACATTGGTTAAGGAGGGAACAGGATTGTTAAAATTTAATATTGACAATAATTTCAAACAAGGCCATAGATGCTTCTTTGTATAATGGTAAAGCTACTGAGGGTGATTTAACTTTAAAGAACTATATATGTTTTTCTTTTTATTGTCATTTTAGTACATAAATCTTGGAATTCAAAGGTGGGACCATTTAAATTATTTTGAATACATGTATCTAAACTTTGACATGCCATAATATCTTTTAATCCATAGAATATCCTAGAGTTAACATGTGATTAGTTATTGAAACAATGGATTTTTGCATTCAAAAGAAAAGAAAAAAGGGTTTCTTAGATTTAGAAAATAAATAAAAACTTAACTACAATGAATATTTTGCTTATTCAATCTTTAATGATTTATTGTATTTTCTTGTACTTTTAGATTACATAAAAACTTTATTAGTTTGAAAACTTTATTATTTTTTCATGAAAGTTTTAGAAATCCAATTTAGTCTTATGATATCCACTTCTGAAATGTTATATAGCCTTACAAGTCTGATGTTCATTTTTGTTGAAACATTTTGGTCAAGCATTTTCAGTAATGGCAAATTAGAATGTTTCTGTATCATTCTGAAATTATGTCAAGTATCATGACCATAGTTAATTTACAACAAAAATTTTGACAATTGAGAGACCTGATTGTAATCTTAAAAGTCATATAATGCTAACTAAATTTAATAAAAAGCTTTGGATTTCTAAACATGATTAACTTAAAAAAGAATACATAATGATTTTGATTAATCAGTATATATATAATAGTATATAAGTATATACTGAGATGATCAAATCTTTAAGTACCTGCATGGTAATAAAGAATCTATGGGTAAATAGTATGTATCCTTCAGTTGAATTAATTGATTTTGGTGATGCTATATTTAGAAAAAATAAAATTGTGGTCAAAGTCATAATTGAAATAATTGAGTTGTGACATAATATTACGTGTTGTTATTCTAATAGATAAACATTAACGACATGAACTAAACCTAAAGAAAATATTTTTTTGTCTTTCCTGACTTGGGAACATATCCTATTTAACTCATAATAGAACAAATAGAATTTTTAGAATTGTTGTTATTACTTGATAAAACAAACTATACTGCTGCGGCTTTTTATGAAGATTTTATGTGGCTTTTAAAGATTTCAGATTGATTACACATGAGTGAGAAACAATGTTGAGTAAGCTAACGAAGGATTTTGAAGTAAGCTTTAGAATTTTTAAAGCCCAACTGCTTGGTTTCCTTGTCAAGGACATTAGTGCATACATATAGAGATACAGAACTTTTTCCTTTTAGGCAATTTATATATATATATATATTAGGCAATTTATATATATATATATATATTAGGCAATTTATATATATATATAGCAAAACTTCTGTTTAGTACATGAATACTATAACCAACCGAGAAGACTTTCAAAACTGAGTAAACATTGTTACTTTTTCTTTTCTAGCATGTGGTAAAGCTTTTATATTTTAGGAATTTATTTTGTTTAACTTTTGCTTTTAAAAATAGATTGCACTGAGAATACAATTTACTTTTTCACTTAATATTTAACGAGGCTTTTATTATTTTAACAGTGAGAAACTGAATTAGTTTGTTAGTTTAACTTTTAAAACTCCTAATGATTTCATAAATTGACTTAATAAACTTTAGCCAGACAGATAAAAGCCTTACTTATATCAAATGAATGTCCTGTTAATTACCCTTTTAAGTTTCTTGTCCTTATTAATATTCTTTACAATGCAATTTTTAGAATGATAAAAGAATGAGTATACTTATTACTAGATTTAAATATATACTAGGGGACTTCAAAAGTTCCTGGATTCTATTGTTTAGTTCCTGTGGGGTGAAGGGAGGGTCCCCCACAAATCATTGCAGGTCGGGTAGGCGCAATTGTACAGCGATACTAAGTAAAGATTATAGAAAAGTCATAGAGAGCATGAGAGGTAGAGGAGAGATTGAATTAATGGAGTCAGACACAATTCATGGTCGCATGCTCACCTCAGCCCGACTTGGGGGTCCTCATGGGGGGACCCCAACCATGAGAGCAGGAGAGAGCCTCGGGAGCGAGAGCAGGAGAGCCCCCTGGCACAAGGACCATGGAGAACCTCAACTTTATTGCTAACCCAGGGTTATATCTCCTTCAGGGGGGCATGATTACAGGTAACCACACGTCACAGGAAGGGGCAGTACAATAGGCATACACATCGTAGGAAGGTGATGTATGATAGGCATAAGTGTGACAGGAAGGGGATGAGCTAGGGGTGTGCCCATAGGAATGGGAAGGTCTAGGGGTATACATGTGACAAGATGGGCGGACCCTGGATTCATGATGGTAGCCTAACCTTGGTCATCCTTGGGTGGGTTTGACCTCTCTGGTGTCTCCTACAAGGAAACAGACAACTACTATCCTTATCAGAAGGGAGTGGGCCCTACTTGTTGTGGGATAAACAGTGGTGTCTGCTTGCTCTAGATGGCTACTCCTGATGACCTCCAAGTGTCTAGTCCTTTGCAAGCAGCTAAGTTTGGCATATATTTGGGGGAGACAACTTGGGAGAAATCCTTCTGTGTCCCATAAGTTCCATTTTCCACAAACATTTTGAAATCCTCTTATATATGCACATACAAGGGGTTCCCCCCCAAACAGAATTTTTTTCAAAGCTATGTATTTAAATTTTTTTACAAAACAATCTTAGCACCTTCAAAGCACCCTCCATACATTTGTCATATCTGTGATTCCGTTCTTGGAAACATTTTTCAAACTCATCTGTTTGGATAGCTGACAGCACCTCCACATTTTTTTATTCACCTCTTCGATGTTGTCAAATTACTGGCCTTTCGTGCTCCTCGTTGTTTGCAGAAACAAAAAGAAGTTGCATAGAGTGAGGTCAGGTGAGGTGTATGGGGCAAAAGATGCACGATGTCTACCAATTTCCCAAAACGAGATTTGTCATTAGTCGATGCTTCGCCTTTTTTGAAACGCGAAAAACACTTATACACTTGAGTTTTTCCCATAGTGCTGACCTTGTAAACTGTGTTCCACATCACAACAATTTCTGCAGTATTTTTCCCCAAGCAGGAAACAAAATTTCACAGCCACATGCTGTTCTCTTAAATCGGCCATCACAAAAAACGAGGTTTGAGTGAAACTGCTTTTACAAAAAAATTCACTGTGACCAGAGAGAACCTTCCTAGGTGATACCACTGGATACACTAACTCAGAGCAGTTTGCTCAATGCCTGGCTAGCAGGAAAATGTACTACGAAAGCTCCGTCCAGTGGAGCTTTTTCCATTTTTGGGGGGTGGGGGATGGATACCCCCTCATATGTGCACATATCTTTTTTCTGTGGTATGAGTCTCTAAACTTTAATTATGGTTTACTTATTGACTTGATTTTAAGACCATATTACTTCAAATTCTAAGAAATTCCTTGAAGCTTACTTATTACATAAAGCATGATTATTATTTAAGTAGTTTGTTTAAATGGTTTATATCTTTGCAAACTTTTATCATTTTTTGGTGAGTAGTTTTCTATTTTCTTATTAGTAAAAATTACTTTAAAAATTAAAGCATTTTGTATAATAGCTAGTTTTTTGTGTGTGCTTTTTAAGTGAAAAGTTGCAGTTTCTTAGTGGAGTTAGTTGAGTGGAAGGAAGCCTTTGTGGCGTAGTGATTACAGGTTAGGCTGCATTCCACTCCCAGGGAGAAAGATGGGGCTTTCTACTCCTGTGAAGCAGTACAGCCTCAAACTCATAGGGGCAGCTTTACTCAGTCCTATAGGGTTACTATGAGTCAGTGTCGACTCAGTGGCATTGAGGGTTTTTTTCTTTCTTTTTGTTTTTTTGGTTAGTTAGATGCAACTAAACTGAAATCCTTACCCCATCCAAGGTAAAGTTCTAGTCCCAGATCACTGTTGGAGGAACTGACTTAAACAACAAAAAAAACCTTTTAATTGTTGTTTGAGTGAGGGTTCATAGAACCCATTGGTTAATTGATACACATATTGTTTGATTCCATTAATTGCAATACCCACAGTATAATAGCATTCTTCTCGCCTCCTGTGTTGGAAACCTACTATGAAACTACAAAACTAAAAACAAAACAAAACTAACCTCACTGCCATTGAGTCACTTTTGAATCAAGCGATCCCATAGTACAGGGTAGAACTGCCCCTGTGAGTTTCCTAGACTGTACCTTTATCGTTGCTAGGTGCTGTTGACTTGGTTCTTACCCATAACAACCCTGTGCACAACAGAATGAAACCAACACCCAGTCCTGTACCATCCTCACAATGGTGTCTACGCTGCAGCCATTGTTGGAGTTACGATGTCTATCCATGTCCATCCAGCTCCGTGAGGGCCACCCTCTCCTTCATTGCCCCTGTACAAAATGGGATGTCCTTCTCCAGGGGCTGGTCTCTTTTGACATGTCCAAGATACATCAAGTCTCTCCATCCTTGCCTCTCAGGAGCAGTCTGGCCATACTTCTTCCAAGACAGATTGTTCTGTCCTCTGAGCAGTCCGTGGTGCTTTCAGCATTCTCCAGCACAACTCAAATGCATCCGTTCTTTGCTCTTCTGGGTTCCCTATGCAGTGTAACTCTCTCATAGGAGTAGAAAGCCTTGTCTTCTCCCTCCAAGTAACTGGTGCTTTCCCACGGATGATCAGAGTGCCCAGGGCTCCTCCTGCTGAAACAAGTCACAAAAGGGTAAATATTGATGAGTCCACTTGTATTAGTCTAGGTACTTTGGAGAAACAAATCCACAGCAACTCACGTGTAAGAGAGAGTTTTATGCAAAGAAAATGTGCATCACGGAACCATCCCAACCCAATGCTGCCCAAGCCCACAAGTCCAACATGAACCCATACCCAACACCAGTCCACAAAGTCCTCCACCTCACAAAGCAGAGGCAATGATGCCGACTGCAGGAGGAAAGCTGAGTCAGTGAACGTGTAAGCATCTCAGCACTAGCAGGGGTCTCCACACGGCTGCTCCAGCACCCAGGGCTGCATCGGGATAGATCCATGCAGCTTCTCCTTGGGGATGTCTTGTAGGAAATCAATCTTGCAAGCTGAAGCAGGGAACTGCTAAGGCAGCTGCACCCGATGCAACCATCACAAAACAAGGGACCCGAGAACTAGAAAGGTGAGGCTTCACCACCCATTTATCCCTCCGCCATTCAACCAGACCCACATGTGATTATCAGCCAGGCTGGCACAATTAACTAACTCACCACTGTTCTAAAAATTCAAGGAACACTCACACATAGTTCCAGGGGACATCAAGGCCAATGGACGTAATAACGTAGTTCGCCAAGGTGATGTTCTACTTTCCTTAGTGAATAGTGACTAGCCTCTTAGGACTCGAAACCATGAAAAGTGGCTCTGATGAAGATTGGTAGAACCCCTGAGACCATGGTCCTTCAGGCCTGGAACTGAATGCATTCCATGGCTCAGTGTTGAGCCAAACAAAACACAGGCCTATAAGCTTGCCATTAAGTGGACTTTGACTCATGGCAACCCTTAGGCCCCTAGGGCGAGTAATAACACCAGGAAAATAGGCACTCCTTCGAACAACCAGCCATCTGAAATCAAGGGCAGCACGCACCCTGTGGTAAACCTAAAAAAGCAAAAATGGATGGGAAAGAAGCATAGTTGTGTTTTCTAGTATGTACATTTAAAAAATACATCTTTTAAATCTCTGGCTATTTCTATTTATGAATATCATCTTTTTGGTAATTAGTGTAAGTGGTAGTGTTTTGCTTATTTCCTTTTCAGAGTTCTTCTTGTTAGGGTAAAGCACAGGTTTCCAAACTTATTTGGCTTACCACTGCCTTTCAGAAAAAAATACTCAGCACCCCTCTGACTTTTGTACTCCCACCCGTAATCCAGAACAAAGCATAGGTATCTGCTATTGCGGTCCCTTTGGATCCTTCCAGTACCTGTCAAGGGGGCTGTCTCCCACCCACTTTGGGAAAAACCAGTGTGAACGAATCCAACTGAATTTTGAATGTGGATCTTGCTTCCTGCCAATTTACTGAATCTGTCAATCCGTTCTAAGAGTTCTGTTGTTGAGTCTTTGGGACGGTCTCTGTATAGGATCATACCATCTGCAAACAGGATGGTTCTACTTCTTTACCAATCTGGTTGCCTTTTATTTCGCTCTTATTGCCCTAGATAGGATGGCCAGTACAAAGTTAAATAGAAATGGTGATAAGAGGTCATTGGCTAGATTGGCTGTTCTCAAAAGAAATGCTTTTAGTCTGAAAGAATGTTGACCCTTGGTTTTGCATATATAGAAGGGCTTCCAAAAGTTATTGGAAAAATTCTATTGTCTTTTAATTCAATTTTCCATCATTTTTTGATACCCTTTCATATGCCCATACTTATGTTGAGTCAAGAGTTTCCTTTCTGGTCCTATTTTGCTGAGAGTTATTATTAGGAATGGGTATTGAATTTTACCAAATGCCCTTTAGATGGTCACGTTTCTTTTCCTCTGTTTATGTAGTGGATTGTATTGATTACATTTCTAATGTTGAACCATCTTTGCATACCTGGTATGAATCCAATTTGATCCTATTTTTGATTCTATTAGGTTTGGTGTTGGATTCTGTTGGGTAGGATTCCGAAGGGTGTGTGTGTGTGTATGTGTGTGTGTTTGGTGTTGGATTCTGTTGGGTAGGATTCCGAAGGGTGTGTGTGTTTGTGTGTGTGTGTGTGTTTGGTGTTGGATTCTGTTGGGTAGGATTCCAAAGTGTGTGTGTGTGTGTATGTGCGCACGCGCACGCTCATGAGTGATCATTTGTATGTGATTTCCTTTTCAGTGCTGCCTGTGCCTGGCTTGGGTAGCAGAGTTATAGGACAGGTGGCAGAGTACTTTTTTCCGGTCTCTGTTACAGAGGCACTGGGCAGAGTGTGGCACAAGTACACCATCTGTGCTCTGCCTCTATAATATCTGGTAGAAGTAAGGTTGTTATAAACTTACCTTGGTGAGAACAAATTTATTTTCATTATTTCCTGGGAACTTTAGGACTGTTTGATTCATGCAAGTGATTATTATTATATTAGAATACATTTTTCTGAAGTAATATTATAGTGTAATAAAAGGAGCCCTAGTGGCATAGTGGTCATGCATTGATCAGCAGTTCGAAACCACCAGCTAATTTGCTCCTATGAGGAGATACAGTCTCAGATGCCTCAGATACAGTCTCAAATACCCACACGGGCAGTTCCAACTTTTCCTGCAGGGTCGCTACAAATCAGAATTGACCCAATGGCGGAAAGTTTAGTTTTTTGGTCTGGGATCCAGAGGGAATAAATTATTGTCACAACCCTGCTTTTCCACATGCTAAAGAAGCTGTTTAAAATAATTTGCCCCTTCAAAATGCTTTGTTATATCAATCAAAATAGATCATTTATTATATCTGTAAATATAAAATATACAATTGCTTAAAATTTTACCTCTCAAGAAGCAGTCATTTTGATTGGAAGAGACTTTTCTTGAAAGGAAAGACTGAGTAAAGGCTAGTTTTTGAAACACTAGAGTTACAAAACAAACAAAAACCGCATAACTTGACTATCCTTATATAATACCACATAAACAACCGAGTTTCTTTTTTTTCTTTCTTTTACTGATTTTATTAGGGGCTCATACAACTCTTATCACAATCCATACATACATCAATTGTGTAAAGCACATTTGTACATTCACTGCCCTCATCATTCTCAAAACATTTGCTCTCCACTTAAGCCCCCCGCCCCCATCAGCTCCTCATTTTTTCCCCTCCCTC